>NC_141136.1:152315383-152638821 GCF_053477565.2 Lygodium microphyllum | reverse complement strand
GGAGGACGATAGGGATCGTCATGCCAGGGGGGGAGAACGAAGGATGAACAACAATGATAATGAAGAAGAAGTTCCAAAGTTCTGAAGACGAAGGCTTCAGCAAACACAAGCATAAGAATGTATAAAAGACGGGATCGAATAAGAGAGCCGAAGTCAATGACGGTACTGAAGTCGAAGTCGATGATAGCAGCAAAAGAGAACGACGAAAAGACGAAGACGAAGAAGAGGTGACATCGGAGGACGTCTGGAGCTGCTGAAGGTGACGAAGGCGACAAGGAGAAGCCGATAACGACGACAGAAACAAAAGAACATTAACAAGCTTATCCAAAGAAAAAGGAGGATGGAAAACTGAAGTTGACGAAGAAGGCATATAATCGATTGTTGACGGAAGTAAGACCATTGTATCATCTTGAAGCGATATGGAGAAGAAGCAACGGATCATCCTCATCAGTAAATCGGATCATCATGGCATTGTAAGAAGCCAATCGTCTCTCAGGGAGACATGAAGATGTGGAAGAAATGAGACTTTTAGTGCTTGCACTGGTAGCCTCCATATTTGCATTATTGATACTGCCAATCGTCTCTCAGGGAGACATGAAGATGTGGAAGAAATGAGACTTCTAGTGCTTGCACTGGTAGCCTCCATTGCGTTATTGATACTAAGATGAAAAGCCAGCAGCACAACTCGGGCTTAGAATAGCCGTTTGAGACGCAACGATTGTCTCTCATCTTCACATTGCAGATAACGTTTCTCCCGGCTGGCTACAAGTCTATATTCATTGTCTTCTTGCTCTACATCAGTTGCAAGGGATATGAGAAGATACCACTTGATGAATTGACATAGAATATGACTCTTCATGGATGCTACCACTACATTAACATCATCTTGTACCTAGTTGTGTTGATACAACAAAGAAGTTCAAAAGTCATCATCTCCTCCGTGAATATTCTTTATGCCAATTTCAAAAATTGACATCCTGATTTTGTGAAGGGTTTATGTAGCTCGAAGATGGGTATTCTTTTTGTTGCAAATTCGATCATGTCAAAGCACCTTGTTTTGATTCTTGATTCATAGAGCTTCAAAGAAGGTTTGTATGAATTTGTTGATGTATATGAAGGCCCAAGCTTTATGATTGGAGGAATGTGTCTTTTCGACAATTTGTGCCTTGAAGGAACTTATATCTATGATGGCTTTATCTTCTTATTCAAACAAAGTTATTCATAGCTCATGAACTTTCTTTGAGAATTCTTATTTCATCTAAACTTCTTTTCTCTGTGAATTTGACTTGAGTTAAGTACACTTCATCATCTTTCCTCCCATCTCTAAGCATCCCTGCAGCGTGTGACTTCCATGAACCTCACGTGCAAATCCCGTGCGACAACGGAGAGAGGGAGGGAAAGAGAAAAGAGAATAGTTTTTTTTAAATTAAACATTTTTTAATATAGTTTTTGACTTAGAGAGAGAGAGACAGAGAGAAAATACATAATTTGAAAGAGAGAAAATAGGGAGAGAGAAATGGAAAGAGAGAATAGAAAAATAGAGAGAGAGAGAGAGAGAGAGAGAGAGAGAAAAACACTTGAAAGAGAGAGAGAGAGAGGGAAAAAAAAGGAGAGAGAGAGAGAGAAATTGAGAGAAAGATACAAAGAGATAACAAAAGAAAGAAGGGGAGAGAGAGGGAGAAAGAGGGGAAACAGAGAGAAAGAGAATTATAGAGAGAGGAAATATAAAATTTAAGAGAGAGAAAGAGAGAGGAGAGGAAAAGAAAAAAGAAAAAGAAAGGAGAGAGAGGGGATATGAAAAGGGGGGAGAGACAGAGAGAAGAAAAGCGGGGAGAGAAGAAAAGGAGAGAGAGAACAGAAGAAGAAGAAGAGAGTCTAGAATTTAAATGCAAATAGAGAATTATAGAGAGAGAAAAGATAAAATTTAAAAGAAAGAGAAAATTAAAAAAATTAAAAAGAGAAAATAGAGAGAAAAAAGAAAAAAAGAGGAGATGGAGAGAAGGAAAAGAGAGGAGAGAGGGGGAAGAGAGAGAAGAAAAGTGGTGAGAGAGAGAGAGAGAGAGAGAAGAAAAAGAATAAGAATAAGAAGAAAGAGGAAAAGAGGCAGAGAGATGGGGGGAAAAGAGAAAAGAGAAAAGCCTTTTTTAAATTTAAATATTTTTTTAGAGAGAGGGAAAGTGAGAGATAAGGAGAGAGGGGAAATAGAGAGAGAGAGAGAGAGAGAGAGTGAGTGAAAAGATAAAAATTTAAAAGAGAGAAAGATAAGAAAAAAATGAAAATTAGGAAAAAGGGGAGAAGAAAAGGGGACAGAGAAAGAGATAGAGAGAGAAAGAGAGAGAGAGAGAGATAGAGAGAGAGAGAGAGAGAAGAAGAAAAGAAGAAAGAGAATATGAACATAAAGAGAGAGAATTATATGTAGGGAAAAGATAAAATTTACATACTTTAAGAGAGACTAAGGGGAGAAAAGAAAGTGAAAGAAGAAGAAGAAGAATAAGAATAAGAATAAGAGAGAGAGAGAGAGAGAGAGAGAGAAGGAATAATAGAGGACAGAGAGAGAAGAGGAAAAGAGAGGAGAGAAAGAGAGAAGAAGAAGAGAGAATATAAACAAAGAGAGAGAGAGAGAGAATAATAAAGAGAGGAAAGATCAACTTTAAAAGAGAGAGAGAGAGAGAGACACTACAAGATATAGACCTTATACTGACGTTTAAAGCGAGAAAATGCAAACAACAAAATTTGCCCCCGTCGTCGGAAAAAGCGTCGTTATTGGCAATGCTGATAGTGGCGCCAATACCGACGCTGATAGCGACGGTTTGTGATGCGCATAACGACGCCAAAAGCGATGCGAGTAGTAAAATTTGCGACGCTAATAGCGACGGTAACAGGGGAAAAAAAATTTGTGGCAGGACAGCAAGTGCTTTATGAGAGCCATACAAAATTGTTTCTGCACTACTGTGTACAATGCGCTTGCAAACAAAAACAATGTATACTGAAATCATAAAACTGATACATGAAATAAATACATGATCGCATAAAAAACGATTGGTACAATCATGACAGGATATCACTAATACATAGAAAATGTCTACATAGATCAGGCGACTCAAAAATAAAGGTGTGTGAGCTCCAGGGATCCAAGGGCGAGCTACGCATCCTCGTCCCCTGAAAGCTCTCGTCCCGCTGCAAAGGAGCATCGAACGGACTCTGCAGAAAAAGAAACAACACATCAGTCCACCATACAATAATGCATTCAAATATCTCATGGTAACTACAAATAAGAAAAATGAGTGACTTACAAGGCCACTGCGTCTATACAATCGATCGCTGAGATCATGCCTCTCTACATATCGAGTCTCGAGGCCAGTCGGATCGCGATTTGTAACTGAGTGCTGCAAAGAAAAAAAATGCTAACTCTTAGAAACATGATTGTCAGTACAAAAAATATTTCAAAAAAATAAACAAGCAAAACAAAAGAAAAACTTACAAAGTCCTTCAAATATGTCCTGTGGCCGCCACTTTTAAGATGATGGACCACTCCGGCCTTGAGTCGTGCCCTCGCCGCCTTGCGCTGCTGACTCCAACGTCCTGGAGAATCTGTAGCCTCCTCCCTCAGTCAACGCCAGTCGTCTGTATCTAACCACTCGGGCTTTGCAGCCCCACTCTTGATTACCTTGCGTGCGTCGGATCGTCTATGTGACATGTATGCACGCATGCAATCCATCATCCAACCCGTAGAGAATCTATCTATTGTGGCTAGCACCGGAAACTCCTCGTGCAAGGATGCTACTATGTAGTCCTTACTCCCCTCCGGTATGTTCTTCCAATGATCCAAGACGTTGTGCCGAAAAACTTGTTGGCACAACTCTCTCATACGGGCCATCACCCTCCTCCCCTCATCATTCATGATGGTGGCTCCTGACCTACTATCGACTAGATATCCATAACCCCTAGGAGTCTGCCTAAGATGGGTCCTCTCCCATCTACGTCTACGCTCCTGGGCATATCCAAGAGACCCCTGTGCATCCGGTGTACCGACGGGGATAATATCTCTCGGAGTGGCACCCACAGGGGTGCCACCTGCTGACGGTTGCGCAAAAGCCGGAGTAACTGGAGTAGATGTCCCCACAGATGTGACAAATCCTCGAGGTGACGTAGCTAGCTGAACGACGAGATGGAGACACCGCATCCGTGTCTCCACAGTATCCACCTGAGCCACGAGAGCAAGGAGTCGCACCTGTATCCCGTATCGACCGCGGGCTCACTGCCTCTGTATCTCTACAGCATCCCCCTGATCCCGATGCACTCCCTCCCTCTGGCCCAAGTCGTGAGCGTCGAGATCGTCTGCTCAAAGCCGGAGCATCCGATCGCGCTGAAGCAAATCTAGCAGAGTGCCCTGACGAAGACTGAGACAGCTCTTGATCTGCCATCTCTCTGAATCTGGCGATCTGGTCTAGAGACATGTGTGCGAAGATTTCTTGTAACTCCTCATCGCTCATCCCTCGACTCGTCCTGAAAATGTCACCTGCACAGACAAAAAATGATGTTAGAATAATCAATTTAAATCATACAAAGCATAATAATATAAATCATTTTAAAAAAATCTCACTTAAAATACATATCTTATGTACCCTTATAAGCGATTGGTCAACGAATTGAGTAAGTGGATGCTCTAAGTATGAAGTATCCTATGGTCCCATGTTAATCTCCTAACACAACTCCGCATACACTAGAAGGTCGATAGACATGTCACCACAAAAGAATGAGTCCACCTCGTTCTCAAAGAATTCTTAGACTCCTGTATTTCCATCATTGTTAGCCAATGCTGGCTCCAAGCTTTCGACGGCCTCCACCCCTTGCAATATCGACCCCTCTATTTGCATATTATCTTCATCTATGCTCGGAACATCGCTTTGATCATATACTCTCGCACTTCGGGGAGTTGAAGGTATAACATACCACCATCGAGGTTGTCGAGGGTTTGGATAGAAGATTACCTGTTCACAAACACGTACAAGAGAGTTTAAACCATTGTGACATAAACTATGTCGTAATACAATTAGCAAGAAAATGAGTCCATGCACCTGTTCACAATGGGCCGGCAACACAAAGATGTCGTACAAATCCATCCATTTTTTTTCAGAATCTATTTCGAGAAATCCAGATGGACCTCGTTAAACTATTGCTCCAGCTCCTCCAAGTACCACTTTGAACCAATGCACATCAAATAGTATCATGGAGAAGCTACAGTAATCCACCGTAACAATATTATGCAAGTTCCCAAAATACTCTATCTCATCCACAACCGTGTTTGGATCCGTTGCTCGTCGCCGGCTCTCTTGCTTGAACCTTGCCATGATACCACAGTCCATTGTGGAGCGCATTTTGTCAATACGCTCCATGCGAAAATGCCATCCGTGCGACCACGTTGCACTATATATTTTGTACTGTACATTGAAACACTGAAATTAGATGTCGCATATAAAATTTAGATACGACAGATTCTAAACCCCTCATCACCTTTGGACTACATCCCCTCGAGAATTCCCACTCCTCCATTGAGGCCTCTGTCCCTTCGCGAGACGCTGCAGTCAAAACTCCATGCAGCCATCGCGTTGACATAAATCATGGCATCTCCTCCATGCCTTCGGGATATCGAATCGGTCGATGACGTGTACTACGCCAGAATTCAGCTCGCGCTTCCTCTCGATCTTGCCTAGCGATCTGGTACTTGGCGAGCCACGTTCTCCATAGAGGCATGGTGCAACATACAAAAGCGATTCACCTTCTCTTCCATTGAGGCATCCATTCTTTTTTCTACCCCATTTCCAACCACCACATCTCCAACTAGTCTATCATCGTCCTTCAGCGACCATAGCATTTCATTGTCTGGTTCCACCGTTGGTAGCCATTGTGAAATATGCACTAGCACCTCAGACACCAACCAACCTTTGGCCATACTACCTTCTGGCCGAGCTCGTTGTCGCACAAAGTCTTTCACGGTTTTCATGAAGCGCTCCAAGAAGAACATCCATCGCGTATGGACAGGTCCAGCAATCTCCACTTCATCCACAAGATGCGCAAGAAGGTGGATTTGTATCGTGAGCATGCTAGTGGGCAGGTATTTCTCAAAGAGACAGACCGTCTCCACTGCTCCCCGCCTCGTGGATTTAATAGAGGACGTCTTAATCTCCTTCTGTGAGATCCATTGCACCAAAGTCAACAACTTGTAAATGGCCCCGCGTATTTCTGGAGTAAGACATCCTGCGATCGCGATCGGTAGTACAAACTGCCACAAATGAGAAAGCATTATGAATAATGGCTACATTCCAAATAGCAAAATGCCCACGCTAATTACAATCCATTCGTAGTACAAATCTGACATATCTTATGCCAGTCATGGGATTTTAGCCATGATAATTGGTCGTCTTTAGAAAATGCGAACCTGAGAGAATGCATCATACCCGTCGAAGTGCAGATAGACTTGATTACTTGCTTCACAATGCGCTCTTCTTTAATGGACAAAACCCAAGGAGCGCAAGGAAGCTGCACGCGGCCATCAACACTCAACTGCGGCCAAAGCGCCTCCATCTTACTTACCTCCTTCAAATCCATTCGTGCCCCTATAGTGTCTCTCTTTCCTGTGATGTGGTCCCATAATAAGCTACCCACATTCTTAAAAATATGCATAGGATCCAACAAGTGGTTGACCTGTAAGTGGGTCCAATATGGCAACTTGTAGAAAACTGAGAACCGCCGCATTCCATTTGGATGTGATTCCCGTGGACCATTTTCAGCTCGTACCAGCTTGCGGCGTTCATACGTGTTGGAGGTCGTCCAAGGAAACCTTCCCTGAGTTCATGATACTCCGGCAAGAAATCAGCGTGTCCTTGATATACCATCTTCTTCATGGTTCGTGACCTTTGGGAGTCTAACTGTGGCCTGCACAATGGACATGCATGATAACCTGAGGTAACTAGACCTGTTCCAACACCACGACCTACTGAATACTTGATTGAACGAGATAAAATATAGATATTACCAGCGAGAACAGAGGCCTCTCCCAATCCCAGAAAGTCATGCATCGTCCACATGAGAATGGCTCGAATACTGGCTGACCGCCGCCGACCATCGCGCCTGCTCATATCTTGCACAGTGACCCCCTCCTCCCACAAAATCTTAAGCTCATCGACTAATGGACGAAGATACACGTCCATATTTTTTACTTTGTAGCGGCCTGGGACGAGCAAGCTAAGGATGAGATGTCCTTTCTTCATAGAAAGCCATAGAGGGATATTGTAGTTGATAAGGATAGATTGGCCTTATAAGTGGTGGATTGGCTCTTGCACTCCATCCATTGCACGTCCACGTACTCTTCTAATTGGCCGCAAAGGGTGCACTCCCCCTTGGGACGAGACATCACCTCCCTGGATAGAAAATTTGCCAGCAAGACCCAATCTTATTGTATATGGTCTTCAATTAGCTTGCGAGTACAATGCATGATTGATATTAACTTCAAATTACCATTTGCTAAAAATCCGCAATCGCCTGATCAATGATCTTAGATTGAAACTCGCCAAATCGTCATACGTATTCTATAGACAATCGACGTTTTCGTCTAATTGCCAACTTGCATTGAGAGCAAGGACATGGGACACGCTGATTAAGATACGCCTCGCGATCTTGAACAATAGGACCTTCTTCGTTTTCCATCTTGTCTACGTTACAACAAACAATTTAATGACTTGTAATACAATTTGGGAAAACCCTTTACTCATTGTTTATTGGAGGTCACTTATGCTTCTCGAGATGTCTATTTGATGTAAGATCACTTGGGATGCTATGTCAATGTCTTTGCATGCTATTGGACTAATTTGAGCACTCAATTACTCAATTTTATAGAGGTTTTCACTTCTATAATAAGTAGGGTTGAATGCTATTTTGTCAGAGAAACTTCATGCTTATTGCTTATTGATTACTTTGCATGCTACACTAATGTCTATGGTTGATGCCATATACTTGGCCATGCTTCTAGAATGCACTTGGATTGAGATTGAAGCTTAGTCTCATTGAGTTTGACTGTCACTTCTCACATCAAGCATTAGTTTAAGACACTTCATGACTCTTATCATTGGATGATACATGAGCCATTTGTTAGATATATTGTAGTGAGACAATAGGACTAATTGTGACATGTACATGCTCTCTTGATACTCATTGGATGCAGTACCCCTATCGTAGGATGGTTTGATGTTTTGTCTTGGATCTAGTACTTATATCTGTCATAGTGTTGTCAGTGGTATTTATATGCTTCTAGGTTATGTATTGAGCCTTAGTGCCCTCTCTCATTTCCTTTACTATCTCCTCTCTCTCTCTCTCATTTTTTCTCTCTCCTCTCCCTCTCTCATTTCGTTTTCTCTCTTCCTCTCCCTCTCTCATTTCATTTTCTTCCTTAAATGTTTTATTTGGAAAATATCTCCCTCTCTTCCTACTAGCTTTCACTCAAGAGGTCCTTCCATTTAAGTGCTCCTAACACTCTCCAATGAGTTGCATTTAGATGAGTTACATTGTGAGTTCAATTTGAATACAACCCATAGGGTGTTTTATCTAGAGAACTAATTTCATGTCGTAAGCAAAAAAATTTCACTAATTTCTTTCCTAATACAATTGATAAACATTAGACATAACTAATCCTCCATAGCAATCATTAGACATAACAGTAGACATAAATAATTTCTTTCCTAATGTAATTGATAAACGTTGGACATAACTAATCCTCCATAGCAATCATCAATCAATGCAATTCGAATCTCTACTACAAATGATTAGAGAGTTTTTTTATAAAAAAATTTGTTGTTGATTTCTATCTACTCTCATATACTCAACCAATCAAATCATCATCTCAAATCAATTCAGCCTCACAATCCAAGCATGGCTCCCTCAATTGGTTACGCCACTCCATTTTGCAATCCATCCATTCCTCAAGTACTCTAACAAAGAGAGAAAGCATAGAAAAGAAAGAGGGATATCCCAACCTCATCTCAACTCCACCTCTCACCCTCCAAATTGTAGAAGAAGAAGGGGAAGAAGAAAAGAATGCAAGATAGGAGAGAAGCTTCACTCTTCTAGTGATGCCAGGAGGCATATTTCACGGTGGATTCCGTGCCACGGTGGATTCCGTGAGGTTTTACGGTGGATTCTGTAAACTTTGATGACCGGGGCTCATACACAAAGTGGATTCTTTATGCGAGAAGTTGATGGGGACGCCTGTCCTTTTCGGGCGTTTCATTAATTTAGTGTGTACATGGGTGATTCCATAGCGGCGGGTGATTCCGCAAAATGCATATTAAATTAATAAACGTTTATGAGTTTAGAGTGCGCACTCGTAATAAATTAAGGTTAGGATTTATTTCTAACCAGTTGATTTATTTATGTAGCTGAAGACTGTTAGGTATTCACTTTTGTCGGTTTAATTGTATTATTTTACTAACGATTGTGAATGCTTCAGTTGATGTATAGAGATAGCAGCAGTGGCAGAGAAAAGCATTGGAGGATAGCGAGTATTCGATTTATGGATTATATTTTGATGGGCACATACCTTAGGCATGGCGCCTATATTTTGTCACGCCTATTTATTGAGGCATCGATTATTTATTATTATTTTGTATGCGCATGGGCGCACGATTATGTTATTTCTATTTCGACATTGTATTGGGCGTGCCAGACTCTTTGGGCACCGTCCATTAGCTTTATTCCTATTTTGTGTTAAAGCAAACTCAAAAGCTAAAAGCTTGCTATTTTGTAATTTGGGCTATTATTTGAGCTTGAAGATGAATAATACATAAAATACATGCTTTGTGGAGCGCTCACACAAGGCATGGGGGGAGATTGCACCCAATTGGTCTCTTGCTCTTGTCGTTCATGCTTTTTACCTTGTAATTTGTGCAAAAAGTAGAGCTCTATTATTCTTGGGGACCTTCCGGCATTCACTACGCGAGCGTACAGCGTCCGATCTGCGCACCAGTGGTATCAGAGCGAAGCTGAGATCAAGAGCTTCCAATCGCTACCCATCTCGTGCGAAGCGGAGCTCCTGGAACGATTGGGCTCTACGGTCAATCTCGTCGCGAACGGTCGATACAGGCAGATTTCTGGCGATCAAGAACCCCTGTTTCCATCATCAGATCGTGAAGGACCGGTCTGCAAAGGCGGAGGACCACTCCTACATCTTCTTCATCAAGTCGTCAAAAACCAGTGAGATAAGCTCCATAGCTTACAAGCTTAAAAGCTTTTATTTTTAGTAAGCTTAGTATTAAAGCTTGATAAGCTTTAAGAAGCTTAAAGCTTCGAAAATTGCAACGCGAGATCTCAGAGTATGTCCGAAAATTCCGCCGCGTTCAAAAAAACGCCCCCCCCACGAATTTCGTCGTTTGCTGTCCATTAAGCTTCAAGCTTAATCACTTAAGCTCCTTAATCAATCAAGTCACCACAAACTTCAAGTCACACACAACCAGTCAAGTTCAGCAAGTTTTAACAAGTCAAAGTTCTGCAAGTCCGACAAAGCAAGCAAGTTTTGCAAGTCAACAAACTCTGCAAGTCACATTAGTCTGGTACTCTGCAAGTCAGACAAGTCAACTAGAGTCAAAACTGACTTCTGTCTAAAACTCCTAGAAGGGCTGTTCCTGCGCAGAAACTCCGAATTCCAAAGTTGTTCATTGAAAGGTACTCTACCCATACGCAGGCTTGCTGAAGTATTTTCAGCATACGAAGAAGGATAAAACGCAGATTTTTCGAAGCTTGTGAAAGCCACACCCAAAAATACATAAGCCTTGTATTCCCGAACTTGAGCTACGCTCATCCCGCTAACTTGATTTTGAGTGAGAAAGGTCTTTTGAGTTTTACACGATGACAGAACCATATATGGATGATCTTATGGCTGAAGGCGACCTATCTGAACCTACGATGGAGCAAAAGCTGGACTTAATCATGATGCAATTGGACGAAGAACGAAGGGCTAGGCAAGCATTGCAAGTTCAATTGGCAAATTTACAAAGAGCGTCTACCGACAAAGAAGAACCTCAATCTGAAGATCTTATCCGACGTACCATCGACGCAACTCTCGAAACTCAAACCATCCGCAAGGAATCAAAGATAAGTAAAAGAAGTTTCAAATTCCGTACTTTCAATGGCATACGAGAAGGAAAAACTGTTCTTGCATTCATTAGTCAGTTTGACGACTATTTCCATGAGGAAACCTATGCAGAAAAAGATAAAATCAAGTGTGTCACTAATCATTTAGTGGACAGAGCATCTCTTTGGTGGACTGTAGTATGCAAGAGTATAGATTGTCCTGCTACCTGGAAGAATTTCAAGAAGAAGTTCATGCAGAATTTCCTTCCTCCACAATTTCATGAGAAAGTTATTAAACAATGGGATCTTCTTCAGCAACGGGATCGTGAGCCTATTCCTCAGTATACAGAGCATTTTTGGAATGCATTACTCCAGCTACGCATGCTTGAAGACGTACCTGAAGCGACACACAAGCGCAAGTATATGTCTGGACTCCTTGGGCATTACTACGCTGAAGTTAACATGTTCAAGCCTGCTACTCTTGAAGACGCAATTTCATTACCTCACGACACTGAAGACAAGCTACGAGGTAGAGACAGACGTCCACAGCAATTCCAAGCCAATGGTAACTATGGATCTAAGCAATTCAATTCCAATTTTAGAAGATTTAATCCAGGTCGTTTCTCTTCATCATCTTTCCGTAAAAATTGGGCAAAACCACCTGCATTACCATCCAATGTCAATCAAAATTCCAAGCCTATTCCACAGCCAAATCCTAATGTCCCTAGACTTCTTGCCATTGCAAACAATGTAACCAAAGCCAAACCTATAGTATGTTATAAATGCCACCAACCTGGACATCTAGCAGCAAATTGCCATTCAAAGAAGCCACCTGCCCATATCAACTATCTTGGAGCAATGGACGAAGACGAACATGAAGATATGCCTAATTTCACAGAAGATGAGGACGACACTACTACTCCTTCGGATACTTTACCAGGTATGCCAACTCCACATTCTTTATTGACTATGAAATGTTTGGTGCATGGAAAGGAAAAGATTGTTTTGCATGATGACGGTAGCACTCATGATTTTATTTCAGCAAAGTTAGTAAAAGAATTGAAGTTACAGACTGTACCTACGCATTATCGCATCAAAGCAGCATTCTTAGGCACTAGGTCACCCCGGGGGTATGATGCCAGGAGGCATATTTCACGGTGGATTCTGTGCCACGGTGGATTCCGTGAGGTTTTACGGTGGATTCCGTAAACTTTGATGACCGGGGCTCATACACAAAGTGGATTCTTTGTGCGAGAAGTTGATGGGGACGCCTGTCCTTTTCGGGCATTTCATTAATTTAGTGTGTACATGGGTGATTCCATAGCGGCGGGTGATTCCACAAAATGCATATTAAATTAATAAACGTTTATGAGTTTAGAGTGCGCACTCGTAATAAATTAAGGTTAGGATTTATTTCTAACCAGTTGATTTATTTATGTAGCTGAAGACTGCTAGGTATTCACTTTTGTCGGTTTAATTGTATTATTTTACTAACGATTGTGAATGCTTCAGTTGATGTGTAGAGATAGCAGCAGTGGCAGAGAAAAGCATTGGAGGATAGCGAGTATTCGATTTATGGATTATATTTTGATGGGCGCATACCTTAGGCATGGCGCCTATATTTTGTCACGCCTATTTATTGAGGCATCGATTATTTATTATTATTTTGTATGCGCATGGGCGCACGATTATGTTATTTCTATTTCGACATTGTATTGGGCGTGTCAGACTCTTTGGGCACCGTCCATTAGCTTTATTCCTATTTTGTGTTAAAGCAAACTCAAAAGCTAAAAGCTTGCTATTTTGTAATTTGGGCTATTATTTGAGCTTGAAGATGAATAATACATAAAATACATGCTTTGTGGAGCGCTCACACAAGGCATGGGGGGAGATTGCACCCAATTGGTCTCTTGCTCTTGTCGTTCATGCTTTTTACCTTGTAATTTGTGCAAAAAGTAGAGTTCTATTGTTCTTGGGGACCTTCCGACATTCACTACGCGAGCGTACAGCGTCCGATCTGCGCACTAGTGGTATCAGAACGAAGCTGAGATCAAGAGCTTCCAATCGCTACCCATCTCGTGTGAAGGCGGAGCTCCTGGAACGATTGGGCTCTACGGTCAATCTCGTCGCGAACGGTCGATACATGCAGATTTCTGGCGATCAAGAACCCCTGTTTCCATCATCAGATCGCGAAGGACCGGTCTGCAAAGGCGGAGGACCACTCCTACATCTTCTTCATCAAGTCGTCAAAAACCAGTGAGATAAGCTCCATAGCTTACAAGCTTAAAAGCTTTTATTTTTAGTAAGCTTAGTATTAAAGCTTGATAAGCTTTAAGAAGCTTAAAGCTTCGAAAATTGCAACGCGAGATCTCAGAGTATGTCCGAAAATTCCGCCGCGTTCAAAAAAACGCCCCCCCTACGAATTTCGTCGTTTGCTGTCCATTAAGCTTCAAGCTTAATCACTTAAGCTCCTTAATCAATCAAGTCACCACAAACTTCAAGTCACACACAACCAGTCAAGTTCAACAAGTTTTAACAAGTCAAAGTTCTGCAAGTCCCGACAAAGCAAGCAAGTTCTGCAAGTCAACAAACTCTGCAAGTCACATTAGTCCGGTACTCTGCAAGTCAGACAAGTCAACTGGAGTCAAAACTGACTTCTGTCCAAAACTCCTAGAAGGGTTGTTCCTGCGCAGAAACTCCGAACTGCAAAGTTGTTCATTGGAAGGTACTCTACCCATACGCAGGCTTGCTGAAGTATTTTCAGTATACGAAGAAGGATAAAACACAGATTTTCCGAAGCTTTTGAAAGCCACACCTAAAAATACATAAGCCTTGTATTCCCGATCTTGAGCTACGCTCATCCCACTAACTTGATTTTGAGTGAGAAAGGTCTTTTGAGTTTTACAGGATGACGGAACCACATATGGATGATCTTATGGCTGAAGGCGACTTACCTGAACCTACGATGGAGCAAAAGCTGGACTTAATCATGATGCAATTGGACGAAGAACGAAGGGCTAGGCAAGCATTGCAAGTTCAATTGGCAAATTTACAAAGAGCGTCTACCGACAAAGAAGAACCTCAATCCGAAGATCTTATCCGACGTACCATCGACGCAACTCTCGAAGCTCAAACCATCCACAAGGAATCAAAGATAAGTAAAAGAAGTTTCAAATTCCGTACTTTCAATGGCATACGAGAAGGAAAAACTGTTCTTGCATTCATTAGTCAGTTTGACGACTATTTCCATGAGGAAACCTATGCAGAAAAAGATAAAATCAAGTGTGTCACTAATCATTTAGTGGACAGAGCATCTCTTTGGTGGACTGTAGTACGCAAGAGTATAGATTGTCCCGCTACCTGGAAGAATTTCAAGAAGAAGTTCATGCAGAATTTCCTTCCTCCACAATTTCATGAGAAAGCTATTAAACAATGGGATCTTCTTCAGCAACGGGATCGTGAGCCTATTCCTCAGTATACAGAGCATTTTTGGAATGCATTACTCCAGCTACGCATGCTTGAAGACGTACCTGAAGCGACACACAAGCGCAAGTATATATCTGGACTCCTTGGGCATTACTACGCTGAAGTTAACATGTTCAAGCCTGCTACTCTTGAAGACGCAATTTCATTACCTCACGACACTGAAGACAAGCTGTGAGGTAGAGACAGACGTCCACAGCAATTCCAAGCCAATGGTAACTATGGATCTAAGCAATTCAATTCCAATTTTAGAAGATTTAATCCAGGTCGTTTCTCTTCATCATCTTTCCGTAAAAATTGGGCAAAACCACCTGCATTACCATCCAATGTCAATCAAAATTCCAAGCCTATTCCATAGCCAAATCCTAATGTCCCTAGACTTCTTGCCATTGCAAATAATGTAACCAAAGCCAAACCTATAGTATGTTATAAATGCCACCAACCTGGACATCTAGCAGCAAATTGCCATTCAAAGAAGCCACCTGCCCATATCAACTACCTTGGAGCAATGGACAAAGATGAACATGAAGATATGCCTAATTTCACAGAAGATGAGGACGACACTACTACTCCTTCGGATACTTTACCAGGTATGCCAACTCCACATTCTTTATTGACTATGAAATGTTTAGTGCATGGAAAGGAAAAGATTATTTTGCATGATGACGGTAGCACTCATGATTTTATTTCAGCAAAGTTAGTAAAAGAATTGAAGTTACAGACTGTACCTACGCATTATCGCATCAAAGCAGCATTCTTAGGCACTAGGTCACCCCGGGGGTATGATGCCATGAGGCATATTTCACGGTGGATTCTGTGCCACGGTGGATTCCGTGAGGTTTTACGGTGGATTCCGTAAACTTTGATGACCGGGGCTCGTACACAAAGTGGATTCTTTGTGCGAGAAGTTGATGGGGACACCTGTCCTTCTCGGGCGTTTCATTAATTTAGTGTATACATGGGTGATTCCACAGCGGGTGATTCCGCAAAATACATATTAAATTAATAAACGTTTATGAGTTTAGAGTGCGCACTCGTAATAAATTAAGGTTAGGATTTATTTCTAACCAGTTGATTTATTTATGTAGCTGAAGACTGCTAGGTATTCACTTTTGTCGGTTTAATTGTATTATTTTACTAACGATTGTGAATGCTTCAGTTGATGTGTAGAGATAGCAACAGTAGCAGAGGAAAGCATTGGAGGATAACGAGTATTCGATTTATGGATTATATTTTGATGGGGGCATACCTTAGACATGGCGCCTATATTTTGTCACGCCTATTTATTGAGGCGTCGGTTATTTATTATTATTTTGTATGCGCATGGGTGCACGATTATGTTATTTCTATTTGGACATTGTATTGGGCATGCCAGACTCTTTGGGCACCGTCCATTAGCTTTATTCCTATTTTGTGTTAAAGCAAACTCAAAAGCTAAAAGCTTGCTATTTTGTAATTTGGGCTATTATTTGAGCTTGAAGATGAATAATACATAAAATACATGCTTTGTGGAGCGCTCACACAAGGCATGGGGGGAGATTGCACCCAATTGGTCTCTTGCTCTTGTCGTTCATGCTTTTTACCTTGTAATTTGTGCAAAAAGTAGAGTTCTATTGTTCTTGGGGACCTTCCAGCATTCACTACGCGAGCGTACAGCGTCCGATCTGTGCACCATCTAGTTCCTCACTTAATTCCTCTCTCACTCTCCCTCACCCTCACCCTCACCCTCACCCTCACCCTCGCCCTCAATGTGAAGCATAAGAAGATAGGATACAAGAAGAGAGAAGAGAGCTCTCAAGTTTGCACACACAAGAATGATCTATGCATGCATCCTATGTTAATTTGAACACTTCAAAAAAGTGAATAGAGAGTTTTGCCCACAACCTCTTCCATTTCCTCCCTCTCCCTCCCTCTCCCTCTCCCTCCCTCCCCCTCCCCCTCCCACTCCCTCTCCCTCTCTTTCTCTCTCATTTCCTCTCCCTCTCTCAATATATATACACAAATTATAAAAGCAAAAGGGAGAGGGAGAGAGAGAATGCACTCTCCCTCCCTCTTTCTCTTTCTCTTTCTCTTTCTCTTTCTCTCCCTCTCTCATTTCCTCCCCCTCCCTCTCCCTCTCTTTCTCTTTCTCTTTCTCTTTCTCTTTCTCTTTCTCTTTCTCTTTCTCTTTCTCTCCCTCTCTCTTTCTCTTTCTCTCCCTCCCTCTCCCTCTCCCTCTCTTTCTCTCTCATTTCCTCTCCTAAACAAGCAAAAGAGAAAGAGAATTAAACCCTAAACAAGCAAAAGAAGGAGAGAATAGACTCACCGATGAGATATGGCGAGGGTTTGGCGGCTCCTCTTCACGATAAAGGCTCCTCCTCTCCTTCGCAAACGGCGGCGGCGCCAAGCCTTCTTCCTCTCCTTCGCTCACGACGGTCGCCCTCTCTCTCACTCTCACTCTCAAAACAGTAGACGAAAAAATGCAAAATAAACCCGCGCTCAGTTTCGACCTGTTTTTTTTCCTGTGGGGCATCGCTATTTGCATCGCATTTGTGACGTAAATAGCGACGCCGCTACCTGCGTCGCTACTTTCCGTCGCTATAGGCTTAAATCCTTGTAATGAGAAAAGAAAATTTTTAAAAAGAGAATGAAGAGAGAGAATAAAAAAAGGAAAAAAGGAAAAAAGAGGAGAGGGAGAGAGAAGGAGAGAGAAGGAAAAGAGAGGAGGAGGTAGAATAAAAGGGGAGGAGAGAGAGAGAGAGAACCAGGAGAGAAGAAAAATAAACTAAAATAGAAGACACAGAGAGAGAGAGAGAGAGAGAGAGAGAATTAGACATAGGAAATTGGGGGGAAGAAAGAGAGAGAGAGAGGGTGAAGAAAAACTTAGAAACAGAGAGGGTTCAGGAAGTTTACATCTACGGCTATTTGTCTATACTATTTAGATATCATGTTAGTATAATGCCTCATCATGTCCTTGACTTCCCCAAGAACATTCAATGCACTAGACTCATAATCGTAATCATCTGCTTGGTATCCCAATGGCCTTAACCACCTGGTTAAGTATCGATGGTAGCTGATTAGTTGGCATTACATTGGGATTCATCATTTGGCTTCCGCTATTGAATGGACCCATTTGGCTAGCCATTGGCATAACAGCATTAGGAGGAGATGGCAACATAGGTATATTGTGCATGATGCCTCCTCTTGCATTAGGGTTTGTTATGGGTGGAATTATCACACTATGACCTCCATTAGTTGTAGATAATGTCAATTTATTGTTAGGACCTAGACTTGAATAGAGATTTGCCCTAGATCCATAGGCCACTTGTAATTGTGACTCTATCTCCTCCACTCATGCAATGGTAGTGTCTATCATAACGAGAGGAACACTATTCAACTACACTTGGATATTGAAATCCAATCCATGTAGGAAGTAGTACAGTTGGATAGTAGGTGGAATGGTAATAGAGGCTTGCAATATGTAGAACACCTCCTTCAATTTCTTGGCATAAGGTCGAGTATTCTCATAAGGCTCTTGACACGTTGTCAATTTATTGTTAGGACCTAGACTTGAATAGAGATTTGCCATAGATCCATAGGCCACTTGTAATTGTGACTCTATCTCCTCCACTCATGCAATGGTAGTATCTATCATAACGAGAGGAACACTATTCAACTACACTTGGATATTGAAATCCAATCCATGTAGGAAGTAGTACAGTTGGATAGTAGGTGGAATGGTAATAGAGGCTTGCAATATGTAGAACACCTCCTTCAATTTCTTGGCATAAGCTCGAGTATTCTCATAAGGCTCTTGACACATTACATTCAAAACACACAACCAATATTGACCACCTCTCTCAGAGGCAAACTGTCTTCTAAAGGCCGCATAAAATAGATCTATCATAGTTATGGTGCCTGATTCCAAGCCATGATACCACACTGTAGCTCTTCCTTTCAAAGTCATATTAAAGAACATCATAAGATGTCCTTCATCTTGAATCCGCCAACTAAAATTTAACTTTTGGAGCTCACTAATATGGAGTTCCATATCCTCTTTTGTTAACCCATTAAAAATGGGTAGGGGAAAAGTAAGCACTAGCAAATCCACCGTTCCTGTAGGTATCACAATTGGTTGTGCCATAATAATGAATGGGTTTTCTCTAGGGGTTTTTGTTAGGGGGGTTACACTCCTACTCAGAGTGGACTAACTTTTTGGGGAAAGGGGAATGCTAGAGCTTCCTCCTCCCCCTAACAGACTAACCAGGATATTAATTGAGTCAATAAGACCTCTCATTCTTAGTGATATTGGACATGTACACTTAGGAGAATACCTCTTAAGGATCTTTGCTCTCCGTCTAGCCCTTTCAGCTCTTTCTTGATGTTGAATGTCAGCTTGATAGTTTTTATCAAGATATATTGGATCTATCTTGACCCTCTTTGGCATACACTAATAATTGGCTAGATCTCTATTAGCCAAGGTTTGAAAGCTTCCATTTATTAGTAGCTCATGTGGTGGCAGATGCACCACCTACCAGGTTCAAAAACTAGGCATGTCGACACTATCTCCAAGGCTCTAGCTAGGCTCCTACACTCTCCAAACAACCATTATGGCCTTGCGGTTAGGAGCATCTGGGTAATATGAATTGAACTATCTAAATACTGCTTTTATAGACATAAGTGTCAAATTGTAATCCAATGATTTGCCCATCCCAACTCTAAGCACAAGGAGATCTCCATACATATGTGACTACCTCACCTCAATTTACACATACACAGGGTACCCCCCAACTCAATGTTGTGACCCCTATGGCTCTCCTACACCTTAGGGATTTGGCCCTAGGATGCATTGCCTCACACATAAAGAATAAGAAACATAGCCCACTCTTTTGATGTTGCACAATCCAATAGATATATTTATTTCCTTACATAATTGTCTCCCAAGGCAAGATAACCAATCTAGCCTATAGCAAAGAAAACCTTTCACTCAATCATAGGTCAATAATGTGGAAGACAAGTGCTATGCATCTAAGAGTTGATCATTGATGCCATGTTTAATGCACGTGCAATGTGGAATATGCTAACATGCTCAAACAATTTTCAAATAATAACTAGCCATGTGTTGTGTGAAGACATTCTTTTCATGATTTTTCCTAATGCAATGTTCTGTTGCTAAGGACAATATAGGGCTAAACCATACTAGCATTCCTCTTCAAACTTAAATAAATTGTAGTTTATATGCCATATGGTGCAAAGAAATCAAAGATCATTCAATTGTATCATTTTCAACCCTTTTCTTCCCCTACCATTTAGGTTGTGCTTTCATGCATAAGTGTGGAAAGGTTGGCCATCAATTTTTCATATAAATAAGCAATAAATAGGTGATTTTCACACATAAATGGAGGTAGACTGAAGCCATCCTCATGCCCTACCTTCATTATACATCCCACAGACACACTTCTAATTTTTGGTAATTTTATATGCATTGAGACTAATTCTTTCTTTATTAAAATATACTTTTATATTTTTCTTTATCTTTTGGATATAATTATTTTATTTTTCTAGTTTTTCAATTTAAAAATTATTATGGGCTGTAATCCATTAGCATATTTTTTATTATTCCACATATAAACAACGTTTAACCCATAAAAGCCAACAAAACCTTTATTTTTCCATTAACTCTCGTGTTTCATATTTTCAATTTTATTATTTCTCGTATGCATGACTGAAAGTGACAGATTTTTCCATTATTTCTTATATTTGCAACCATTTTCAACATTTTACCACAATAGAAATAAAGATACTGCACTTAACAAAATAAAATAGCACTTACGCTAAAATCCGCACACATGATGCATCGATTTTTTATAAATCAGAGATGATATATGGGATGAAGATGCTAGGGATGTTAAGCCTCATGCTCAAATGGTTGGCCGGTTTGGTCTTAACCTCCAAGAGGTTGACTGGTTGCACAACACTCTATCCAAAGTCAATGATGGTTGGCTCACCTCTCACTACCTAGAGCCACAAACCCTCAGGCGTTTGGTTAATTTAGTAGGTGAACCCCTTCCCTCAATTAAGAAAAGAGGAGACTTTAGGTAGCCTACTGCTAGGTGGCATCTTAGAGTGAAGGAGTCATGGACCAAGCAAGAACCCCAAGGCACCTTTAGAACATGGAGAAAACAATTGAAAAAAGAATGGAAGTCTACCCCTTCTTTCAAACTCAAAGTCTTCTTATGGAGATTGGCAGCTAACAAGCTTGCCACTAGAAGTTTGCTCATGTATCTCCCCTTTGTGTGTTCTACAAAAGAAAAGAGAAAACAATCAAGCAAGTTTTTTGGGAGTGCTTGGAAGTATAAGCCTTGTGGTGGTTAGTTAGAAGGAGTCTTTAGAAGATCAACTTGCATCATGCTATTGGCTGGAAATAGATTTTGATGTGTGATCAAGGCAATCTCAACAAAGTCTCAGAAAAGATGTGAGGAGTTATTCATAGGGTTACCCAATTTAGTATTTGGAAGCATAGGAATGCCCTAGTTTTTGAACTTTTAAAGTTCCAATATGTCTATATTGTCTCCCTCAGCAAGGCAATGAAGCTACCTATATGTTTAAGAAGCTAGCTAGAAAGGATGATGCTTTTAAGCCTATATCAAGGCTCTTTGGTACCTTGATATAGTTGTTTTTACCCACAGTGGTGATGTAAGAACTCTTACTTACTAATAGAAATCATCCATTATAAAAAACAATACCCCTTCTAGTTTGTAGACTCATCAATGATTTGTAAGCCTCTTTTCCTAAGGTCAAATGGTACTTAATAAGCTACTTGTGGACATGTGCCTTTTGGACTCCAAGTCTTTCCACTTCTAAAGGAAAGTATAATGTGCATGCATCCTTGTCATTGACAATTCCCTAACCATTAAAGAGTTTTGGTTCCAAACATTTCACAAAAGTAGCATGAAGACATTCCATCAAAGCATCCCTCTTGAAATTAGGCCACCTCCTACATTGTGGAGCATCCAAATGGATCATTGGCTAAGTATGTAGGTCTATTCTAAGATCTATTCTTATGTTTTTGAGGACTTAAAGTGGTGATTGAAGTATTGATGTGGTGTGCCTTAACTAGTTCAAAATCTTACTGATCCAAGTCTCAACAAAAACTCAACATGAAATTTGCTTTATGGCTACACCATCATAGTCGCTATCATGTTCATCCCATTTCTTCAATTTGAATTGACATACCTAGCATGTCAACTTCCATAGGATCTGGTATGTTATACTGGTCAGACTACTTAAATATCCACTTGGATCTCCCATCTTAGTAAACATCATGGTGACCAAGAATAATTGGCCACCCAATACCAAATCTAATGAAAGAGATTTTAAGCTCCAAGGCTCGCGCTACTTAAATATCTACTTGGCTTTCCCATCTTAGTAAATGTCATGGTGGACTGAGAATAATTGGCCACCCAATGCTGAATCTAATGGAAGAGATTTCAATCTCAAAAGAATGCTTGCTTTTACAATAGATTCAAAAGACATGCATGCTTTGTATTGTGGAATAATTTGATACTATATGATCTACACTTTCTCACAAATTGGCATCTAGGTGAATCATGCAAAACAAAAGAGCACAACTTGCTTCCTCAATGGCTAGTATATAACACATGCTAAAGCATTTTACGAAATCAATCAAAAAGTACACATGTAGATGCATATTGATGGCTATAACCCAACCTCAAATTTTGGAGCAATTGAGACATGTCACATATTCTAAAACCATTTGAATAATTTGAGTGCTAGTTTGCGAGCTTAAGAGCTAACAAATACAAATGAAAATAAATTGCTTTGTTGTTCTATTCAATGCAAAATTGTAAGCAAAACTACAATATACTAAGTTGCAGATGCTTTAAAACCAATCAAATCTTTGTTGATACAATCTCTAAATGGATGATGATTACTAATGGCTAGAAACTCAAGCTATATGCTACCTAAAAATCCAATAAAAACTCATAGAATAAGAAGATTTGTACCATAATATTCAAATATTACCATAAACCATCATTTACATAGAGTCCATGATTACGTTGTGATTTGTAGACACCACATAGCTTCCTAACCCAACCTTGATTTTTCTCTAATACTAGTTTGGAAAAATAATATGTGAGCTTAGATGAGTTCTCCACCCAACCACTCTCTCGAATAGACCCAAACATGTTATGCTTGGATCTTCATTATTTTCTACAATGTGTTTTTTGCTCACCCATTATTGGTTCTAGTTAGCCAAGACTCCCTTAAACCCAAACTATGCATGACCTAGACAACTCACCCTAGTGTACGCCCACTAACCATCATCTACACTATGGTCATATGGTGGTCATTTTGTCCACCACATGACCAAGTGTGTGTGTGCAAACCCGTGTGTCTTATGTCCATCATAATAAAAACTATGTGAAAAGTGCTACAAATGAAGGTTATGGTAAGAGGATACCCTTCATCTTGGCCATAATTTTTGTGCAACAGGGTTTTATGGCTTGCATTTGAGATTCGATTCTCACTCAAGTTGTATATATCATGATGGGTGAAACATAAAAGAACACGATATGTTCTTATTCTCAATTCTCATTAAAAATTAAGGATTGTTACATGATCTTCAATTGCCTATAGTTTGATTAGGTCTACAAGACATATGCATGTAAAGGCCATACAATCAAGGGCTAATGTGCCTATGGCCTATGAAAACACAATCTACACATGAATGGGGTTTAGTGGAGCCTTCTCAATTGAGACTAATTGTTTAAGTTACTAATTAAATCTAGGATAGAAGTTAGAGGAAGTTTACTATATGCAACTAAGTATAGAAAAGAGTAATCTATGTTGTCTAAAGAAGAAGCTCATGGGTCTTTTTGAGCACCAAGGCATTTTCCCTAATCAATTTTCCTTCCACTATCTTGATTTCTTTGTTTACTAATTGAACCTAGCCAAAATGAGGCCATTGACCCATGCCATATTATGGACTACCTTTGGTTCTCGATGGCCAAATCTTAGTTGTATAGTAATGTGTAACCTTAATCAACCATAATTATTTGAATATTATCTCGACTTAATCAATCAACCCTCACATGTGAGAAACATCTCAAATTCAAAGGATTGACCAATGGTAGCATAAGTGAGACCATGGATTTTTAAATATTCTTCCCACTTGAGATGGTAACCATAATGCCACTTTTCAACTCCAAATATTTTAGCATTAGGGGAGTTTTGAGGTCTCGAAAATGCCTTTTAGGATGTGGAGAGAGAGTGCTCTAGGCCAATAAGAGCAAAGCCTCCGTAACGGAACTTCTATTTTTAAAAAATTAAAAAATTATTTTACAAAAATATATAAATATGATAATATTACGAATTTGTATTTTTATTATGTATTTTTAGTCTTTTATATTCGTGATTATGACATCTTTTGCATTAATGGCATAGAGTCTCGGCTACTTTTATTTAATGATGTTTCTAGATTAATGATAATGACTGATGTAATCGAAATTCAAATTGGTGAAAAGCATGGCGCTCAGTTTTTTCCCTCCTTTCTTTTATTCCTCTATTGTTTTTCCCTCCGTTATGATAGCCTAGTCCTCTCTCTCTCTCTCTCTCTCTCTCTCTCTCTCTCTCTCTCTCTCTCTCTCTCTCTCTCTCTCTCTCTCTCTATGCATGTATCTCTCTCTTCTACCATGGATACTGAAATTCGACCTTCAACAAGGCGTCCAAGCTCCCAAATCACATCCATATCAGTGTTTAACTCATTCCAAACTGATGGAAGATGGATTCCTACTATCATTAGCAAAGGTAGTTGGATCACCATGCAACAAGCAAAACGTGGAAAAAGGCAAAGACATGAGAGCTCGTTTATCTCTGCTTGGAAGGGCAGAATCCAAGATTTTAAGCTTGGAGCAAATAAGAATAGTATCAAAGAGGTACTAGTGCAACATGTGTTCATGCATAGAGAACTGTGTTTGAAACCTGGATCTTCAAAGCTTCCAATGCATAGACCAAATTGTAAGAATTTGATTCTTAAAGTTTTTCCTTTCTTAAACATGGTTTAGGTTTTTTCATTATAATATTTGTTTGTCTTGTAGATGTCTATCCCTCTAATCTTGAGGAATGGCAACCAGTGGAATCTATTATTGATGTTATTGATGTTATACATGGTTCAATTGGAGAAGAAATGTATAGAGGTAGAAAGAAGACAGAGCTTGCAGAGAATGGAATATTCTTTTATGACCATTCTTATGTTATTCCTATGCGGCGTTGCCAATGGGGATCAATAAAACTCCTTCCTTTGCCAGATTTTTCAAGCTTTGAGTGGCCTTTGCCAAGTCCAGCTACTAGTATCTCAAGTAGGATCATTAAGATGTAAGATAATTTCTGAGATCCAGAAAGCACTAAAATCTAATATCTCAAGTAGGCTAAGCAAAGTTACTTTATTTATGCCTATTAATATATTTATTGATTTCTTCTCTAATATGGAGATAAGAATAACAAAAACCATGCTTTCAGTGAAGAGACTAACATATGATCATATCATACAATTTGTTGATGAAGGATGGGATACAAGGACAGAAGGAAAAATTATATGTAAGATAGATCAAGACTCTATAGCTTGTAAATATATGATTGCTACTCAAAATTTTATCCTTAGCTTTTACTATAGTCGATGGCATTTTGTTGGTAGTAGTCTAGTTGCTTTAGACCAGAATCTTAATGATTTTAGCAAGGATCCTATAGTGGATCTTGATATTTGGTTCAACGAGGATATTATTGCAATCTTAAAGATCAGAAAATCATGTACGCTACATCAAGTGAGGATGGATTTACAAAATGAAGACATTGAACTACCATGCTCCTTTGTATTCCAACTTGACAAGAAATGAGTAAGTTTTCACATCATATTATATCTACTTAGATGTATATCAAGATCTCACTTTCTAACTAACAAACATTTGTAATTTATTTTTTGCAAATATCGAAAAGGAGAGAAAATAAAATACACTGCAATGACATTCAAGAAAAGATATCTTTACTATCAATATAAAATACATGTACAAATTTTGTACATGTATGAGATATACATGTACAAATATATCTGCCATCTCTATGAGATATACAAGGGCTGAAGGGCAAATTTCTATATATGAAGGCTTACAAGGCGATATGGCAAAACTATTTCTTTTTTGGAGAACTATCCTTTCTAGGAGTCCTTTTGCCTTTCTTTGATGTCTTGGGTATAGAAGGTGTTGAAGCTGTGGATTTGCCTTCCGTGGTTATAGGCACCGCATCTCCTTCATGGTGCAAATCCCCACCAATCTCTGTTGTTGGTTGTATACAATTGACCATTATATACTTCAAGAGCTTTGCTCTGATGTACCAAACATGCTCAGATGTATAGCAATCCTTCGAAAACTGTCACACATTTATAGAAAAAAGAGTTTTAGTTCATTATTGTTCTTACAATAGACTATATTTTTATCATCAATGGACTATTTGCAATTAATATCTATCTTAAAGTTTAGCATCTTTCATATTACCTTTACATGTTTATCATCATTAAGATAAACAAAGTTAACCATTCTTCTAGCATTTGCAATTATCCTCCAGCCACAAGAATGGCTATCATCCTGATGGGGACACTGCAACCACCAACACAAAGTAAAACTATAAAGAGGACGAATGGTAGTTCATAGAATAAACTCATGTTTCAATTATTTTAATGAATAACATACCGCAACTTGTCTATATTGCATTGTTGCAAGCAAATCAGATGGCATAGGGGGTCTTTTCTCTAGCTCTTCAATTAATCTTTTGGCACCTCTGTATATAAAATATGTTGAAATTTAGAGTACTTACAAAAAAAAGAATTGAAATATCAAGGAGCCCTTGGATAATATAACTTACAATTTAGCATTTCCATGGCTTCCTTTCATAGAGTTGATTAAAAAGCATTGCTTATCCACAAGGTCTATTGCAATCAAGCTCCAATGAGAACTAAAAGCAATCATATCTCAACAAATTAGTAGGATAAAATCTCAAAAACTCTAATAGAATATTGAATCACTTACTTTTCATTATATGGAATTATAAGCAGCTCCAAAGTATCGAAGTCAATCAAATTGAGCCAGTGCTCAATAAAACTTGTATCAAGCTCATTCCTCATAAAGAATGAGATAGATGGATCAAAAACCTCAATTTTTTGTTGTATATCCAAAGGAAACTCATGCATTATACACCTAGAAAAGGCATAGAAATAGTGAGTATAAACAAGAAAAATCTTATTGCTAAAAAAATATCAAAAAGTATAAGTAATTATGGATGGACATACCTTAGGCCAGCAAGAATAAGACTGTCATTTACTTCTCTTCTTTTATCCTTAAGAATCTGAACACATGCAGCATCAAAGGAGATAACCTCAGTTCTTTTGCCTAAGTCACCAGGTAAGAAACAAAACACACTGAATCCTTTTGGATTTGCTGCTTCAAGAAGGGTGGCTAGCTCATTTTCAAAGGACTCTAGTTGCTCTATTTCCCTTTCTTCAACCCTTTGCCTCCTATACTCTCTCCATTTATCTGCTTGTTCCTCTTTAGCCTTCTCCTCTTTTTCATGTTGCCTTGTATCCTACTCATGGGTGACATCCTCAACCCTGAGACCAGAATCATCTTTCTTTCTTCTAGCTGGGGGCACATTAAGGATATTAAATGTCTTCATATCAGTGAGGGGAATTGGCTCAAGGACCTTTGAAAATCTATATCTTAGCCTCCTAAGAATTACCATGTCCTTGTCCATGAGTGTGAGCCTATGAGCATGAGCAGCACAAATGTAGGCATCTTGAAAAAACTCAACTAGAAAATCCTCTGTGGCTTCTTGTATACAATTAAGAGCTGTTCTTGTCCATCTGAAACTATCCAAACTATATCTGTCACAAATTTCCCTGACAAGCCTCTGAAAAGACAACTTTGGAATTGCATTGTCAAGAGCATTTACTGCCTTCCTAATCTCCCTTAGACACCTGACATTTTGAGAAAACTTTCTCCTTGGCTTTGACTTTCTAGAGAGCTTCTGAGGCTTTGAAGACTGATGAATCTTTGATGCTAAATCCCTAGGATCAATCTTCTCTTTTCTTGCTGTTGCCTTAGTCCTAGCCATCTGCCAAAAAAAGATATGTTACTTCTTCTCCAGCATGTCCAGCGAAACGCGAGTCCCAGACAAGATTTATCTATGCTGCATGGCGTTTTCACGTATCAGCTGAATTTTTCTCGAGCTGTCTAGTGAAACGCGAGTGTCAAGCAAGGCGCCTCCTTGCAGCTGCTTCTTTTCGCGTTTCACCGGACTTGTTGTCCATTGTGTCCAGTGAAACACGAATTTAAGCCAGGAGACCTGCTTGAAGTACCTTATTTTCGTGTTTCATCGGACAGCTCATGAATAGCATAAAAATTGACAAAACCAAGAAAAAAGAGCTTTGATCCAAGGAAAGCTTTTAAGATTACATAAAATATCCACAGAATTAGGGAAGAAATTTGAAGATTTCCTTAAATATCCACAATATTAAGGAATGCTTTCACTGTGGAAAAAATTCTTTTGTAGTGGTCATAAGCTAATAGTAACATAAAGGATTAAGGAAAAGTATCAAAACAATGCATTGAATGGAGCCTGTTATTGAAAAGCAAGATGCAGAAACCATACCTTCTTTTTAGCTTGTTCTTCACAATCTCAGCCTAAAGACGACAATATGCTCGAAGGTTTGCTTTGTTGGGGAAGCAGTGAAATGCTTGGAGATTGGAAGGAAATGCTTGGAGACTGGAAGAAACACCAAAAACAAAGATGGAGTAGCGATGAAATGCGATGAAAGGTGAAGGCGGTGAGTTTTCATGGACTCAACGTTCTTCGCAAAGTGTTAATAACACACGTGTGACGTACTCTCGCTTACCGGAATTTTTTTTTAACTTGGAAAAGGGTTATGTAACACACGTGTGACGTATTTTTGGAAAAAGAGAGTGCGCACGTCTTCTGAGGAGTTTAATACGTTGTGTTAAGTGAGACACATGTACACGTATTTTTCCATTATTACACAAACTTTTTCGTTGGAACTATCACCACATGCTTAACGGTCAATATAAAAGCATTTCAAAGCCAATTCTCCGACATTGTCTTCTTTTCTGCCAAAATTTCGTCTCGACTTCCCTTCAAGGTCCTTGCTTCCTGTGTGGAGAGCAGTTCAACAATCTTTGATAGGTAACAAATTTTTTTTATTACAAGCATTTTAACAAAATAAATTTGATTAATATAGAAAAAATGTTTTATAACACTTGAACAATTAGAGATGTTATGTGCTTTCTATCTTTTAAAAGCAGCATAGCTTTTCCAAAAATGATTTTATCATCAATTTGTGTGTTTCCATAGAATTTATTTATAGTTCATGTTTCTTTTCTTCATTTGCAATTTTTGACCAGTGAAACGCGAAACAATGTCTCTGTTAGTGATATTTTGCTAAGTATTGTGTTTCACCGGCCACATATTAGAATAATTTTTGTCTTCAAGGTAGTGTCCGATGAAACGCGATTCCTTCACAGGCATTTGCCTTACACACTTGAATTTTCGCGTTTCACCGGTCAACTAAAAAAATTCTCCTTTTTTGATTTTTTTGTCTTGGAAAATCAATTTTGGGGCCTCTTTCCATGGTTCCATCTTCTTTTATTGGATATTGGTTCTATTCTGCTTTTTTTTTTTCAGGGATAAATATTTTTCTAGTCAAGATGACAAAGAGAAAGCTATCTCTGGAAGGAATGGATGAGGAGGAGATAATTGAGACATCTGATGATAGGCTCTTTGATTTTTTACACACCACTGGAAATTCTTCCAAGTTTTGCTATATCAAGGAAATTTTCAATGTTCCTTTTGATTTGAAGGAGTTATTGGAGGATCTTGATGATAAACTTAAGGAGTACAGATGTTTTTATGATAGACATGTGCAAGGTTTGGAAGTCAATGGATTTGTTCATTATAGTGATGTCATGGGAGCCACCAATACATCCAGGTCAACTTTGCTAGGCAGGTTCAACCTCATTGATGAGGAATTCAGAAAGAAAGAAACATGTTGCCCTTTCCACAGGTACCAACACCAATGCCTTCTGATCCACAAGGACGTTGGATTTATTGTGTATCTTCAGTACATGGAAAATTCTTCTCCAGATATAGACCAACAGAGAAAGCTAGAGGATATTGCAAGTATGGATAAGGAGGTTGAAGAGAAGGAGGAGATGTTCCAAGAAGATGTTGAGAATCAACTTGTCCAAGGTTTTGATGTAGGTTTATTCAAGAGTGACAAAATCACAATGGTGGAAGAAAAGGAGATTGAGCCAAGTGCACAGGTTGATGAAGAAGGTCCTCTTGCCTGTGTTCCAACATTTCCCACTTATCTTATCAACAAGAAGAGATATGTGTTGCTAAATGATATTCAACATCTTTTTGATCTTAGAGAAGATTATTGCTTAGCAATCCTTGCAGGTTGGGGCAAAAATGACATGAATTTTATAGGTTATGAACAAGAACCACTAGCAAGTCTTGATGTTGAGGGAGAGAATTTCCAAGATAGCTCTATAGCCTTACATACATGTATTAATCAGATCATAGAATACGAAAAGGGGGGGCTACCTACAGAAGAAGAGTTCTCGCAGGTCCAGAAGAAACTTCATATTGATGATGTAGGGTATGAAGAGAGATTGAAGTCTCCATCAGATGAGAAGCCCAAGAGTTCAATAAATCTTTATGATGATAGTCTTCTTGAAGAAGACGAACACCCTAAGGTATGAAATATAATTCGAAGTTACCCATTGAGTTTATGTTAGACTTTATTATGCATTATAGATAAATATCTTATATCTTGTACTGTTGTGGTTTGTTCTATAGATTGAGATTGAAGATCTTGACAACTTTCTTGGAAGGGCCAAGGGCTCTAGGCCAATGAACCAAAGCCTTGGCCATTATATTGGAAACTTAAACAATCAAACAATTGTAATATAGCATAGTAGATTGTCAAGCTCTCCAAGTCTACCAATGATGGCTTTGAGAGCTATCTCAAAGGTAATTGGATCTCAAGTTTTCAACAGAGGTTTGGACAAGATCATTTTGGTGGAGAAGGAAGAAGCCATAAGAGTTTTTTGCTTCATGCCTGGATACAGTGGATCTAGAGCTGGATATTTTGGAGTTCTTGGCTCCTATTTGCTCTCTTATGTAGGAGATAGTAAGAATTTGAAGCTTCTTCCAGGCTATCGGAAACAAGAGTTTTTGAAATACAGAGGTCTTATTGAGTGGGATGAAACAAAGATTCCTCTAGAGGCCCTGTCGAGCTACCTGAAACCAAGGACTCCTCTGAAGGCCCTGTTGAGGTGCCTGAAACTAAGGACTCTTCTGCAACACAATCAGACTAGAAGATGCCAAAGATTAAGGGTTTCTTGAAACCCATCTTTTCCCAACTCTTTGTTTGGTTTGTAACCATTCTGTAAATCTTTGCTTTGCACAAGAATTTAAATATCTATCTTTTCTTCTTTGGGTAACAATTTGTATAGTCCTTGCTAAAGATGATGTATTGCTTGATGTGGTTATATCTTTAAGCTTGAATTTATGCCAAATTTGTCGATAGAACCATTGAAAGACCTCTAATAAACTGTTGGCTTTGTGTCTTCCACCTCTATGTCTTGTATGTCTGAAATATTTTGTTCTTGCTTGATAATGTGATTTTTTCATACCTTGGGTTGACCAGATAGATAGAGATCCATATTGTTTAATAAAGTATGGAGCATGGTTGTATAGAATATGCTGCATAGTCAACAAATAAAAAAAGTTATTAAAAAACATTATATGAGTTCGACAATGAAGAAACAAACATATACAAACTTCTTACCATATAGTGAGTAAAGTGTTAATCACCCCAAGCTTCTGTCATCGCCTTTTTGAAAAGGTTCAATTGGTTTTTAAAGTCTTTGAGATCATCATCATTCCATTTAGTCTTATCACAATAAAAAAACACTTTGTCTAGTGTTTCCCAAACTTTAGCTTTTCTATTTCGAGCTTGTCCATTATCAGTGTGATCCTTAACTGCATTATGTAGGGATTTCCACTGATTAAATTTAATAGTTGAGCCACCATTTCTCGAGTTTATCTTGCCAAGTCTCCCATGAAAGCCTAGAAACCTTCTAGCCTTCACTCCACCAATGGATGGTTTTTTTGGGACACAATTACCACATCCTTAGACTTTTGAAGATCTGGTTCAATAACAACATTGCCACCATGCAAACCAATTGCAGAGAGAACTTTTTCAACCTTTGTTATAGCATCTGTTCTAGTTGATAATGACTTCAACTTCCATGCAAATCCTATATAGAGATGAACAAGCTTTTCGATTATCCTGCAAAGTGCATGAAGTGTACAAATATGGGCATTCTCTAAAGGAATGTCCAAGACTGGTTTAAACTGTGGATCCTTATTGTGCCTAGAGGGAGCTCTATTCCAATTGCTTGAGTTTAACTCTACAGCTGGTGACATGCAGTATAAGCAAGGAGATCTCGAGTTAGCTCCCTTTGATACATTATACATATATTTGAGTGTCTTTAGGTCACCAGCTATGTGCCACTCAATCCTGTGGTTCCCTAATCCTTCAACAAATAGCTCTTCTCCTGCTTGTTGCCTTTGAATAACATTAGGTATTGATGTTTGATGAAAAACCCAATATAGTATATCAAAATTCTCAGTATCTACCTCAAATGCTCCTAGCCACCAGATGTTATATTCAGATTGAACACTAAATGATGTTGAGTGATTGCAATGACCTGACGAAAGTGCTCTATTCATCAAGGTGATAGAGATTCTCTCCAATTTTTTACATTTCAGAATCTCACTTTCATCAAGTTTAATCACAAATCTAGCCACTCCCTGTGCCTCTGCTTGACAAGTCATAAAATTTGATCATTAAGCATTGTAGGGTGGGCAAGTCAAGGAAAATATTGTTAAATTCATTGAATGTAACCTCCTTTTTCTTGCCCTTGAAGCTAGCCTTGATATGAAAAGGCTCACCTAGAATCTCCATCACTTTGTTATTAACTATCTGTCTGATAGTCCTAACCACAAATGGTTTCGGAAGTATGCAATTGTATACCTGTCCTTGCTTCATATTTGATTGTAAAAGCTGGAAAAGTTGCATATAAGCATCTCGACTGATACCAATACTATCCAGTGTCTTCTGTACTAACTCAGAATCCAAAGAATGATCCTTCACAAATGACTCCAAGCATTGTTTCTTTGCCTTTTTAAATTTCTTCTTCTCCAAAATATCCTTTGAAACTACTGAAGGAAGAAGATGATAATAAAACTGAGCTGCTTTTAAAGAATCTCTTTCACTTGCATTTGGTTGTAGAAGAGATCTAAGCAAAATTAAAATCACAAATCAATGCAAGTAGTTTAAATAAAGCCATATTTAAGATTTTTCAAGTGAAAAAAAATATACCTTGCTGCTTGGATTCTTTTACCACAGCCTCCTCCTCCTCGTTTGAGATTCTCAATATTTTTAAGAGCTCTTTGTCGATTTCGAAGGTCTAATAAAGTTTGCTTTTGTTGATAAGATTTGATACGCTTTTCCAATGAATGAATTTTTTGCTGACAATCCTCTAGCTTCTGCAACAACTCTATATTGTGTTTCATCAAAAGATGATTCTCTAGTCCAAGGATAACCTTTTCTGCAACAAGATTAAGTGTATAACCTAAAAATCCATTGTAGCCATCACCAATAAACCTCATTAATGACGAGCCATTATAGAAAGGAGGAGTGCTATTTCTGCTAGGATCTTTGGGATATAGCTTTCCATCTAACCAAATATCAATATTCTTCTTTCCTTCAAACCTCAGTATATGTTTCATAGACTCTGTAACCGTGGTAGATTTTGTTCTCTTTCTTATCGGTTCATACTCATTGTCCAACTCAATATGAAGATGATAGAGAGGTCTTTTATGAGAGCTACAGAGATCATTAGATGATTGATCCATAGCTGAGTTACAGAGATCATTGGGTGATTGATCCATAGCTAAGGATATGATTAGAAGCAAGAATGAAAACAAAGAAGAGACTAATAAGGAGGAGAAAAAAAGAAGAGAGAAACGATGGAGGGAGGCAATCGAGTATCCACCAAAATTCAAATTGAATATTACTTTTCACTTTAATGAGGAGAGGTAAGATCTTCATTATGAAAACATTGCCAACTTTATGGCGACCTAGATTTCTAGGTTTGATGTGACCATGAGAATATCACGACAATGACTTATTAACGAATTTTGATATTTTAACTTACCAAAATATAAACCTTTTAAAAAGTTTATAAAATAATTTTATTTCGTAAATTGTTTTCTCTCTCTAGGATCTCTTACAGGGCATTTTCGAGACCTCAAAACTCCCCTAATGTAGGACTAACCTATACAAACCATGAAAAGTTTGGTAGTTTTAGCTTGAGTTTGAGTCATGGGGAGCTAAAAATTAACTTCCATGAAACAATGTTGGGTCTATAAAGGTTGAAAACAATAATGAAATCTTTATTTACTTCATTGAACTCAAAAGCTCTGTTCACGTAATAGTGGTGATGGCTTTGAAGCAAAGATGTAACATCAACTTTGACCAACCTTCATACTCAAGAGGAATTCCAAGACACATTAGTTATGGCTCCAAAAATTAAATATTCTCTATCCCTTTGCACTAAAAGATTTAATTGTAGAGTAGATTTAGTGGTCAATGGTGAATTGTTTTTAGTCATGACCTTCATGGTGGAGATATTTTATTCTAGGGTATTCAATTTGTTTAAGGGTGTGTAGGCTCAAACTCTTTTGACGCTCCATCTCCACGTCTTCTAGTGAGTTCTGCGAAAGTTCTTGTTCCACTTGACCTACAACCTTAGAAAGACATTTTCCTTCTTATATTCAAAGTCCTTCTTTCCTTTAGCTTGCAAGACTCTCTTACCTCTCTTGGTGCACAATGATTAAAGCAAGGAGTTCTCATTGTAGTAGATGCTTGTGGGTCAATTGTCTTTTTTCTTCTCAGGATTCCTCCAACCTCACCTCCATTTAGTCTAAACCTCCTAAGCCACCTCTAAGATGGAGTTTTATCTAAGCCACCTCTAAGAGGGAGTTTTGACTACTGTCCCATATGTCCACCCATCTCTTGAGGCATTTCCTTTCTATTGCCTTGGAGTTTTTCTAGTCCAGTGTTGCAGGTGCCACTTCGTCTTTGTATGGCCAAACATATTCTTTAGTGGCCTCTACCACATTTGAGTTGCCATCAACAAAAAGCTGCATGTAGAAGAGAGACCCATTTGGGAGTGGGAGTCCTTTTAAGCTGACCTATTGCACTTTATCATCTATAAGACTTAGCAAAGGATCAATTACCATTGCAAAGAAGAGAAGGGCTAGGGGTAGCCATATCTAACTAATCTTTACAATTGGAAACTGTGGGAGACTAGGCCATTTACACTAACAAATGTTGTGGGATTGTTAAACAAGCCATTGTTCATCTAGTAGAAGGCTGGGACCAAATCCCATCCACCCTAAGGTTGCCAAAATGAAATCCCATCTAATTCTATCATATGCTTGGTTCATATCTATGTTGATTAGGACACATTTGCCATCCCTCTCCAATGTATGATCTATGAATAGTGCCTGATTAAGAATGGCAACTTGTATGTGTCTTCCATGAATGAATCCATACTAGTCTCTATGAATTATGCATGCCAATAAGAACTTAACCCTCAAAGCTATTGCTTTAGTGATCATCTTATAGCACACATTTAGCATCGTCAAAGGGACACCATTGTGTGATTGCTAATTTGTTTGTTGACTTCAAAGTGAGTTTGATCAACCCATTATTGTTGTATCTATGCAAGTATCCATTCTTCCTAAAATGATTGGCAAAGTTGCAAAATTCCTGTCTGTAGACCACCCAAAGCACCCTGGTAATCCGTTAGGACCATAAGACTTTCATTGTTTCATTTTCTTAATTACAAATTCCAATTTATCATAAGGAAAAGGGTAAGGTAATTAGGGTGGTTGTCTCAGGACCCACCTTATTGGCACATGGCTATATAGTAGCTTCATCACAACCTCCTCATAGCCTTCAGGAGATAAAGTTGGCTATCCCACAATCGAAAATAGGTGCTTCACAAAAGCTCTTGCTATGCTGAGGTCATCCTGGTGCAAGACTCAGGATTAGTATCCTTAATCATAGCTATTGTTTCTTTCTTGGTTTGCAACATTTGAAAGAAGCTAGGGTAATTTAGTCTCATACTCAACATAAAACTTGGCCTTCAAGAGCCTTAATACCATCAATTCGGTATCTTTCCTAAGCCTTAATGAAATCCTCAACATCTTGAATAAGCCACACGTTAATAAGATCATTAGGCTACAAGGCAATATCATTAAGTAATGCACTCCTACAATAATTGCTAGACTCCATGTGATGCCTAAGAGTTTTAGCTCTACATCTACCATAGCTTTTAAAGGCTTGTGCAATAAAGTTAATGCATGTCTACAATCGACTGAAAGGATCACGGTGACAAACTTGTGTCTTTCTCCAATTCCCCTTAGCTTGCCTCGTCCTTGAGGAAGGACACATTTAGTATGAAGGGTGGCGGGCCCTCATTGCTTGGAGAGATAGTCATGATTTTGTAGATCACCTCCAGTGGAGTGTGATTGGTGACCAACATCTTAGCTATTAATCTTCTCACCTCAACTGATCCACCATGAGCCTTGATTAGCATATATATGGTCATGTCTTGCAACCCTCCACGCATCGTCCCTTTGTCAGTTGTTGCACATGTAGGCATCCTATAAGGGGCTCTTTGCCACATGAGACAAATCTACTAGATCATGGTTCCTATACAACTCTGCCCATGCAACTCTCTCCTATGCTATCATGGTGGCTGAGGCATGTGATTTGTCGCCTTCCCATGTCATCATGTTGAAGTCACCCAATAAAAAGGTTTGTGTTCCTTGTATGGCTTCATCCAACTCCTTTGATTTAGCAGCTTTAATAGTTGAGATATTTGGAGAATAAATGGAGATGATTCTAATCTCCTCCATTCCCAATTGCAAAGAGATTACTAGGAAGCATCCCCCCTTGTCCCTTCTAATGACATGGGGTTTGATGTTCTCCTTGGCACAAATCAAGGTTCCACCCTTACCCCTCCTATACGGTGCCATCAAGCAAATGTAGCCTTGCACCAAGTCCTCCTACCAGTCCCCTTGCTGAATGTTGATCTCTTGGAGGGGTAGGACATCACATCTTTTGATGCACATAAGTCTTCTACACTCAGCTTTCTTCTCTAGCAAGCATGCCCCCTAATATTCCAAGTGATGAGAGATAATTTAAGTGTATGATTCATAACAATATTTTGTGTCCTCATCCATCTCATCATCACCGTCAAGCACATCATATCAACGAGCGGCAATTTGGCCATTTGCTTGAGGGAAAGCTTCCTCCTACATTTGTAAGTTCTTATTGGAGGTCCTTTGAATTGGATCCTCTGAACGCACCGGTGCCTTTGCCACAAAAAAACGAAGGAGCCTGTGTGTCGAGGAGTTCTTCCAGACACACAAGAGTAAAGAACCAGCAAACTACGATTAGGAAGATGGATGTATATTTCCTCATGAAAGCTGCGATCGGTCGGCAGGGCCTTGCCCTTCTTCCTGCCTGATGGAGGCATCCTATAAGTAAGTAATTTTTCATCTTGCGCGGCAACAAAGAAGGAAGGGGCAGCAGGGCCATTGTATCCCGCGTTCTTTCAAGTCCATCTGTTGAAGGTTTTGAAAGTGCATGATTTCTTCCCTTACGCTTGGGAGCAATTCAGGCGGCTACTTATCGGTTCTTGCAGTGGTGTTCTATTCTGCTGCGTGATGGCTTCCCTTTGCAGTTAGGGTTTCGGTGATCTGTGTTTTGCCTTACTTGCCAATCCACAGCGGTCATAGCTTCGGAAGGTGGAGGGATTTCAGCTGCAGGAATGATCCCATCTTTGTAAAGCAGGTTTTAGAACCTCTGTAGACTGATCCGGACCGGTCCAAACATTGTGCAGAAAACTCATCTGTAGGAGGAATTTCAAATCTGAACCAGATCAAATAGGGTTTTTCTCCTCAGGCTGTTGATCAGAGCCTCCAGTCATCCGCATCATTGGAAGATGCCGCCCATCCTGGGCGCACTGCCTGCCCATGGTCCTGTTCAGTTTCTCAACTCGGTATTGGCGCAGGGGGGGCCGAACGCACTTCCTTATGAGGAAGGCCTTAAACTTGCCATCCGATCACATCTAGTCGCCTTACTAGAGGAGTTCCCGAGCTTGCAAGTGAAGACTGCTGCTTTTACTCACAACGATGGCAACACTGTTCATCTCCTTCAGGTGGATGGGACGGTCCCCATGTATTATCTTGAGGTAATGTACAACATTCCTGTTACGATCTGGCTCCTAGAGAGCTATCCAAAAAGTACTCCTCGAATTTTTGTCAATCCTACCAGGGACATGATTATCAAACGGCCACACAGGCATGTTGATGCATCCGGGTTTGTTTCTGTTCCCTACTTACAAAACTGGATGTTCCCCCGCTCCAATCTGGTGGAGCTTGTAAGAAACCTTAGTCTCATTTTTGGGCAAGATCCGCCTTTATATTCAAAGCCTCGCCCGCACTCACCCCCTGTAAATTCCTTCCACACGATTAATCCAGTTCATACTGGTGGTATTGTAATGACTCATCCACCCCCATCTTCATCTGCGCTCAGGCCATTGTCCTCTCTGCCACAGACACAACAGCATCCTTACCCACCTTACAGGCACCCAACACCACCTCCCACTCAGATGACTGGCCGAACAGATCCTGCAGCAGATATGTTCAGAATTAATGCAGTCAATACCCTTGTAGAACGAGCTCAGCATGACATAGTCGACATTAGGAAGGCAACAGAGATGGACATGGACAGGCTAGCAAATTCTCAGAGCCTGCTGAGACAGAGGGAAGAACAGTGTAAGCAGGGTCTTCGTGAGCTGCAGCATGAGAAGGAGGCTCTTGAGCAGCAGTTGCAAGCTGTTCTCACTAATACAGATGTTTTAGAGACGTGGCTTGAGGCAAATGAGAAGCGCAACATGGATTTTGATATAGATGATGTATTTGAGCCTTGTGATGCTCTTTCAAAGCAGTTACTTGAATGCACTGCATCTGATCTTGCAATTGAGGATTTACTCTATGCATTGGATAAAGCTGTCCAAGAAGGAGCCATCCCTGTGGATGCCTACTTGAAGCATGTGCGAATTCTTTCCAGGGAACAATTTTTCCACAGAGCAACTGCTGTCAAGGTGAGAGCTGCTCAAGCACAATTGCAGGTTGTAGCTATGGCTACCAGGGTTGGCATCTATGGCTCCTGACGTTTTCCAAGGCAGTTCTGGGAATTTCTGAAGAGCCTGAAGGATGTGATGCAGTTGTTTTGGTTTGGGATAATAACTAGATGTAATATATGCTAAATACTGGTATATATCAGTTGGCAAACTTGTGTAGATGAAAAGTTTTGCAAGCCATTATTAGTTGAATAGGTGTTCTGTTAAAATTTGAGCAGCAGTCAGTAATGTACTGTGAGTGTGAGGTTACCTCCAGCAGCAAAGCTCAGTTTTGTCGACTGACTTTACGGTAGGCTGCGAGCCCTGCTGAGGGGTTGATGATTCTCAGCTCTCACGGAGTATGGATGGAATGAAGTCATTTTGGACCCTGTTAGAGTTCTCATCGATTGAGAGGGGGTCAATTTGGTGTTGTATAAAGGAGAGGTGGGATTGTGTTGTCACAGAAGGGGGGATCACTCCTTGGGTTGGTTCTGTTGCATTTTGTTGTATTGGCACTTGCATTGCTTTACCTTCAGTAGGATCATAGGTTGTTTTACAGCCTGACCTTTTACAAATCATTTATCTGAAGGATATGACAGAATAACTTCTATTTTTCTTTTCCAATTGATGCTAGCAACAAACTATGGTTAGAGAGGCAATGTGTACCGGCAGTCGTGGTTTAATAGGAATGATTTTGAGGCATGATGGTGTGAGATTGTAAGCTTTTGGATCTTTACTAGAGAGAGTGGTTTCATGATTAATCAATTAGCGGAAGGTAATTTTGGGACCCAATCAAATTACACGAATGAGAGGAGCAATATATTCCATCAAAGGTATGGCCCATTTTGCCACATCCGAAGACCTCATGCCGCGAACAATTGAGGCAGATTTCCTCGTCATAGGGATTGCTTTATAGTAACATCCGTAGCTCCAATATGTCTAGCATGCGACATATGGCCTACTTACTAAATGATGGTAAAAGCAAAGCCAATGTGCCTTTTGCCTTGATTTTATAACACAAATCGAAGCATATGCGATTCTTTAGTAAATTGTCCAATTTTTTGCTATCGAGAAGTGTGATTACAAGATAAAAGACATTTGGTTAAAGGTAGTGTGAAGAGCATGTTCTTATGGGTTATGTAGATGCGCAAATCCCCTCGTAGATTTTTTTTAAAAAGGGATTTAATTATAGTTTTGTATAGGCAAGCTTCATATGATTAATAATAATCCTAGTTGAACATTGTGCCCCCACGTTATAGTCTTGTATATTCCTCGTTTGTCAATATGTGTGCTAGAGCTTGGGACATTTGTTGTGTTCATTTTAGCCATGTCACTGTCTTTCATGTTTGTTACTTTTTCAAGTGTACACGATTCAAAGGTTTTATTGCATTTAAGATGAGCAAAGTAGGGTGTATCTTTTTCATGTATGACATCATTTCTCTTCCTAAGATCCGAGTGAACCTACTTGTCCAAAATAAACTATGAAATCGTAAGAGGCTCGAAAGTTCACCAATGCTAATAGTAAGGTCATGCTTAGCCCAAAGCCCAATAATAAGCCTTTTTTTTTTGAAAGAGTGACTACTATTGGACATAACAACAAATTGAACAGAAAGATGCGTTCTTACTACGGCACGCTTCTTTTACAATCCTCATGTTAAGAGCATATTCAAAACGTAATTTCCTTACATTCCTAAATAGTTGAGTGACTAGCTAGATTCGTGGGTGTATAAGATAATATAGAAATCAGATGTGGAAGATTCATTTGGTCGCATTGTAGTACTATAAAAGATGAACATCTCACTTTGTTACACCTTCAAAAGTTATTGGTTGGATTGGGAGATGTTAGCCTTCGAAAACTACTTTTTACAAAGGTGGTAACCAAAATTTTTCTTTGATTGATGGAGTGCTTTCCATCATTCCTTTGCATGTGTTAGTATTGCCAAAAAGTGCTTTCATAGGTCATTTTTATGACCTTAGGCACATGCTTTTACATCATATTACCATTGTAATATCCTCCTTGACCTTTGTTATCCCAAAAGGATTGTTTACAACATAGTGAGGTGGAGGTGTAAGCTTTCATACTTTAACACCTTCCCTCAAGTTCAGGACCATCTCTAAAAAAGATTTGAAAATGTAAAAGTGAGAAAAAGTTTAAAAGAGCCAAGTAATGATTGGAAGATTTTGGAGCCTTCCATGAGAAGCCTTCCTTTACTCCTCAAATTTCTTCCCTTAAGGGAAGCTCCATCGTGCCAAGTCTTGCTCTATGTTTATAAAAGAGTTCTTTGCTTAGAGCTTTAGTAAAAATGTCAGCTGCATTTTCCTTTCTATTGCAATGACGTAACATTATATCACCATTATGCACTTTTTTCTTGATATAGTGCTCCCTCACTTCAATATGCTTTGTCCTTTGATGCATGACTAGATTCTTTGCTAAAGGTTTAGTTGAGATGTTATCACAAAAGACAGGAGAGGGATCAAAGGATCCATAGAACCCAAGTTCTTACAAGCATCTCTTCAACCATATAGCTTCACAAGATCTTGTAGTTAAGGCCTTGTAGTCAGCCTCTATAGATGAGAGACTGATTGTAATATTCTCCTTGGAGCATTGATAAATTGCTCCATTTCCAGGGAATAAAGCATTGCCACTAATACTTTTCCTATCAACCAAATATGTTGCCTAATCAGAGTCACTAAATCCATGCAGATTCAACTTATCACTTGCATATAAAAAGTCCCAATATTGAGTACCTTTCAAGTACCTTGGTACTCTTTTAGTTACCAAGTACCTTGGTACTTCATCATGGAAATTTCAATACCAAGAATATAATGTAATTATCCAACGCATTTTGTTTCAAACTCATGGTAGAGTTTGGACTTTACATCCTCCACCCAAAGCATCATTGCTTCTTGTCATATGAGACATTCGAACTTAGACTATCTATATAACAAAATACAAGCACGAAATCGTTCCCTTTAATCTTGTAATAGAGAGCATGGTCGTAATCTTTTTTGAAATCCTTGACATTTGAGATGATCATCTACCTTATTGAGCTATTGGACCTTGCTTCAACACCATACCGGCTCTTTTTCAACTTGCATACCAATGCTCTTTACCTACTGCAACATAGCCTTTTGGTTGTTTCATGTAGATCTCTTTCTCAAGCTTTTCCCATTGAGAAAGACATTATTTAAATCCATCTACCATAGCTTCCATTTGTGAAGAGTAGCCAAAGAGAGCAACAACGTGATCGAGCTCATCTTGTCTACAAGTGCACAAGTCTATTCATAATCAATATCGAATTCTTGAGCAAATCCTTTAGCAAACGAGCAGTTGTATAACTATCAATTTGCTTCCTCATTAAATTTTAGCTTGTAAATACATTTATATCAAATGGCTTTCTTATTAGGTGGGAGTTTATATAAATCCCAAGTGTCATTCTTATGAAATGAAAATATTTCTTTATTCATAGCATCCTTCCATCCCTTTTTACCACATGCATCCTTGTATGTTGTAGGTTCATCATGTTGTAAAACTGAGGTAAGAAGAGTAAGATTGCATTATTCAAAATCTAAAATTTCCCCTCTTTGATATGTTGGTGTTTGGAGTGCTCTTCTTTGTCTTGTAGTCCTCCTTAAGGCTGCTTAATGCTCTTCATCTTGTTTCTCCAATTCTTCAATAGATTCTTCTTTCATGTTTGTTGGTACTTGCACTTCGAGAGTGTGGAAGAGAGCTTCTCTAAATTTGAGGATTGAGTTGATTTTCAGCTTGCATTCTCATCAAAGATTACATCTCTTGATACAAGCGATTCCCTACTTATAAGCTTTACCTATATCACCATATCCAACAAACACACACTTTCTAGATGTCATCAAGTTTCTTCATTTTCTCACTAGGAGTATGATCAAAGGCTAAGCATCCAAATACTTTGAGATGACATATTCGAGGTTTGGATCCACGGAAGGCTTTATATGGTGTAATATCTCTTAATAATCTAGTAGGTGACCTATTCATTAAGTAGCAAACATTATTAATTGCTTAGCCCAATAGGAATTTGGAAGTTTCTTGTCTTTTAGCATGCATCTAGTAGCCTCGAATAGGACCTTCTTTCTCTCTAGAACACCATTCTGTTGATGTATATAGCTGCAAGTAAGATGCCTGCTTATTCCATGTTTTATGAGGTATTGGTTGGATTCTTTAGATTGGAATTCCCCCCATTATTTGATCTCAATAGTTTGATTCTTATTCTTGTTTCAACCATAATATGAAAGTGCTTGAAGATGTCAAATATTTCAGGCTTGGATTTCACAAAGAATGCCCAAGTATACTTGGAAAAATCATCAATAAGATTGACATAGTATGTATGCCCACCTATTGAAGGTGTATGAGATGATTCACATACATTTTCATGAATGAGATCGAGGACTCCTTTTGATGTAATTGTATTTTTTGAGAATCTAGTTCTTGATTGCTCCCAATGCAACATGCTTCACAAACTTTGCAAATCCTTTGTGGTGATGGTATGTCCAAAACCATATATTGACACTTCAACGTACACATGCTTTTGAAGTCAAACTGCCTATACATTTTATACCATAATTTATTAGGAGAAAGAGGGGCTATCTTCCATCTTGTATGGCTATAAATGCTAAAGATGACCTCCATCAAGTTTGAAGAGTTTCCCATGCTTCTTTCCTTTTGGCCTCTACTTTGTAGTGATTCTCCATGTCTTTAATGAGACATTAACGACCTTCAAGCTCCACTTTGAAACCTTTTTTAGTCATGGCTCCAATGGAGAGTATGTCCTTGGTGAATGAGGGTACTAAGAGAACATCTCCAAGTGTATTTTTTAGCTCTTTATTGAGGTGAACATGTATCTCTCCTTTACCTACAATAGCATTAGGAGTACTATCTAAAGTACAAATATTATCATTATGAGTAGAATCAAATTTAGAGAAATGTTCAGCATAAGAAGTCATGTGGGAGCTTCCTCCACTATCAATCCACCATGGTTCTTCTTTGATTCCAAAAAATGATAGTGGCTTGTGTAATCTCCTCAATAAAGCATAAATAATTGTCTTGAGAGAAGCTTTGAGAGTTTTCTTCTCCATCAACAAAGCTAGCTAAATTTCCCTTCAAATTAGCTTGCATATTCTTACAATCCTTCTCCAAATGTCCATATGCTGAACAATTATGACATTGAATTGAGTTATGATGACCTCTATGTTTGCCTTATCCTGTACCTCTAGGAGGTACTCTTCTAGATGAATGGCCTCCTCTTCCTCCATAAGTAAAACTAATTACCTTCTTGATGTAGTTGATTATTGTTGTGGTTGGGTAGATTTTTTTGGTTTCTTTCTCTTTCTCTTTGGGTGTTGAATCTCCCTCTTGCTCTTGCTAAAAAGAGGGCCCATAAGACCAATTTCAACCACAAGCTTGCTATCTACACTCCCATTTAACCCATTTTCAACATTAGCCTGCTTCAAATCAACATTACATGCATAATCATATTCCCTCTGAAGTTGTTTCTCTATGTCTTTGTCAACCGGCATTAATGCTTGCAAAACTTCACCATCAAACTATCTTTTTTGTTTCAGCATATTAATGATTGCATCATGAAATTCACGCTTTGCAATTCCAAGAACTTTGCCAAGTGTGAATTCCACTCTACTACCAAGTATGCGATCTTTCATTGTTGCTGCAGGGACTACACCATCAAATCAAGCCACGATCGCCAAACTAAAACTCACAGGAGATGCTCGTCTTTCGTGGAAATAGTGGTGCAAGGACCAAAGAATGTTCGAAAGCGCTACCACTTGGGACAAGATTAAGGACGTTGTGCATGGAAGATATCTTCTGTCCACATATCAAGCCCAGAAGATGAACGAGTTCTTCAATCTAAAGCAGTTAAGCCTAAGCCTAGAATCCTACTACTCCAAAATCGTAACACTAAATATGCACCTACGATGGATGTTTTACAACAAGTATCCAAATTTTGCAATGGTCTAAATCCGCCCCTGAATACACGTCTTGAATCAACGAGACCATTGGATTTACATGATGCATTGATTCGAGCAGCTCCAATAGTTCAGGAGATCGAACAAAGGCCAAGAAATTCAAAAATTTGGAATAGAAACAATCAAAATTCCAAGGTTATGCGAAAAGAGCCTAAGGGCAATACCAACCAAACAAGACAAAGAAGGCCAAATAAAATGCAATGGGAAGCTTTATACCCACAGGAAGGAGCAATGAGACTCCAAGGTGCTTCTATTGCAAGGAACCATGACATTTCAAGAGGCAGTGCCCGAAGCTTTGGCCAAGGTTAGTTGCACGGGCAAAGCCAAGATGCCAAGGAAAAGGTTGCTAGAATAAACCTAAAGGAGGTCAGTAACAATAAAGATCCCACAATGGACTTTGATATGGAAAGAGCTAGAGTACACGCCACTCTCAATAAATAAGAAGGGGGTCCAAATCACCAATTCTCAGTAATTCAAACATTAGCAAATTATCAAGGTAAACCCTTTCGAATTTTAATCGATTGTGGAAGTATCCACTCTTTCGTATCACCAAAATGTGCAAAAAGGCTAGGCATAAACACTACTCTTGCACCTAGATTTCTTGCGGAGTTAGCAAACGGAAAAGAAGTTCTATCAACACAACAAACTAGCGAGGTTGAATTTAGCTTGGGTGGCAATTCTTTCAAAATGAACTTCTAATTACAAACCTCAGGACTTATGAATGTCTGCTAGGAATGGATTGGTTAATTCCAAATAGTGTCCATATCCATTGTGGAAAGGGCCAAATCACATTTCAAATATCAAAGGGAGAGCCAATAACCACTCAAGAAGAAGCAGGGAACCCTAAGGTTCAGCTTGCTAAAGCTTCCCGAATAATAAAAGGGCTAAAGAAAGGATTGTCCGTCTATCTAATTAAACTCAACAAGGCCGAGTAGAATAGTGAAGCCAAGGAACAACCATCTTGGCTAAAAGAATATACATATGCTTTTCCAGAAGACCTGACAAAGCTCCCACCAGCAAGGAAAGTAGATCACGAAATTTAACTCATTCTAGGTGCTGCCCCATCGCCAAACGACCCTACTGAATGTCAATTCCTGAAGCCATTGAGCCAAAAGAACAACTCAAGTAGCTATTACACCAGGGATACATTCGGCCAAGTAATTCACCATGGGGAGCCCCAATTTTATTTTAGAAAAAGAAAGACGGAATGCTCCGCCTCTGTATCGATTACTGTGGATTAAACCAGGTGACAGTGAAAAACAAATATCCAATTCCTAGGATAGATGAGCTTCTTGACCAACTCCAGGGAGCAAATGTATTTTCAAAGATTGATCTCAGATCAGGATATTATCAAATAAGAATTAGGGAGGAAGATATCCCTAAAACTACTTTTAACATAAGGTACGGTCATTATGAGTTTATTGTGATGTCATTTGGGTTAACAAATGCTCCTGCCACCTTCAATAGGTTGATGCAAGACATTTTCCGACCCTACCTTGATGACTTTGTCCTCATCTTCTTTGATGATATCTTAACATATTCCAAGAATGAAGAAGAACATGGGCCACAATGAGGGCCACAAACTATATGCTAAAAAGAAGAAATGTGCCTTCTTCAAGAAGCAGATTGAATATTAGGATTCATAGTATCGGTAGATGGCATTTTAGAGGATCCTGCCAAGGTCCAAGATGTACAAGATTGGCCACTCCCAACAACGGTCAAGGAAGTGAGAAACTTTCTAGGGCTAACGTGTTGGTATAGAGTCTTCATTAAAGACTATTCCTCAATCATTGTGCCTCTTATCGACCTTCTCAAAAAGCAAGTCTCCATTATATGGACGTTTGCCGAACAATATAGCTTTGAGAAGCTTAAGTAGAGTTTGGTAATTGCCCCTATCTTAAGGATACCCGACCTAAGCAAAGAATTCGAAGTCATAACTGATGCAAGCTCTCTTGCTTTGGGTTGTATGCTTATGCAAGAAGGACATCTAGTAGCGTATGCTTCAAGAAAATTAAAGATCCATGAAAGAAACTATGGCACACATGATCTAGAATTACTTGTTGTAATTCATGCCTTTAAATTATGGAGGCATTACCTACTTGGTAATAAGTTTTCTCTAGTCATTGATCATAAAAGCCTAAAGTGGATTTTTACTCAGCCATATCTCAATATGAGACAACATCGATGGATTGAGACCTTGCATGAATTTGACTTTGAAATCAAGTATAGAACAAGCAAGGAGAATGTGATTTGTAGATACCCTAAGCTGTAAATCATTCCTTAATGTTCTAATCCTAGAAGAACCCTCTAGGGCTGAAACTCTTGCTACAATGATTTCCATGCCTAGTAACCCTCTCATAGAAATGGCTAAAGAAGAGGCAATGAAGAATCCAAGCTATCAGAGATTGTTATAAGAGAAATTTCCGTCAAGGATTCAAATCCAAAACTCAAGACCAAATATCAAGACTTTTCCATAAATGAGGAGCTTGCCTATTACAGGACAAGACTATGTATTCCTGCAAGTCAGGAATTCAAAAGGAAAATACTCCAGGAAGCTCACGATTCTCCATTTTTGGGTCATCTTGGTTACGTTAAGACTCTTAATACAGTCAGAAGAAGCTTCTATTGGAAAAGACTCAAGGGTGATGTACTCAAGTATGCCACCGAATGCCTAAACTGCCAACAAGATCGAACGTGTTAAGTTGCCATGAAAGCTCCAACCACTTGACACCCCTCAAATGAAATGGAAGTATATCAGCATGGACTTCATAATTGGATTACCCCCAGTACAAGGAGGATATAACTCCATAATGGTAGTCATTGATATGTTAACAAAAGTTACACACCTTATTCTTGTAAAAACCAGATACAAGGCTTTCGATATCGCCAGGCTTTTCATTAAGGAAATTTCAAGGTTACATGGATTACCCCAAAGAATCATCAGCGACCTGGTTCTCTCTTCACCTCAAACTTTTGGAAGAGTTTGTTCGAAGCTCTAGGAACCCAGCTATGCTTCAGTACTACTTACTGTCCCCAAACCGATGGTCAAATAGAGCGAGTCAACCAAGTTATTGAGGATATACTGAGAACTTATTGTAATAGGGAACCCAAATGGTGGATCCAATACCTACCCTTAGTTGAATTCACCTACAATGCATCATATCATCAAAGTATTCAAATGACTCCTTTTCAAGAACTATATGGACAAGATTGTCTTACACCATTAAATTTTTCTGATCCTACCCTACGGGTAGAAGCATCTAGGAAAATGCTGGAAGAAATGGATCAGCAACAAGTGAAAGCTATAAGGCAAGATATTCAAGTTGCCAAGGATTGACAGAAGGCATATGCCGATCAACGAAAACAAGAATGCATTTTCAAAGAAGGTGACATGGTTTTCCTACGAGTTCGTCCAAAGAAAAGTTCCTTATCTTTGGGGGAATTCAAGAAGCTAAGTCCTCTAGGAGAAGCGGAGAGCCATATTCCAAGCTCCGAAATGGCCCCGAGGTGCAAACTCTCACAAGTAACCGGAAAGGCCGCAACTACAGAAGGAGGATCGGGCAAAGAGGTCACCACTAACACAAACAGGTTATTGGGTGTAAATGCTAGATCGATACTCCAAAACCATGTACCACTACCATGTCTACTACTTTGAACAGAACAATAAAGCATGGACATCATTAGGAAGAGGTCATACTTTGCATCGCGTAACTTGCATAACTCGAAAGGTAGTTGTAAAGGCTTAATAAGCATGATTTGCCATGAATAGATTAACCATCTATGAGTTGTTGCAGTCCTAAGCCGAGTATTAGGTCTGAATTTTTGCAAGTGCACCATAGATTTCCAATGTATATAAATATTCCGGTAGGTCAATTGCATCTTGTAGACCATTAGAGTGAATTAACTTGCATTTACAATGAACTCATGTACACTCACACTTAAATACTTAGGTCACGCTTTATGATTTTCATAAATACACTAGAAGGAATTTTTCATGAATGGGAATTCCGCATCATATCATCAACTCCGAATAGACTTGCATCTAGATTTATGTGGCATCATGGACAGTTTTAGTTGCACTACATAATAGGGATGCATCTTAAAATATAGATTTAAGATGTGCATGTGAATTGTTGAACTTAATTGCAAGAGGCAGTTCAATAAATGAAATCCTATATGATAAGTAAGGCTAGGGTTTAATTCGACTCAGTTAGGATTAAATCATAAATATGTCAAATTATTGTTACGATCATATGTTGACTTAGAGTCAAGTAAACAGCGTCATTGGTCTCCATCCTAACAACTAGCCGCAACAAGTCCAAAACTCACTTAGAGATATCATTCTAAATTATGATACAACTCGAAGCCAATACAAGAAAACTCAGATGTCGTATTCCACACGAAAGAATGACCATTCGCCACGTGAACTTCAATGCTCACAAGCATTTAAGGATTGGAAAAAGGGCTTAGTTTGCTCTGGACTTGCGGAAGGAATGAACAAAAGTTCCTTAAGGGAGTGAAACCCTTAGGGTAAATTTAGAAACCCCGACAAGGTTCTAAGGAGAATAATGGTTGCCAAATAACCAATTAAAATCCTAGATTGAGTTATTTTAGGACTTATAATCCCAAGACAAGAACCCTAGACTAAAAGGTAGCAAATTAAGGCAGTTGTCGTTCCAAAACTAGATATATATCCAATAGTGTAATTGCTCGATCCTATCACATAAGAATGAGGATGGAATGAGGGAATTCTCTATCCCTCGAAAGGTCATGGTAATTGACACCAAGGCAAGAAAGACGCAAGAAAGGGTGAACACTAAGCGTTCAAAAATAGGAACTCCACCTTAACAGATGACCTGAGCACTCACCTTCATTGTTGTTTGTGCTTGTAAATCTAGAATCACTATTTATGAAGGGAATGTATGACCCAAGCTCACAAAAGAAATTGGAATAATGAATCAGGTTGAATTCATGGAGGGTGCACCAAACCACCCCCAGCTAGCCACCAACCCTATCCAAGGGGGTTCTAAATAACCGTGACGGGGACGTGGACAGAACCCGCCATGAGAGGTCTCTCCGTGGGTTAGTTTGAATGTACAAGGACACTTGGATGCCAAGGGGGCTCTGGATGTAAATTCCATTCCTTCGAGTCCTACTCAAACAATCTACATGACTCGAGATAGATTCTCAAGGCCATGTTACTAGTGCAAGGGTGGAAACTTGGAGGAAATAAGACACATCCTCATGGATTGTGGTAATCGTCCTTTTTGGACAAGAGTTGTATCTTAGTTAAAATGCTAGTATAAAGTTTTTTTCCAAGGAACCTATCTGAATTGTTTTCGTGTCTGTGCGATAAGTTATGCGAATGAATCCTATCCTTAAAAGGCCTTATTAAAGAAGCTGATTTTAAATGTCACACATAAATGTGGTAGGACCTACCTAATTAGATAACTAAAGAACCCTGACGGGTCCATCCTACAGAAGTGTCCATTTCCTACAAAAGCGGGTGAGGGAAGCGGGTGAGCAGAACCCTGATGGGTCCATCCTACAGAAGTGTGGTCCCAGAGGATCGGAAGGCTTGTCATAAGGTTCTACAGCTGTATGATCTTTAGGTATTATTAGGTTAGAACCCGATTCATGCCGTTTTAGGGGACCAGAATGGGACTATGCCCTACGATGTGTCCTTAGAAGATGAGTCCTCAAATCAAGAATAAATTAACTTGTCCACAAAATCTAAAATAGCCATGATACCATTCTAGCATCCCAAAGAGCTACGTGAGCCACCATGAAGGAAGCAACCACTTTTATTGGAGCATCAGACGAGGAGGTCACTCCCTTGAAGGAGTCTGATCTATACGTAGAAGCAATCCATAGGACCTTCATCTGTGAAGTGAAAGGTTAAAATCAATAAACTTTTGTGAATATAGATGGCACCGAATGTCACTTGAAGATGGGTACTAGTCTTCCAGAAAAGGAGCTGTCGGTCCTACATGACTTATTAAAGGAAATCTTGGATGTGTTTGCATGGTCATATAAAAATTTAAAGGGGATTAACCCCATGGTTGTTAGCATCACATTGACCTTGAGCTCGATGCCAAGCTGGTGAGGTAAAGACAGAGGTGCATGGATCCAAATTACTTAGCTCTAGTGAAAGCAAAGTTATTGAAGCTCCTTGAAGTTGAGTTTGTCTATCTAGTGGCCAATAGTAAATGGGTCTCATCCATCGTGGTAGTATCCTAGAAGAATGGAAAGTTGCAAATATGTATGGACTTCCAAACGTTGAATTACAAGACAAAGAAGGATCATTTCCCTATCCTTTTCACTGACCAATTGTTAGACATAGTGGCAGGACATGAGCTCTATTCCCTATCTACTGGATAGATTCAATGGATATAACCAAGTTCAAATAGCAAAAGAGGACCAATCCAAAATAACCTTCATAACATAATGGAAAACCTATGCTTACAAAAAGTGATGCCATTTGGGCTCTGTAGTAACACCCCTGCTATCTTTCAAAAGTGATGATGACCACATTCCAAAATCACTTGTATGATTTCATTGAGGTATACCTAGATGAATTCTATGTTTATAGCCTAATCCATGAGCATTGGGGACACTTGGAGTAGTGCTTTGATAAATGCCAAGACTATGGGATCTCCCTGAACCCCGATGAATGCATCTTTGGAGTTTCTTCAGGAGTTATGTTGGGTCACATTGTCTCTATACAAGGGATAGCAACATATCCCACAAAGATTGAGAAGATTGCAGCTCTAACATCACCAACCAATCTAAATTGGTTGAGGGGATTTCTTGGCCATGTGAGCTATTACAAGCGGTTCATCACACATTTTTCAACAAAGGTGAGTCCCTTGTAGAGTTTAATTAGCTAGATGATTGTGAAGAATCTTAATACTTTGAAGTAATGTCTAATTGAAGCACCCATCCTGTAACCTCTCGATTGAACAAAGGAGTTTCACGTGCACCTGATGTATCTATCAAAGGGTTAGGAGCAATCTTATGCCAAAGAGGTTCCTCCAAGCTAGATTAGCCTATCTACTATGCAAGCCATAATGTTACTGATCGAGAGAGTAACTACACAGTGATGGAGTTAGAGTGCATGTCAATGGTATTTGCCTTGGAGAAGAAGATATTAAAGACCAAATGTTGAGATGGCTCCTTCTGTCCCAAGAGTTTGATTTTGAAGTGGTTACCAAGCCTGGTCGCTCCCATGTTTTGGCCAATCATTTGTTGTTACATATTCCTTAGACCGAAGAAGAGGAGTATGTTGAAATAGTAATCCCATGGTATGCAAATATTGCCAACCTCTTGGCCACACAATAGTACCCCCCCTTGCATCTCTAGTAGAGTGAAGAAGAAGCTTCTATTGGAATCAACCCCCTACACTCTATTGAGTGGCGCATTGTACAAGAGAGATCAAGATGAAGTACTTACGAAGGTGTGTTGTGGGAGATGAGATCAGGGTAGTATTGAAAGCATGCCATGATAAGCCATGTAGTGATATTTGAAGGAGAAGCGATAGCCTGAAAGGCCCTACTTTTAGGTAACGTGGCCTACACTGCATAAAGATGCCTATGACTACTACAAACATTGTGATGCTTGTTAGTGGATGTGAAAGCCTACCTTTTCTATTCTTCCATGTGAATGTATCCTACATTCACTGAAATTGAAATTTAACCTTACAAACTCTATTTTTTCCTTTGAACTTGACACTTTTCCTTTTTACTACTCTTTGTTTTGAGCAATGGGTCTTCAGTTGTTAATTTTTAAAGAATTTTATGTGAATTAGACGTGTTTCTATGTGAATATGTCTTTTTCACCTTGAAATTGTAGTCTAATATGATACTCTTGATCTTTCTCTTCTGTAGGATAATTTTCCTTTTTATAGACTATCTTTTTGACACATGGATTGTCCATTACTTATTTTTGCATGTTTGCGGGTATTTTCTTACGCGATTTTTGTTACTTTTCCTTATAAAAACATGCTCTCTCTCTTCTCATTAGAATGGTGTCTTACTTGGCTAATCCTATCTGTCTTATCCAACTGGATCTTTTTCCTTTTACCTTCTCTCCAGCACATGGATTTCGTGTATTAATTTTTGATTGTGTTTTCATACGTATTTTTAATATTTTTCCATGTGAGCATACCCTATTGCCCTTGAAACTGCATTTTGACATGAGAGCTATTTCAAGCACTACTTTCTTGATATTTCTTCTTTTTGTTGCACTTTGTTGCGACTGATGGCTTTTCTCAAATTAATTATTTTTTTGCTTTTTATGTGCATTTTTATCATTTTTTCACGTGCACACTCTTGTTTCTCACCATATCTGTGTTTTGATTTGATAGCCTTTCTCATCTTGTTGAATTGGACATTTTACCTTTTTCCTATACTCTGTTGTGATAAATGAATTTTTTGTTATTAATTTTTTATCTCATTTTTGGGTGTATTTTTAACGATTTTTCCATGTGAACACTTGATGTATCGTTTTTGTTATCCATCATGTTTCCCTTTTGTTGTCTTATCTACTTTTCCTTTTTGTCACCTACCAATCCGTGAATTAATTTTTTTGAGAATTTTTGTCTTATTATTTTGCGTTGTTTGTGTGAACACCTGGTTTTCGCCTCAAAATGCATGTAGTTGGATCCAACATCTTGCGATCAACCCGCCTGTACTTTTCTCTTTCTGTTCACTCCCAGTGCTGCAAATTTTTTTATCTTGCCTGGCACTTGTGCATGGGATGGGTGGTATCGCTTGGGAAATTCTCTTAATGGACCACTAAAATCATATTGGTAAAGTGATTTCAATGGGGCACATTACACCACCTCATCCCATAAGAATTGACCTAAAAAAGGGTTCATCCTAAAAGACTTCTAAGGTCTACTAACAAAAGTTCTAGTATTAGTTGTGTTGAGATGTCAAGTTCAACACGAGCTAACACTCACGTACCTAGATGATCATTTTCACATTCATATCACTCACGTGGTTGGTTCCTATATCAACATATCATTTTAGTGATATTTTACTACTGAACATTAGTTAGTCCGTCTACTTGATTTAAGAGATATCTATCTAGTCATCTTTCTACTTAGCATGTTCAAACTAATGAACACTTATATATTATGTATATTATGCTCTCTCTTATTCTTGATAGACTCATATATATTGAAGAAGGAGGAGGAGGAGGAGGAGGAGGAGGAGGAGGAGGAGGAGGAGGGGGGGGTGTTTCAACTTCTCATCTTGTTGCATTCTCTGTACGTGTTTTTTTCTTGGAAGAGCTCAAGCTTCCTCTCTCTCCTCCGATCTTTTCATGGTATCAGAGCAGTACTCAAGCAAGGAGCTATGAGCCGCAAGCACAAGAGTCTACAAGGAAACCCTACTGTGGAATACACCTATGGAGATCTCTCTTATACAATATTTGATTAATGAGCTATCTTTGCAAGCTTGAAGTGCTTGAGGGAGTTTTACAGGCCTCTAATATATGATTGTGCAGTTAGATTTGCATTTTGAGCACGTTTTGACCTCCATTTGGGAGTTTGAGGTTATTCATATGTGAGTTTGATAAGATTTACAAACCCTGCAAACCTTCTCATTTCATGACCAAGTTGTATTTATTGGGTGTGGTAGATAGTATTTGGATACTATCAAACATTACAAGCATTGCTCAAGGTATGCTTACATACTACGTTCAATATGGGTGACAGTTTACCTAAATTAGCAGGTTATTGACAAGTGAAAATTTGTGGTTTTTGTTGCACAATGTCTAAGGGATTTAATTAGATTTTCAGTAACAAGTTTGACAAGAAAAATTTCCATACTTGGAAGACTAATGCCCTTATGGGTAAGGGTTATTGGGACCACATTGAAGAAGATCATGTTGAGGCTCCATAGTTATCATATGAAAATGCCATGCTTGAGCAGGGCATTTAAAGAATGGAATGAAGTTGCTCAAAAATTCAAATACTAACTTTCCATCAATGTTTCAGATAATATGATTAGGCATATACAAAATTCAAATAGTCATGCAATAGCATAGAATCTTTGGTACAAGTACCAAAGCTAGAAAGTTGTAGTTGAAGTCTAAGTTAAACAATGTCAAGTGTGGTAATCTATTTATTAATGACTATGTATTGAAGATTAAGAGCATTGTTGACGCTCTTAGATCTATTAAAGTGTAAGTTGATGATGATGATATAATGGCTGCATGTTTAGATGGCTTGGGTGAGGAGTACAAGCACTTTCAAACCTCCATCAACACAAGAGACACCATTCTTGATTTTGTAAATCTAATACCTATATTGATATTAGAAGAGAAAAAGTTTGGCCTTACTGCATCCTCGTTACAAAGCAAGGACAATTCAGAATAGGGCTCTACTCTAACACAAGTAGTGATAGATATTGTGGTGGTAGAAGCCACAGTGGTGGTAAATTATGGAAAAAATGAGGGGCAATCTTGTGACTCACAAGAGTAATCATATACAGGTGGTAGAGGCTAGTCTCAAGGCAAAGAGACCCATAGAGGATGTGACAGATAGAATGCAAGTTATTATAAAAAAGAACACTATAATTGTGGTAAAAAAGGTCACATTGCATATGATTGTCCAAAAAAGAGAAGAGGTGGAAACAATAGAAATGGAAGAAGGCAATATAATAATTATGCATCTATCAGTATCAAATTGATAATGAGATTTTGTTTGCTATGCTGTACATAATGAATGGAGTGAATGTAGATGCATCAACAGTAATGACTGATGATATATGCCTCTAACCATATGACCTCTCATGGAGAATGATTTAGAGAAATGAAAATTTTTTAAATGCCTACTTTTGCTAAAATAGATGACAATACAATGCATCCTATTGCTCATGTTGGGATTGTTCCATTGTATATGTAGGATGGAAGAGTTAAGTGTTTGATTGATGCTATGCATATGTTTAACATCACAAAGAACTTAGTTTCTATGGGAAAATGGTTGAGTTGGGATCGTAAGTTAAGGTCAATTAGAATGACCACTTTGTAAAAGATTTCAAAAATGGATGTAAATTGGTTGCAAAAGGCAAGCATGTGGAAATGATATTTACCTTGGATATAAAGCCTACTATGTTTGTACAAGGTACAAGAGTTGTCCCTAATATTAACATTTGCTATAAATGTATCGGCCATATAAATATGTAGTGGTTAAAAAATATGCAATCACATGAAATTGTGACGAGCTTGCCTAAGTTCAAAGTGGTTGATATGCAAAAAGTGTGTGAAGCATGCCGATTTGAAAAACAAATAAGGCATGCATCCCCTCATGATAAACATGTAAGTAGTCATTTACTTGATGTTGTAGATTTAGATATATGGGATCCTACAAATACTGCATCAATGGCTAGATGTAAGTATTATATGTAACCTTTATTGATAATCATACAAGGAAAGTATAGGTGTACTTCGTGTTGGAGAAAAGTGAGGTCTTCTCTCTCTTTTAGGATTTTAAAAATATGGTTGAGAAACAAACAAGTATGCAAATGAAGTGCATGAGAACAAATGGAGGGGTAGAGTACCTCTCCAATGAATTCAATAATGTTTTGAAACAATATGGAATTTAGAGGTACTTTACATGTAAGTACACTCCATGATAAGATGATGTTAATAAAAGGAAAAATAGGCACATCATAGAAATTGCACAAGCTTTGTGGCTTAAAAGAACATGCCCTCATTATTATTAGGTTGAATATGTCTCTACAGTTATGTATATTATGAATAGGACTCCCACTGCTGCATTGCATGAGATGAGACTAGGGGAGAAGTTTGTTAGCAAGAAACTAGATTTGTCACATGTTAAGGTATTTGGATGCATTGCATATGTACATGCTCCTCATGAGCTAAGAAAAAAGATGGATCTAAAAGCTAAAAAGTGTGTATTTGTGGGCTATTTCTGGAGCAAAAAGATTACATATGTTATAATTCAATTACATGCAAGTTACAGGTAACCAAAGATATTGCATTTGATGAGATGAGAAATTAGTATGCTACTAAAAAACGGTTGCTATAGATGATAAAAAGTCCAGGACCAAGTCCAAGGATACGAACCTATTGTGAGTCTAGTTACTTGGTTCCTTAACTTAATTTCTTTTGTTAGATTCATTTTCCAATGAATTTTTCAAGTTATTGTCATAAGAATAAGAGATATCGCTCTAATACAATGTGTAACATATCCACTAGTTAGCTACGAAGGGTAATGCTTGGTAGTCATCCAAGGTCTCCTACCTCTTGCCCTCCGCACTCCATAGGAATAATTGGACTGGGTGGCCTTGGGTCTACCTTGTGATGAAGTACTTGGCCTTGACCCACGAAGATCAACTTGAACACTATTAATAAATGAAAAAGTTGATGTTTACATTTTTCCTTTTTCTAAACTATATTTAAACCAATTAAAAAAAACACAAACAAACAAAAAACAAAAACCAACCCAAATTTTAAAAAAATCCACCCTCCCACCCGTTTGTTTCTTTCTCCTCCCTCTCCTTTTCTTCTTCATCTTCTTCTTTCTCTCCTCCCATCCCATCCCCTACCCCTCCCTACACCTCCCTCCTTTCCCTTACCCCTCCCTCCTTTCCCTCCCCCCTTGCCCTCCTTCTCTCCCTCCACATTGCCCGCTGGTTTCGCCACATGCCGCTACTAGTCACTCCCTGCCAAAGTTGGTTCCATTGCCTATTGTCGATCACTCCACTTACCGCGCACCTGTTGTTGGTCACGCCACTACCACCCACACCTTCTCCTCTCCCTTCACCTTCTTCTTCGTCTCCCCACCACCCCTTTCCTACCCCCCACCCCCTCCACCTAGCTTGCCTGCCTGCTTTCCACCCCTAGTCCCAATCCCACTCGTCTCCCTTCCCCCTACCCCTCCACCCAACCTGCTTGTCCAATCCCCCTACCCACCCCCTCGATTCTCATCCCCCCCTCCCCATTGCCCCTCTTCCTACCCTCCCCATAAGCCTGCCCTCCCACCCACTCCCATGCATGCACTTCCCTTCCCTTATAGGCCCCAGAAACCCCCCCCCCCAATTTCTGCACCATCGCCACCGATCACTACACGGGTGTTTCTTTCCTTCTGTTGAGAGTTGTTTGCGCACGGGACTTTTCTTGCCACACGGGTGTACTATTTAAGTTGTTGTTTATGCATGAGGATGTATGTGGGGTCTCAGCCATACCGTGGCATTGCTATTGTTCACACGTAGCATAGCGGATCTCGGTCCATGCCTTTCTCCAATTTTAAATTGATAAAAAATCTAATTAAAATCTAAAAAATAAATAAGATTTGAAAAATTCAAAAAAATAACAAAAATTTTCAAAATTCACTCTTTTTTTTCTTACAAATAAAGTTAAAAATAGAAAACTTAAAAATTCCATTAAAAATTCCTAAGAATAAAAAAATGTGAAAAAAGTCCCTAAAATTTTGGCAAAATCCCAAACAATTTTCATGACTCATTTTGAGTCTTTTAATTGCTATTTCCACAAAGATAAAAACTAAAAAGCTATAAAATTAAAAAAACTAGAAAAAATCTATTTTAAAAAACTTACATGTGATATTTTTAGTGTTTTTTATCATACTATAAATTTTCAACTTAGTGGGATTGTCTTTTGGATTGCTTCAAGTTGTGGTTTTCTATTTACCAGTGATTTTTGTATGCTCATTCGGATTAGGGTGCATTCACATACTCTACATGTATTAAAATTTTATTTCTTTTTGGTACAACACAAGCCACATTTAATTGTTAAAAGAAACTAATTGATCACTTTTCTATGCACATTTGCACTTAATATACATAATTTAAAATAAAATAAAGCGACCCATGTAAAGAGTTGAATTAGGGGCATATAAAAGGGAAAATGCCACATGTACATGCAATCAATTTTTACACAATAATACAACTTTGTCCTTATTCTCTCTCTAGCTTACCCTGTCCTTTCATGGCTTCCAGTCATCTCTCTTCTTCTTTCCAATCATTTTGAGTTTTTCTCTCTTCTCATCACTCTCTTTCTCTCTCTTCTGCACTTCTTCTTCTCTCTCTTCTGCAATCTTCTTTCTCTCTCTCTAGTTCACTTCTTAACAAGTTGTATCAAAGCATTGGTCTTTGATCCATTTTTCTCTATTTCACTTCAATTTTTCTCCATAAAAACCAAGTTCAGACAAGTACTACATGTACTTGACATAGACAGTGACTAACAGAGGTTTGGAGGTCACCTACAGTTAGCAAGAGACTATATTTGGAGATCTTCAAGGACAGATATGGTAGTGGAAGGCTAAAATAGCAAGTCGGACATCAAATTTCCATGCAATTTTTGGAGGTACTTAGTAAAGTAGGGTTGGAGGCTTTAATGAAGACTAAAAGGCTTGGTTACTTTTTCAAACAATAGGGTTTCTTCTTTTCTTCCTAAGCTCCTCTTCAAGCTTTCATGGAGTACACTACACAAAGATCTCTACTTCTCTCTTTCATCTTTGTTCCCTACCAACAATGGCTTGGTCTAGCACCTTCTTGGTATCACATAGAAAAGCTTGATCACCATTGTTAAGACATATAACTAAGATTTGGGACTGCCTGTTCAACATAGTGTGAAGTGATTTTAGAGCTTGTCATTTATTCATCTTCAATCTGCAGAGACCTTGAAAGCCTTCATCTACTTTACATTTCAAACAACCATTCAGGATCTATTGATTCACTGTGATGAATCAATAAACTTAAGAGATGGAGAACCCTTGGGACATAACCAATATACACAATATGGACAGCAATATCATGGGCTGGCATGAAAGTAGATTTTAGAGATATGGAAAAGAAGAAAGTAGAAGAAACGTTGGCAAGAGAGTCCTCTAGATAATGAAGCCCCTCTAATTCCCTTCTGTTGAGTATAAACAAAGTGGGTGGATCCAACTCCTTGATGAATGATGCAATAAAGAGAAAAGCACTAGAATGAATCTTCATTCACTACATAGTCAATGCTAGCCAGTTCATTTAAACACAAACGTGCTGCAACTTTGAGAAGAGAGAAGGGAAAAATCAAAGCTGAGAATAAGCTACCATAAAAAATCCTTTGATGCCCTTGCAACACTCTTCACAAAAGTCCTAATGGAAAATCAAGGTCTCCTTCCTAGTTAGATTTGTCCTAGAAATGTTGATGACAAGCCAGCAAATGTAGTCCCATTTGCCAATCTTTAAGGGAGAATACAATGCAAATCTCGATCTTCATGTAGCCAGGGCCTGGAAAAAGGAATCAGTAAACAATGGATGCTCAGTAATATAGCTCAAAAATTGAGTTTGCAATGGCTGGATATCAAACTTATGAAAGACACTTCGTAAACGATGAGGTTCTAAAGCATCATTCTCCAAAGGCAGATGCCAAGCATGCCCTCTTCACCAGGACATCTGTTGATAATAAGTCTTCAAGCTTTCTGCTAAATAACAAGAGCTCCACTGAATGAACATACATGACTGCTTGCAAAATCACATCCTCCACATAAACATTCAGATCCTCCTCATCAGGAATGTGTAGATGTCCTGTGAGATATATAAAATACAATAACTGGGTTTCATGTGAAACTAGCTCATCCACAAATCTATCAAAGATAACTATTAGCAAATCTGCAAACCATAGATTTGACCACCCAACCTTTGGAGGTTCCAAACCCACATTGCTTAAGGAAATGTACTGAAATGTGAGAAGGATCGAAGCTTGCACACGAGCTATGGCGGGAGAGCAAGAGCAAGAAAGAGAGAGACAAGAAATGGGAACTCCAACAGTCACAATGTGTGACCGGGCCTTCCTTTATTCAAACTGTCACTAAAAGAATAAAGAATAAAGTGACGTGATGGGCGCCCGCCACTTGCAGTGTGCAGTGGCGGGTACTGTCAGTGTAGTAATACACGGGGCGGCACGGCGGAGGCGCCTTTACCCCCAACAACCTCCCACTTAAAGGCGAATCTACCCTAGTGAGAGAGAAAAGAAAAAAGAAAAGACAGTACAAATGTACATAGGTACAAGGGATGAGGAAAGGCGACATCTCATCCAACGCCCATCAACCTCCTGAGGAAGGCAAAGCGCTCAGTAGTGAGGCTCTTCGTGAGCAGATCTGCAGGATTCTCGTCAGTGGAGATCTTGACAAGGTCAACAGACCTGTCCTCCACGACACCACGTATGAAGTGATACCTCACCTCAATGTGTTTCGTCTTCGCATGGAAGACCGGATTCTTAGCCAACTGAATGGCACTCATAGAATCCGAATGCAGTGTAGGTGTAGCATCAATCCCAAGGTCAGCAACTAGACGGCCTAACCATATGGCCTCCTTGCAAGCCTCAGTGGCTGCAACATACTCGGCTTCAGTGGTAGACAAAGCCGTACACTTCTGAACCCTGGACATCCAAGAGACAGCCCCTCCAGCATAGGTGAATACATAGCCAGAAGTGGACTTCCTACTATCTGCATGTCCTGCATAATCGGAGTCAGTGTACCCCACGATCCCTGTATCCTGGCTGCCATAGCAAATACACATATCTGTTGTGCCCTTCAGGTACCTCATGATACCCTTCACGGCATCCCAATGTCTGCTGCTAGGTGTAGCCATATAGCATGCCACAATACCAACTGCATGCGCAATATCTGGACGAGTGGCTATCATGGCATACATCAAACTGCCCACGGCTGAAGCATAAGGGATCTTGGCCATCTCGGCCCTCTGCTTATCTGTCTGCGGACAATCGGTCTGTGATACCTTCACATAAGAAGGTAATGGACAGCCAATAGGCTTTACGTCCTGCATGCGGAAGCGCTCAAGGACTTTATGAATGTACTCCCGCTGTGAGAGATACAAAATCCCCTGATGGCTATCGCGCTTAATGCGCATCCCAAGTATATGTGAGGCCTGTCCCAAATCCTTCATCTCAAAGCTCTTCTTCAACTGAGATTTAAGAGCATCTAGCTCATCATGAGCTTTCCCTGCTATCAGCATATCATCAACATAGAGTACCAAGATAAGCAAACTGCCATCACGGGCTTTCTTCGTGTAAAGACACGGATCCATAGCACTCCTGCTATAGCCCTGTGACTGCATAAAGGCATCAAACTTATGATACCATTCCCTAGGTGCCTGCTTCAAGCCATACAAGCTCTTCTTCAACTTGCACACTAGGTGCTCCCTGCCAGGTTCTGCAAAGCCCTTAGGCTGATCCATATAGATCTCATCATGCAAGTCCCCATGTAGAAAAGCCGTCTTGATATCCATCTGATATAGATCTAAGTCAAGCTGTGCAACCAAAGCCAAGACTAAGCGCAGGGTGGTCATCTTAACCACAGGAGAGAAGACCTCATCAAAGTCCACACCATGTTCCTGCTTAAAACCCTTTGCTACCAATCTAGCCTTGTATGCCGGCTTGGGGTGTCCAGGGGTACTTTTCAGCTTGTACACCCACTTGCATGGCAAAGCCTTCTTGCCCTTAGGCAAGGCAACCAAATCCCAAGTCTCATTCTTATGCAGGGAGTCTATCTCAGACTGCATAGCCCTCTCCCAGGAGTGACTGTCACCCCTGCGCATAGCCTCATCATAAGTGAAAGGCTCTCCTGCATCTGTAACCAAAACATAATGCATAGAGGGCTGAAATCTGTCAGGTGGACGTCTATCTCTAGCAGACCGTCTCACCGCAGGTTCTGCTGCCTGTCTAACTGCCGGTCCAACATCCTGGCCCTGTGGAGGAACTACTGCAAGCTGTACTACTGGTTGTGCTGGAGCTCTAGGCTCCTCCTGAAAGATCACTCTGAGGATCTCAACCACCTTCTCAGGCTGCATGTGCATCTTGTCTTCATGGAAGACGACATCATGGCTGCGTACTATTTTCTGCGCCTGCGGATCCCATAGGCGATGGCCCATCTCTCCTGACTCACCATAGCCAAGGAATATGCATTTAATGCTCTTTGGATCCAATTTACTCCTCTTGTCCTTGGGAACATGGCAGAATGCCTCACATCCAAAGACACGGAGATGCGCATAAGAGGGTGGCTTACCAGCCCAAACTTCCTCTGCAACCTGGAAATCCAATCCACTAGAAGGCAATCGGTTTATGACATGCACTGCCGTACTAACTGCCTCAGCCCAAAAGCTCTGTGGTAGGCCTGCATGGCTAAGAATAGAGCAGACACGCTCTTGAATAGTCCTGTTCATGTGCTCAGCCAAACCATTCTGGGCGGGGTTGTAAGGGGCGGTCAACTGACGCTTAATACCCCTGTCATCACAAAACTGCTCAAAAGCACGTGAGACATATTCTCCCCCATTGTCAGTCCTAAGGCATTTCAGCCTATACCCAGTCTGGTTCTCAACAAGAGCAAGCCAACGCTGAAAGACTGCCAAGACATCGGACTTTTGCTTTATGGGATAAGCCCACACTTTCCTAGAAAAATCATTAATGAAGGTAACAAAGTACTTCGCGCCACCCATAGATATACACAGCATGGGCCCACAAACATCTGAATGCACCAAAGCCAAGGGCTCACTCATGCATGGCCTACCCGATTTCTTATGCGTAGACCTATTCTGCTTACCATAAAGACAATGATCACACGAGTCAAAACGTGCATAGTCCAAAGGCGGAAGATACTGCAAACCAGATAACATTTTCATTCCCTTCAAAGACATATGCCCCAAACGGGCATGCCAAAGTGATACATGTGGGATAGAGCCCACTGCCAAAACATGGTCTACAGAAGACCCAGATACAACAAGAGGATAGAGGCTGCCAGCCTTGGCGCCTCTAGCAAGCACAAGTCTGCCTTTGGTAATCTTCCAGGCAGAATCCCCAAAACAGACATGAAACCCTGCATCATCCAACTGTCCTGCAGACATAAGACTGCGCGTAAGCGCAGGTACATGACGTACATTTCTGAGCAAAAAGGAACTGCCAGTGGAAAACTGCAACTGAATATCTCCACAGCCCACAATATCAAGAGACCTGTCATCTCCAAGTCTGACTGATCCAAATACAGTACGGTAAGAGTGAAACCACTCACGATAAGGCGTCACATGGGAGGACGCACATGAATCCAATAACCAGCACTATGCATACATACTAGGTGTCTCAGTCAAGTGTGAAGCATCAGAAGAACTAGCTGCAAGTATAAACTCATCACCACCATCGGACTCCTCAGTCTGCGTGACATTAATTTCCTCAATCTTGATGCTGCACTTCGCAGGTACTATGCTGCGATCAGAGGACTTATCTTGCACTTTATCTTTCCCCTTATCCTTGCGCTTCTCATTGCACAACTCATGACACTGTGGTCTAATATGGCCCTTTTTCCCACAATGATGACAAGTGACATTTGCATTGCGTCCACACGACTTACTACGCGACTTGCCACGAGATTTAGACCGACCCTTCTGCGAGTCACGGCCTCGGCCATTACCACGGTCATACCTGTCATTCCTGCCTCTAACTGTCAAAGCATGACTACCACGAGAGGCATCCAAGTTTTTGCGATTCACCTCTTCCTGAAGAAGAGCACTCTCAACATCTGCCAATTTTAGAGTAGCACTAGAGGCACAAAGAGCAGTACGGAAAACATCCCATGACTCATTCAGAGTCCCAAGCAAGAAAAGAGAAGTTACTTCCTCTCCAAAGGTGATATCCTGCGAAATCAAGTTCTTCAGTATAGCATGGAACTGGCTCAAGTGAGCAGACATAGTCGCATTATCCTTCATGCGCAGATCCATAAGCTGCTTCAACCAGTACATCTGACTTGCCGGACTTTTCTTATCATAAAGATTCTTGATCTTATTCCATAGATCCCATGCACTCTGTGCTTCCTCAAATACATTATAATGTACCTGTTCAGTGAGAGACAATACAATCGTGGACTTGCATAGCTCATCAAGTTCAAGCCAGTCGTCATTGTCCATAGTTTCAGGCTACTCCCCACTCAACCGAAGTGACTTAATCTGAGATTTCTGCACCAAGACCTGCCAAATTTGACTCTTCCAGTAAGAGTAGTTGGTACCATCCAGCTTTGTAATGTTAAAAATGGCACTATCATGCGAAGATGACGCCATTATGCAGGCTGGAAATGCCCAAACAGTCCAAAACTGCTTGCTGTTTTACTGCAGAAACTACCCAAAAATGACCAAAACGGGGTTCAAAGGGCGAGCAAAGTGTGCCAAAAGTTGCTTCCCACTTAGTATTAGGTGCGGTACACCAAATCAGGATATTTCAGCATGAAAAGTACACCTTAGTCCACCAATAACTGCTTGCTGTACTAAATTGCAGGTATGCAGTCTAGAGAGCAAACTGTCCCAAAATAGGATCCAATGTCAAGCAAACAATGCTAGGTCCAAAGCCGGCATGAAACGGACATAAGCAAGGCTAATGACAGTGAAAAGAACATGAGCTCAACACCGAAGCATGTCAAAATAACATCTGCCAGTGAAAGGCACACCCCCAGACACTCTAGGCAAAGTGTTCCTGTAACTGCCAAAACCTGACACAAATAGGTGTCTGCTCAAAGAGAAAGATCCAAATATGAGACTCAGCTCATAAGCATCCTATGAACCAAGAGTACATCAATGCATATCCATAAAGATCGGAGTATGATCCCAAAGTCTCAATGCGTATGTAGCTGCTCAAGACATAAACTGCTCCAAATACATGTAAGTGCTCCAATAGCATGCAACTGTCAAAGGTCAAGCAAGCATGTAAAATGCTCCCACTGGGACAAAAGGCGTACAAAGCGAGCTCAGAAGCTCAAACAACCCAAGAGAAAGCACCAGTGATAAGTGACCCTGCCAATGCATCAAGCGCATCCAAGAGAGCATGACATACATGAAGCACCGGTCGTATTAACCATGAAGCAATACATAAGCCCAAATAAGCTCTCGGTCAACTCAATGACATCCAAATAGCAACCAAGATCAGTGATCAAGTAAGCCGGGAATGCTCAAATACATCCAAATCCAAGCTCCAAATGTCGGTATGGCATACACGAACCAAATAGCATATGTCACGAACCAAAGCATGTAATGCAAAAGCCTAACTGTGAAGCAGAGACATGAGGCATAGGCGGTCCACGAGCATGCCAAGTCGGTCCAAATGCCAGTGAAGACGGAGCATCAAATGCCAATGCCAAGTGTGGCTGCCCTGTTTCCAGCACTGTATTACAGTAAATAACAGTCCCAAATCAGCCAATATTTCAGGCCAAAATCATGGCATAATCATGTGCATACATTCCCAAGGCACTAGGCATCATGTAGACCGCATACGGCCATCAAATAGCACAACCGGAATGGAGTATAAGCAACAAATGCTAATGCCAATGGTGCTGCCCTGTTTTCAGCCTGTTATGACAGTTTATGACAGTCCCAAATCTGAAGAGATCAGCCCCGAATGATCAAGACCAATGCCCAAAGCTTGAATGACATCAAACATGAAGTCTATAGCCCTCTTGATCAAGGTAGAGAGCAAGAAGCAATGGCCAAGTGTGGAGCTGAAGTAGATGAGTGCTCACAGCCTGGAAAAAAATGATGCAATCTGCCCTGTTGGTGCTGAACTTGCTGCTGCTCCACATAGGCTGAAAAGGGGATAATGGGGGGCTCAAGAAGGGCCTATCAAAGGCCTATGACAAGCCTCTTTGAGCCTTGATAGGTGTAAGGCACAATATGAGGGGAATAAGCTTCAAGGGTTTGAAGCCATGGCTGCCCTTGCTGTTTGCAACCTGTAGACTGAAATAAAACCCTGAAAGAATGATCAAATACCTCAGTATCAATGCCTTGAAGGTGCCTCAATAGGCTGGGAAGGTGCTCGGGAAGCCGGGGAGTGACGGGAGCTCGGGGAGATCGGATATGGCTGCCGGGATGGAGATCCAATGCGTGAAGGGATTGCGAGTTTTTCTAATTTATGGGAATTAAATTATTAAAGTCAGGACAGCAAGGTACCTGACAATCAACTGCGTGCAAATGGCAACTCCACGGCGCGAGTGAAAAAAGACACGTGTCCTCACGCGTGAACAGTCGTTGCACGTCTCAGGTGGTACGTGACCATGCACGTACAACGCATGAATAGCAACAACCAATACATAGAAAACTTCAGCACGCGAACCAGCACCAAAAATGAATACATGGAACACGTGATCAGGGGCCAACAAGGAGGCCCGTGGCGAGGGTGTGGGAACGCAGGGGGAAAAAAGGAGTTTAAAGGGGGGGGGGGGGGGGGGGGGGAGGGGGCTTATGGGAGTGTTGGAAGGGGAGGGTCTCTATGGGGGGGGGGGAGAGGGTGTGAAGGCGTGCGGAGTGGGTGGGGAATGGGTGGAGGTTGTGTAAGAGATGGAGGCAGTGAAGAGATGGAGATGGCGGAAGGAGGTGATGTAGGAGGTGATGGAGGTGGCGGAAGGAGGTGGTGTAGGACTTGATGGAGGCGGTGAAAGTAGTGGAAGGAGGTGAAGGCGGAGGAGAAAGCGAGAGGCGCCGAGAGGAGAGGCGGTGATGAACAATGCCATGGGCGGGGGAGATGCGAGGCAACTGCGGACAGCACCGTGGGCAGGGGAGGAGGGAGGAGGAGGAGGAAGAAGAACAAGGGGAACAGTAGGTGGGGAAGGAGGGGAGAGAGAGGGGGGTTGGGGAGTGAGAAAGAAAGAGAGAGAGAGAGAGAGAGAGAGAGAGAGGAAAGAGAAGAGGGAAGGAGGGGGGGGGGGGGGGGGGGGGGGGGGGGGGGGGAAGGGGGCTTATGGGAGTGTTGGAAGGGGAGGGTCTCTATGGGGGGGGGGAGAGGGTGTGAAGGCGTGCGGAGTGGGTGGGGAATGGGTGGAGGTTGTGTAAGAGATGGAGGCAGTGAAGAGATGGAGATGGCGGAAGGAGGTGATGTAGGAGGTGATGGAGGTGGCGGAAGGAGGTGGTGTAGGACTTGATGGAGGCGGCGAAAGTAGTGGAAGGAGGTGAAGGCGGAGGAGAAAGCGAGAGGCGCCGAGAGGAGAGGCGGTGACGAACAATGCCATGGGCGGGGGAGATGCGAGGCAACTGCGGACAGCACCGTGGGCAGGGGAGGAGGGAGGAGGAAGAAGAACAAGGGGAACAGTAGGTGGGGAAGGAGGGGAGAGAGAGGGGGGTTGGGGAGTGAGAAAGAAAGAGAGAGAGAGAGAGAGAGAGAGAGAGAGGAAAGAGAAGAGGGAAGGAGAGGGGGGTGAGGGGATGCGGAAGGGTGGCTAGAGTGGGGGGAAATAAATTTTTTTAATAATGAAAAATAAAAAATAAGAAAATCAAAATAATAAGAGAAGAGAAACGCCCCCCATTCCACACGCGGGTGCGGGCGGGGGTTAAAAATTTTTGCGGTGCCAAGAACGAGGAGCAAATGTATGGTGGATGATGCAACGAACGTGACACGCACGTCAAAAGACGGAAGAGGACATTCACACACAAACTCACAGAACTTCGCAATGCAAATATTAAAAATTTTTAATTGCAAAAAAATGTGTCCGTTAGAACGAAGTGTGAAAAAAAAAATATACGCAAGAACATACCGAACATGCCTATCACATCAAAAGACCATTCTAACAGAGATAGAACCCGAGTCGTTCACGTGGAAAAAACCAAAAGAACATATCCAAAACGGGAAAGAAAATTTAATACCAAAATATTTGGGTCCGAAACACGACGAAGTGAACATGAAAAATGTCCGCATGAATAGGGCAGACATAATGGAAAAGGTCAAACATGACTTCAGGAATGGGAAAGCACCTTCGCATGGAAAAAACCGCAAAAACACAAATAAAAATGAAGTCAAAAAATAATATGCAAAAATTCGGGCATCGAAACAAAGGGCAACGAAAAGGAAAACTATCACGGGAAGGGAGGGAAACGGGTTTGTCTGACCAAAATGCAGTTCTAAGGGTGTTAGGGGATATTCACATGAAAAAAAGAACAAAGAATATCATAAAAATGTACCAAAAATTTAATAAAATAAAATCAATAGGCCGAAAAATGAAAAATCACGCAAAATGCCAAGCCGGACGTGACTATTTAATCAAAATTCAATTCGGAGATAATTAAGGCAGGTTCACATGAAAAAATAGTCAAAAACATACACAAAAATACCCGAATTTACAAAAAAATTAATAACGGACAACCCGTACATCGGAATGATAGGCAATAAAAAGGAAAAATATCCATGGGAAGGTTGCGGTAGGGTTGGCTCATCAAATTGCAGTTCTGATGCTAAAAGGGTTCGTTCGCATGAAAACATGTGAAATTGATAAAAACTTTTTCACCAATTAATAACGTGAGATTCGTGGCTCAAAACAAGGGGCTATAAAAGCGAAAAGAAGCCAGGTCGAAGGAATGAACATGGCAATCAGGTTGAATGGAGATTCCGGTGAACGAAGGATGCGTGCTCATAGAAAAACGACAAAACAAGGAATAAAGGGAAATGGAAAAGGAACGATCGCAAGAAGGGGGTAAAGGAGAACAGGGGGTGGGGAAGGGACCCCATCAAAGGACAATCAGGATATCGCATACATGCATGAGCCAATCAGGGTAGATGTATAAGGGTATGCAACATAGATGCAGAGGGACGCTCCCCACACTTAAGACCTTACTAGAAAGGTCGAGCTGAGCAACACTAACCTAAGACCACACATCAGCACCCAGGGAGGTAGCTTTGCTGAGGGAATCATGGAAAATTGTCGATGGTGAAGGATATTACACTCGGCTCACAGTCACTCATATAAGAATGAAAGAACAATCGCTCGCCCCACAACGGACATCGATCAATTGAATAATGATGGAAACCCAATCTCACACCCGGCTTAGAAATCGACAAGGGATATGGTTCTTCAGGAGGGAGTATGCCAATGTGCATAGTTGATAATGCATTAGTGCGTTCAACCCATCTAGCATAAGTGCAAGAAGGAAGGCCAGGGAGCCGTGTAGCGCACTGTATAGAACAGGGTGACATGTCCTGGGGTGATGGTAGAGACCCATCCCGTATATGCATAGGGAAACGAGAACGTACATGACACCAAGTGTCGTAACGTCCCTCAATCCGCACCTCTCAATAATTGTTTGAGGAAACATTATTCACACTCAACCCTCCTCTATCTCATACTCTATTAATAGATATAGGAGGGCAACCCGTTTCTAAAACCCATTGATGTTATCCTCACTGTCACTTGTGTAAAGGGTGTATGCCTTTGCGCAATTGATGGTGCAACAGTGCATCCCGCCCTGTGTCGGCATACGATGCAAGAAGGAAAGCCAAGGAGCCTTATAGTGCCGTGCACATGAGCAATTTTGTGCTTTGTGCATTGAGAGGCCCATCTTGTACATACAACTCTCCATTCACACATCTCACCTCTCTATTGGATATAAAGGGCAAGGACTGGTCACTCACCCAACCCTCTGTCTCACACTCTGTTGATGAACACATAGGGCAGCCCATACTCACATCCCCATCCGGTTAGGATGAAAGCTCGCAACGCTCTAGGTTTGTCGATGAAGATCAACTTCATCTGGTTGATATTACCAATGTGGATTGGTTGATGAAGAGGCATACCCAAGGAAGTAGCCAACAAGTTCGGTGTTTGGATTACATGTTGGAAACTTAGTTTGTTGTAGGAATCAGAAGCACTGATGAGGTTATAGGATTCAATACACCAAGGGAGGCATCTGGAAAACTTCTTCTGCAAGAGTTCGACTAGAGATTCATGATTCTGAACTACGGAGTGTTACCACATTTTCCATAGCCAGCTTCCCGTCCAAGGGTGTGTGCCACCTTTTCTTGGAACAATGCCTATTATTATGACATGGAATTGCTTCCTTTTCTCCCATAACAGTTTTTTTTAAATGTTTTTTTTTCTTTTTTAGATAGTTTTTGAAGAGTAGAATGTAGGAACGCCATGTATAAGAACCATCCTTGCCATTGCATCAGACGGAAAGGAAGCCAAGGGGGAGGGAAAGGTGGTTGTGAGGGGCTATCAGAACGGAATCATATTATCGAGATCAGCAAGAGGGTTATCAGGAGCATTAGGTACAGTCGTCTCGACCATTGTGCAAGGAATGAGGAAGCTAACTACAATGATTGTCAGGATTCCCAGGGAGGGTAAATACTTCTTGAGGCGATAGCCATTAATAAGGAAGGGATCATCCGAAATAGCGATTGTCTACCATTAGGATTGATGGCAAGTACCTTATAAGGACCCATCCAACATTGTTGAAGCTTGCTTGAAAACTTGCTAAATCGAGAATCATAAGCTAGGACTAAGTTGCCTAACTTGAACTCCTTCTGCTTGATGAAGTTGTCATGATAGGCCTTTCTACGAGCTTGTGTGGCTTCCATGCACTGTAGGGCCATCTTGCAAGTCTCACGAGACACTTCAAGTGCAAGAGGCAGCATTGCAGGGACTCGTCATCTCCCGAGTATTCTTTGATGTCTACGCACAGAGAGGGTAGCTCAAGTTCAACATGAAAAATGGCTTTTGTTCCATACACTAGCTAGAAAGGGCTTTGTCTTATAGCCACCTTATGGGAGATTCTGTACACCCATAGGGCCTCTGTAAGTCGATCATCCCAATCACGAACGACGATGTGCAACAATAGTTCTTGTCGGAATCGAGCAGAGGATGCGATTGGTAACTTCGACTTGGCTGTTGGCTCTAGGGCAATAGGGTGACATGGACTTACGATGACGGATCTTATACAGTTCTGTAAACTCTTCCATGATCTTATTAAGAAAGTGAGTACCTCGGTCACTAACAAGCTCTAGGGAACTACCAAAATGGGTGATGATGTTCTCATACAGGAACAAGGCCACGCTATTACCATCATCTTGCTTCAGAGTTTTAGCTTCACACCACTTGGTTACATAGTTTATACAAACCAAGATATATCTCTTCTACTTCCTTCTATTTGGTGGATCAATGGGACCCACAAAATCAATTTTCCACTTCTCAAACAACTTGAGGGGAAGGATTGGTTGTAGGGGCGTGGCACTGGATTTGGTAGGCTTTCCCATTCGCTGACAAGTATCACACCATTTGCAATAGTCATAGGCCTCCTTATGGAGGGTCGACCACCAATATCCTGCAAGCAAGGCCTTTCTGGCTATCGCTTCTCCTGCGAAGTGTCCACCACAAGGCTTGTCATGGCATGCTTTAAGAATAATTCCAATCTCGTCTCCTACAACACATCTTTGCAAGACTTCGTCCTTGCCTTTCTTGTACAGAGCACCACCTAACAGGGTGTAGGGGTTGATTCCAATAGAAGCTTCTTTTTCTCATGGCTTGAGATACCCAGGGAATACTGTTGGGTTGCCAAGAGGTTGGCTATGTCTACGTACCATGGGGTAACTGTTTCGACTAGATACAATGAAGCATCTAAAAGATTTGAATCATCTTGTTCTTCTTCATCGTTGCTTTGAGAGATTTGCGAGAGATGATCAGCCAAAGACACGAGAGCGACTGGGTTTGGTAACCGCTTTAAAATTGAACTCTTGAAACAAAAGGAGTCATCTCACCATTCTTCCCTTCACATTGGCCTTGTTCATCAAGAATGACAAGGCTTCATGGTCCACATAGAATTTGAAGTGCATTGACAGCAGATAGTGTCGGAATTTCTCCAAGGCAAACACCGTTGCTAGACACTCAAGCTCCATCGTTGTGTAGTTTTGCTCTCTTAATCCTTCAGATTTCACCTCTTGGAGTACTTGTAGTAGGGTTTTGGGAAGCTTATGTGATTACTGCATACACTGGTTGGGTTGGATCCAGAGGATCCTCTATTCTGGTTCTGATTCAGAGCTCTTGTTGAGACTTGGGGTTGTTGATTCCATTTGATAGGGTTCCATTATTGTTGAGTCGCCATTCAAGGAACTATTTCAGCCCACCATTGTTGTGGTTGAACCATTATTTGAGGCATTATTATCTACGACCACTGTGGATTAGGTGCATTGTACTGCGGCACTGTTTGCATCAGGGGGTAGGGGTAGAGAATTGTCCCTGGGACTGCATTTGGTGGGTATACCATTCCTAGAATGGGAGGAGGTAAGGCTCCTCTTCTTAAGGTCATTGACAACCTTGCTTCAACTTCGTCATACAGTCTTGCACTGTTAACCCCAAGTCGAGATGGCGGAAAAATGGAGGAAAAAGCAAAAGGAAGATAGAAAAAGAGCAAAGACACACAGGTGGCCTCTAAAGATGAACCAGGGCAAAAAGCGTAACCTTAAAAGAAAAGGCATCTCAAAAAACTCACAAAATTCTTGTAAAAGAGCGTCAGGCTCCCTCCTATGCCAATTGTTAAATATTAGATGGGTGTACGCTAGAGACACAAGGCTAGAAGAGGAAAACGAAAAAAGGACCTTGCCACAATGGCCGGTCATGTAAAAAAGGGATGGGTGCCCATGGGATTTTAGGGTTTGTATATATAAAATTCAAAAAGTGAATAAGAGATCATTCTTTGGTGTGTGGCAAAAGGAGTCTTCTTCTTCTTCTCTCCTTCTCACCTTCTTGCTTGTGTGTGCTCTTGAGAGAGGGAGTGTGAGAGTGTGAGGGAGTGAATGTGTGTGAGACTGAGGGATCAAGAGGGTGAAGCTCTTCACCATCTCCTCTTCTCTTCTTCTCTTCCCTTCTCTCTTCTTGCGCGCACGGCTATGGAGGATGGAGCTTGGAGGTGGAGGAGGCTTGAGGATGCTTGAGCTAGTATCTAGGATCGTGGAGCTACCAGTGTGTGGGAGAGAGGAGGCAACTCATATCGGCACTAAGGTAAGCTCACTACACTCGTAGGATCGACGGCGCGTCGGCTAGGTGAGAAATAGCCATTAGAGCTCGCTTGGAACGCTTGAAACAATAAGCGGTCCGTGGGTCTTGGCGGTTGAGTAAAAGTTCCCACATTTTGGTTCCATTGCCGAGACCAACGGACTCAAGCTTGAGCACTTGCGCGCCTCATATCGAGCATCGAAGTAAGGGATTCATCCCCGAAACGGAGCTTGAGATAGGTAGGAAGTTTGGGTGTTTTTTATCTTAAAAACAAGTAAGTATTTTGGGCTATTTTGGTTGTTTGATGATTAGGAAACATGGAGAAATCATTTCAGTATTTTACTTTCGATTCTTGTTGCATTTAGAGTAGGATAGGATTAGGAAATCGCACCGGAGAAGGGTAGGGTTCACCGTTGCAAAATAGGACAAAACAGGGCAAAAAATTGTGCAAAAATAGCAAAAAGCTTGCTTGCGGTGCTTAAGATAGGCAAGTGAGTGATTGGGGGCATCAACACCATACCCAGGAAGGGGTATAAGAGCCAAGAGACCAAGGGAGGACTCATTTGCAACCATTTCAATGTGAAAGAGAGAGAGAGAGAGAGAGAGAGAGAGAGCTACCGCCCGATTCAATTCGATCGCACCAATGACGAGCCGACCACTCTATCCAGGTATATGAATCCCTTCTCTTACCCCCTTAGGTAGGATCTGGAGGTTTATGCCTGGTATGATTGAGTGAAGCACGAGAAACAATCGAATTCAAACTTGCGCTGTTTACGTGCGCCGTGCTCGGCCCGTCCGAACGATCACTTCTGGGCTGAGTCCCAGAATCGGCCCTCGGCCCCTCACCATTCGGCCCATCCGGCCAAAACCCTAATCGGCCCACTCGGCCCAAACCTACTCGGCACGTCCGAGTCTATCATTCGGACCATGGACAAATTCTGCCCTCTGCCACATGTCAAATTCGACCCTCGGCCCACTTACCGCGGCCCGTCCAAGCGACCCCGTCCGAGTCCACCACTCGGCCTGTCCGAGCCAATCTGTCCGAGTGACCCCGTCCGAGTCCACCCTTTCCAAGTCCCAAATTCAGCCTTCGACCCATGCACCTCGTCCCGTCCGAGTAACCCACTCGGACCCTGCAATTCGGACCAATTGGGCCGAGTGTAGATTTTTACCAAATTTTTAGAAATTTGACCTGACCCGGCTAGAACTCAGCAGCGCAAATTGTCGAAAGCCCGTAGGGCGCTCAGAACTTAATTCTGACACATGGAATAGGCAAAATCATAGGGCGCCGCCGCTTAGCAGCTAGAAGTGGGCAGTTGCAAGACCCGGAGGCTTAGACGCACACCGCTGAGTTGTAAGGCCTGATTTGGACCAAAAACGAACGCGACAACATCTTAGAGAAACCCTAAACCCTGACAAGACGGCCCGAAAATTGACCAACAAGCTTATTCGGCCCAAAACAACGCGAGAGTGCATAAGAAGTCTAGAAATTGGTTGCTGCACTCACCCTGAATTTCCGCACTTGAAGTACACTTAAGGAAACTAAAAGCCTGATTGAGCACAAGTGCACAGGGAAAGACACATTGAGTGGCCATAAATTGAGGACTGTATTAAATAACTGAAGGAACTCACCCAGAAAAAACCACACAAGGAACCCACCAGTAGGAGAGAACCCAATACATAGACAAACCATCAACACGCAAAAGTAGGACCAAGCAAAGGACGCTGACGAAGTGGATTTGAGAAGCCTACTGAACCTGATCGATAGCTTGGTGGAGCACGACAACTTGACAATGGCAGAAGAAAGTTCAGACCACAGATCTAATGAGGAACTCGACTTAGAAGCCTTTCCAGATGCTATTCAGTAGCTGGTCAATAGTTACGATGCTCATGCTCGGTATGAGCACTGCGGTAGGACAGCAGACGCTATCATTGCAAATCTAGAAGAGGAGAGAAAGCTCGCCCGCAAGGCATTACAAAGCATGGCTGAATACAATAGGGATCAACAGGCTAGGAGCCAAAGGCAAAGCATGGAGTTGCGGGAGGTGCAGGGGTTCTGAAATTGGCTGGCAGAAATCGAACGGACCATGAGAGGACACTAGAAGGAGACTTAATACTGAGTGAGCTTCTCATGAAGCAGCTGCTCGATAACACGGCTGCAGAGCAAAGTGCCACGGCTCTAGCGACATCGCTGCTCGCAGGATTAGGAGCAAACCAGGGCTCAAAGAGCCAGTCTAAAATCCCTATTGTTGCCAAGCAACTCGATAAGTACCAACCCCATGACGACCCATACAATTTTGTTGAGCAGTTCGAGCAAGTCTGCGAAGCCAACCGCCTCAACGACCTGGCTCAACGCTCTCAAGCATTCGGGCTTTGCTTGGGCGACAAGGGTAGGACTTGGTACACGAGCTTAGATAACGCAGAGCGAGCTAACTTCGATAGCCTCAAGAATCTCTTCATTAAGAGATTTGCCAAGCCTGGATACTCCAATAATCTACTAGTACGCTTGATGAACGTCAAGCAGAAAGAGAAGGAGGACATTCGCGATTACGTGACCCATGTGCAGAGTCTCTTCAAGAGAATCCCTACTGAAGAGCAACCGACTGAAAGAGCAGTATCAACTGTATTCATCAGCGGGATTCAGAACAAGGAACTATACAAGGCTTTGTCAGGCAACTCGAGCTTGCAGCGAGACGTGCTAGCCAGGGTCTTTGAGAAATGCAAACCTAGAGGAGACTAACTCGCAAAGCTCAGAGAGAGCGTCAGCCTCGAGTGAGTGATCAACCCCATCATCCCAGGATAAAGGGAAAACCACCGAAACGAACCAAGACTTAGCTGACATTAGGATGGGACTAGCCAAGTTGCAAGACATGTTGAGACAACGAACGCGCCCATATGTCCAATGCGTATACTGTGGCGGAAACCACTTGCCAGCCGAGTGTCAAGACCCTAGGTCAAGACCTTGCGCTAATTGTGATAGGTTCGGTCATGACAGCGCGCATTGTAGATTGCCAAGGAGACTTCCATACTCACAACCATACGGCCAGCCTTACCTAGCGAATAGGCCGCAGCCATTTTTCGGAAGGGGATCCCCATTGGCCCTCCCTGTGCCCAACGACATTAAGCCGGCTGTTCCTAGGATGGAAATAAACCCTATATACATTCCTAGACTGCCTGGTCCTTACATAACCCATCCACCGAGTGATGCTCCTGTCCACTACGTGGAAGAACCAAACGAGGAAGAAGCTTGCATATGCCCTTACATCTCGCATGACGACGAGGGCAACGCTGTCCTCATGGATTATCGCCCCGTATCGGTGATGGCGTTAGGAAGAGAATGAGGTAAAGGCCTAGGAGGGCAGACGTAGGATTCAATCACCTGTTGGACCTGTGGCCACCCAGGTCATGTCTCATCACGCTGCCCTCAAAGGGAGCAGCAAAACAGAGACAAGGCTGACCAAAGGTGTGCTGAGTGCGGAATCACCCATCTCTTCGTCGACTGCCCTAGGCAAAAGCCGTCATCTAGCTCAGCCAACGAGCCATCTGTCCCATTGGGGTTGTTCGGTGTCAAGAACAACGATGGGAAGGCCATGCCTATCCCATTGCGGGTCATGACCCGTGCCCAAACAAAGCAGACCGGCATCTCTCTGCCAGGACCTAGCAATCTCGATGCAGCCTCGATAGGGAAGAAAAGCCATAGACAGCGAAGGAGGAAATCGAAAGCTAAAATTGCACTAAAAACGGAGAGTGCTATAATTCTGCCCGGGAAAGAAGGTCTCTGACGCAAAAGCAAAGACGTCAGCCCCTAAGAGGCCGAAAAGGGAATCACTAAGGTAGGGGAATACCCGCACCCAAAGCGACAATTAGAGGCCATAGAAAAGGTGAAGGAATGGGTGAAGGAAGCCCAAGAACATCTAAAAGAAGCTGAGCCCATCATAGAGGACGGGATTGATGATCTCTCCAGCATAAGTATGTCAACCTCACCTCCACAACCAAAGTCAAGAGAAGCAACTGCACCACAAGCGGTGCCGCTAAGGCCAAGCCTCGACGCTGCTACAGGGCCGCGGTTCAGTCACGACCACTGGCCAGGACAATCTAGGTTAGGAGAGAGATGAACACCCAACGATCTCCTAACCACGTTGGTGACTACCCTTGTAACACTTAGCCTGGGAGATCTGCTTAGGCAGCACCCCACCCTATGGCAAGATCTTAAGCAGTGGGTTGAAGGGTCACAAGAGCAGGTCACGATAGACCCTCATGACCATGAGGCAAAAATGCAAATACCGAGTTTGACGCTGCACTCTATGCCTAAATCCTTGCACGTCAATGCCTTCTGGGAAGGCTCCGAGATGCATGCAGTCTTATCAATCTTAGCCCTAGGCGATACAACGAGGAAGGGAATCGTAGACACGGGGGCTGTGGTTAGTGTGCTTAGTCACGCAGTGCTTCAGACTTGGGGAAACCCACCTATTGAGACTGCTAGGTTTGATGTCACACTAGCAAATGGTATGAGAGTCAAGCCATTCGGGGTGCTTAAGAATTAGCCAGTGAAGATCGCAGGTGTCCAATTCTCCGTTGACTTTATAGTCATGAAGGGAGTGGACTACGACATCCTATTAGACCGCCCCTGGATGCGCAATGCTAGAGTCATCGAAGATTGGGGTAACGGCTTAATCTTCCTTGGCAATAGGACGGACGCCGTGAGAGTAGAGATGGACACCTAGAAGACCTCACCAGTCGACTTAGATGCCATCTCTACTATGCTCAAGGGTAATGCTCAGGTCAAGAAGTCCTATGGGCCCTTGACCAAGTATATCCCATGCCCAAAGGACGAGCGGGATTGGATGCATGTCCTTGCTACAATCGCCTGCCGTTCTCTAATCACGAGGCATATAAGCAAGCCATCAAAACAATCGGCAAGGCTAACGACACACCCTCCATACCAGTCTGCATGATGGCAGGAAGCCTTCGTGGGAAACCGAAGCCCGTCAACTCCCAAGTCCCAACCAACAAAAGGGAACTCCATGAGATATTGGAATATCTAACGGACAAGCTAGCTGGCAATCCAGTTGCAAATCTCAAACCTCTCCAGGATCTCCTAGCTGAATCCAAGTGGCAATGGACCAGAGTGCATGGCTTAAACCTCATGTATAGTTGGGCCCTGGTTCCTGACCAACGACCAGAGATAGACCAAGCCCTAGGAGACAAAGAGCAGTCTGATGAAGAGAATTCTAACGATGAATACGAAGACTGTCAATCCTTTAGTGATGAAAGTGAGGGTGAGGTAGATACCGTGGAATACGACACTGAAGGACAAGAGATAGAGCAAATACGAGCAGACTCCAAGCCGCAAAAAAAGAGTATCTTCAGGATGGAGCGAGGAGTCATGCATGTGGAATGTGATCACGCCTGTTGGAACATGTAGAAGCCATAGACCTTGAGCAAGCACGACTAGCCCGACAAGGAATGACATCAGTATTTAGGACTGAATCACCATCTGAACTGCCCCCACCAGGGGATACCACCTCTTCTAGCGAAGACGGAGAATTCGACTCTGAATCGGAGGTTAGTTCAGATAGTGATCCAGAGATCCCTAGGCGGCCCACAGCCAGACGCACCAAGGGGGACCTACCTATCTACCTAAGGCACAGACGATTGAGACAGGAAAGGGCAAAACAACCCAGGGATACTCGAACGGAAGAACAGCGAAAACCGCAGGACCTCCCTAAACGATTTACGAAATTCAAAAAAGGAGATAGGGTGGTAGTTTTGTTAGGTGCCAAACGTCAAGAATAGATAGGCGAACCAATCGAGGGACCAACCAAGGTCAAGGAGGTGGACCTAGCCCAAGAAGGGGAACCACCCCGACCAGTCTTGATTGCCGATGACTTGACTAATGAAGAAGAAACGAGTCTGGTCACTCTCTTGCGAGAGTACATAGACGTGTTCACCTAGTCCTTAGAAGAGCTTAAGGGGGTAAATCTGAGTGTCGTGACTCACAACATACCCATGACGCCAATACCGGTCAAGGAGCGACCGTACCCTATGAATCCGAAACATGCTCATGCTATCAAGGAAGAGATTGATAAGCTTATGAGAGCAGGATTCATTTATGAAATTGAGCACACAGACTGGTTATCGCCCATAGTCATCGTGATGAAGAAGAATGGAAAAATTCGAGTGTGCGCCAATTACAAGAAGGTAAACGCTGCCACCAAGAGGGACAACTATCCATTGCCATACACCGAGCACATGCTTGAGAGAGTGGCAGGCAAGGAAGCCTACAGTTTTCTAGACGGCTTCTCAGGGTACAACCAGGTGCAAGTGCATCCTGCGGACAGGCATGAGACTGCCTTCGCCCCACTGAGTGGGGCGTCTTTGCTTACATAGTCATGCCCTTCGGGTTGACTAATGCCCCTGCCACTTTCCAACACCTCATGTGCACCATCTTTAAGGACATGCTTCACAAGGAGTTAGAAGTCTTTGTCGACGACCTCTGTGTCCACTCGACCTGGATCAAACACTTAGACAAACTCCAAGCAATCTTCAAGGGGTGTCGTTTATATCATCTCTCCTTGAACCCCTTAAATTGCCAGTTTTGGGTAAAGCATGGATGCATCCTAGGACATGTGGTGTCGAAGAACGGCATTGCCACTGACTTCTCGAAGGTCAGGGTCATTGTTGGCCTTCCACCCCCAACCAACTACAAGGGAGTTCAATGCTTTCTAGGCCATACTGGATACTATCGACGGTTTGTACTGAATTATGCGTTGATCGCCAAACCACTATACAAGCTGCTTATTGTCTTCGAATGGACTAAAGCATGCCAACGGGCATACGAAGAGTTGAAGAAGGCTCTCACCACAGCACCAATCCTACGAGCCCCAAATTGGACCATCACCTTCCACGTGCATATCGATGCTTTTAAGTTTGCCGTGGGGGCAGTGTTGTGCCAACCTGGCGAACACAATTTACACTATCCAGTGAGCTTTGCTAGCAGACAATTCACTGAGGCAGAAATGAAATACTCAACAAGGGAAAGAGAGGGATTAGCCATGGTGTTCGCCTTGAAGAAATTCTGGCATTATCTTTTGGCCACGCCCTTTACCTTCTTTGTGGACCATCAAGCCTTGCTCTATCTAGTAAACAAACCTTGCGCTACAGGACGCATAGCGCGATGGCTCCTGCTTCTAGAGTTTGACTTCTCTGTAGTAGTATGAAAGGGAAAACAACATTACATGGTTGATCACATGTCACGCATTCCCACTGGAGAAGCCGCTGGACAAGGTGTTGTTGATGAACTGTTCGACACCCATCTATTTAACCTTTCTAATGAGAGAGATCTATTTAAGGCTGATATAATGTCGTATTGGGCAGATGACATAGTCCAAGTGCTTGAGCATGGACTACATGACCGACCAATAGAAAAAGCCCGACTTAGGCGATTAATCCTTAAGATCCATCCCTATCAGCTGATTGCAGGTCAACTCTATAGGCTGGGGCAAGACGGATTGTTGCGAAGATGCGTATGCGAATATGAGATGCACGATGTGCTCTCAGAAGCGCACAGCGGCATTGCCAGAGAGCACTTTAGCGAAGACATGATGGCACGGAAGGTGTTGCAGTCTCAACTGTGGTGGCCCACGCTTTTTCGCGACGCAGCACGATTCGTCAAGCACTATGATGAGTACCAGCGGACAAAGGTCCCAATTCGCAAGGATCAAATGAAATTAACCCCAGTTATTGCTCGACAACCCTTCGAAAAATGGGGAATTGATTTCATTGGACCCATCAGTCCTGTGGCACAGTATTCGCAGGTCAAGTACATCATTGTGGCCACGGATTACCTCACTAAATGGGTAGAAGCGCGAGCAACAAGAAAAAACGATGCTAGAACGACAGCTAAGTTCTTATGGAAGCAAGTGATTTTACGATTCGATTGTCCCATCGAATTGGTCAGTGACCAAGGCAAGCACTTCATCAATGAAGTGATCGCGCATCTCCTGTCCACCTTCCTCATCATCCATCGCAAATCCTCGCCATACTACCCTCAGGCAAACGGCCAGGCTGAATCAACGAATAAGATTCTTGTCAATGTCCTAACCAAGGTTGTCTTTACTTCACGCAGCGACTGGGACAACAAGTTGATGGCAGCTCTGTGGGCTTACCGAACAGCTTATAAAACGGCTATCGATCAAACCCCCTTTAGACTGACATATGGAACAGAAGTGACCTACGATCATTGGACTCAACTTGGCCAACCACAACTTCAACCCACCACTGCAAAATTAAGCCCATATGGGGCCCATTCCTATGCACTACTCGGCAAGTGCAAAGCAGCCGTTTCTATCGAGTCTGAGACTGTTCCAATGATTTTTTACGTATTGCCAAATGCTAAAAACGCAGGCACAGAGCCACTGCTGGGGCGAACCTTCAAAAAGCAGACCCACTACAATGTTGACTATGCATCGCAGCGCATCCACCTCGCAATAGGCAATGTTCGCATTGTTACAGCTTTCAGCAAGGGCTGCGCAACCTCATCACGGGCCACAAAGCCACCGATAGAAACATCTGTGGGCGAGTCTAAGGAGGGGGATAGTGTGCGGCTGCCACTCCCCAAGTCTCATAGACCGCAACCCATAGCAGCCAAAGCTAAGGCCCCACAGCCTCGCCTTCAATGGATGCCTAAACAACCGCAACAGCCGCCTAGGAGTCGACGCTCCTACCCTCATAAGACCAGAAACTCTAAACCTAGGAAGCCCAAATGCAGTTACAGGAATAGACATGTAATCCGTCAAAGATGGGTCCCCAAGGCCCTCTTGCACGCACAAGGATACTATGAGGGCAACCCTTGGCTATGGATACCTAAGGCCCACATGGCCAGAGACACCACTCGTACGCCAGCCTCAAGCTTGATCATCCCAAAAACCATAGAACCTCGAAACCACAAGCCACAGTTCATCCACGCGCGAACCCATGCGAGTCGCCCAAGCCTATCGAACCAAGCAACAACCGCCATCTCATGAATCATCACCCATCAGAGACGATCTGACTTTCCAAATCCATCCTTAAAGCAACAGGCCGTCACTCGAGGCTGCTGCTAACACAGCCTCCATCCCAGCGACCCAATTGCAAGCTCCAGAACACTCATCACCGCAACTTTCCGTCGCCAAAGGCTCAAGACCTACCAAACTCCAACCACCTGCAAGCCTTAGGCCCTCTTAAGAGAGGAAATCCTTTCTCTCACTAGCAGCTGATTTAGCTGAGGAAATAGGGGATGACGTGGTGGATTGCATTAAGCAACTGGACGCCACTTTTGTGTCGCTAGCTCTGAGCTACGATCGCCTCGACTTAGGCCTATTGGATGAATCCTTCGCAGCCGAAGTTCAAACGATCCCTTGTTCTTGGGAAACGTTTGAATTCGCATTTGCAAAAGCCGCTACCTCCACTGCTAAGTTGCTCAGCAGTGAGATCTCAAAAGAGCAAGCAATCAAACAATGCCTCATCACGTCGTATGATCAGCAAACCACTTCTGCCATCACTGACCAAGAAGTGGCAGAGCTATCAAAACTTGCTGAGACGAAGTCCCAGTTCTTAAGGCATTGGTACGCTCTTAGGCTGCAATGGGAAGTTGAAAGATGCCGAATAATGACCAACGCTGAGCAGTGACGTGCTATCAAAACAGCAGAGTATGACCCCACATACATTGCGCCAACCTCATATCGAGTGTTAACCACGCTGGGGGGCTGTCCTATAGAAGAACACATCAAGGGACACCCCTACCTCGACCGCTTGTTGACCGAGGAGGAGTTACACATTGCTAGCCGAGTCAACTCGGGCGACTTCCTAACTGATGTTCTCACATACATCACCCAAGTGGGGATTAAACCCTCCGACCTGGACCGCGAAGCCCATTTGGAATACAACCCCAATTTCTATACTTGGCTCCTTTACAAGTAGCCCCTACACCTCCATACCGAAAGCCCTTCACATTCTAACCCTCAATCCTAGGAAGGATTCTTCTCAAACTGAAAGGGGAGGGGGTAAGGTGAATCAGATCAAAATCAGTAAATCAAATCAAAGTCAGTGAAGCACGTAGACATACATTGTGAAAAACGGATGGGGTAGGAAAAGGGCATGAAAACTTTGAATTAAAGGGCAAAAATTCAAAGTCTGAAAAAGGGAATCTGCATTAGACCTTAATGAATTCATTCAAAAGCATAGAGTTTTTTCTTTTTCAGCAATTATTATCTCACAAGCACTAATGAAAATTACGGTTTATGACAGGAACAAAAAATGTCGCAGTAGGACCGAGCCCACCGACTCCCCTTCACGGAGGAGAGAACGTGGTACAGCATCAACTTGAAGAGCCGCGCCTACAATCAATTGAAATTCCGAACTATTCACAATTTGGAAGAATTAGTGGCCAAGGAAGAGGTGGCAAGAAGCATCGTGGAAAGCTGCAACCTCAAGAAGTACATGGAAAGTTTCGCACAGCCCGACCACACGAGCTGTGTGGAATTTCTCAAGTCCTACAACCCCGACAGCAAATGTGACACTGTCACAGTGGGAAGAGGACAGAATGATAAGCAAGTATTGGTGCCGGCCTTGGTGGAGAAGGCACTGGGACTGGAACCAAAGGTGGAAAAGAAGCAGAAGAGGGACGTATACGCCATGCTGGGGATGAGAAAGGAGGACGTGCTGACAAACGACGGCATCAGTATCCAGGACATCCCCAATGCAGAGACCAGGCTACAGGCGAAACTCATACATGCGCTCTTTTTCAGCCAGCACTACAATGTGTTGATGCACCGGATCAGCGTACCAATACTGAAAAATGTAGCGGCCCATACCCTGCACGAAGTCGACTGGAATGGCTACGTGCGCAAGACTATCGACCAGGCAGCTAGAGCGCTAGCCTTAGGAAGCATGCCAACAAGAGGAGAATCCCCGATGTCGAAGGCCGCAGAAAGAAAGAGGGCCTCCTCCAAAGCCTCGTTCATCGCATACGGGGGCATCTTAATGGCGCTTATCTAGGAGGCCGTGAAGGAAGCAGAAGAGGGGGAGAGGGAAACACCCGACAGATCACCTCCTCATCAACACCAAGAGATATCCAGTATAGGAAGGAGACCGAGGAAGAAGGGGAAGAACAGAAGAGCAAAAAGCAAGTCAAGGAGACTAAGAAAAAAGCAACGCAAAAGAAGAAGAAATAGGATGAAGGCCGTAGGAAGGAGAAGGAAGACTTGGAGAAAGTGAAAAGGCAATCCCTCAGGGAAGCCGAGGAGAGAGAAAGGAAGAGGAAGTAGAAAGAAGAAGAAACAACAAAGCAAGTCAGGCAGGCTAAAAAGGCGTCAAAGCAACAAGCTGAAAGGAGAAGAAGAGAAGAGCAGGAGGAAAAAGAGAAACTAGAGGAAGAATACAAAAAAGGTCGAAGAGGAAAGGAAAAGAAGAGTCACGGAGGAGGAAGAGGAGTTAAGAAGAAAGGAGGAGGACTTGGCTGAGGCTACCCGCCGATCCATCGAGCAGCAATGCAAGGCTGATGACCCAGAAGCCTGGAATCAGCCAAGGGAAGAAGGGCCTAGCTCCAGCATACAGGCACCAGAACCCGCGTCCCCCACAGTTCCGGAAGGAAAAGGCAAGGCACCCCTCCATCCTATCCCCACCCTAATGGCACCCCCTGTTGAACCCATTACGCTCACCCCTAGCATCCCCACTAGCTTGGAAGTGTCCAACCTGGTGGCCTGGATGCAATACTTCATCAATAAGGAAATGGCCCAAGGGAAGAGCACGAAAACCATGACCACGAGACCAAAAAGGCCAGTCATAGATGCAGAATCGAGGCAGGACCAAAAGCGTCCTTGCATGGAGGCCTCAATCACCCCCACCCACGCAACAATGACGTCATCAGCCAGTTACGATGAATACATCGCAGCTGCTCTCCCAACTAGAGAGAGCGAAGGAGGAAAAAAGAATGGCGGTGGCTGAGTTGGTGACAGAAAAAGAGTCATGGCGGCTTTCCAACTGGAGAAAACCCGCATCATCACCATGCAGCAACGCCAAATATTCAAACTCAAGCAAGAATTGAAAGCCAAAGAAGACAGGGAAGAAAGCTACAAGCAGGACTGGAGGACGAGAATCAAGAACTCGTGTAGATGCAACGGGAATACAAGCTCCTCCTGATGCAATATAAGGAACTGGAGTCAAAGACCGCCACCATTGAGCAGATGATGGAGGAGCTGAGCACCAAAGAAGAGGAGAGAAGACAAGAGAGGGAGAAACAATGAAAGGAGATCGAGTCCATGACCGATCAGCTACGCCTCAGGAAGAAAGAGCAAGACAACATGAGCAAAGAGCTCAGGGCCCAGGAGCAGAAGCTCGTAACCCTAGCACAAAAGCAGGGGGAGAGCATGGAAGGAATGAGCAAAAGGGCCGAGGAATGGGCCACGCAGAACGAGAGATGGGTGAAGGCACTGGTGCGGCGCCTCGTCTTGGTGGAGAAAGAAAAAATCTTGGCAGAAAGCAAAACGGATGCCACCCAGACAACCTTCGTTGCCCAGCAAACAGGCCTTCCTCAATACGCTACTGGACACAACTCAACTAGAGGGAAAGGAGCCGTTGGAGGTGGTGAAGAAAAAACTGAGCATCGCACGCAAAGCCCTGCATGTGGGGCTACAGATGCCACCCCAACCTGCAGAAGTTAGGCTGGGCTTAGAAGAGCAGCGAAAGTATCTACTACTGGCCGACCTAACCCCCAGGAGGTAGATGCCCTTGGCTTTGAAGAAAGAGCACCACAAGAAAACCGGCAGGGGGAGGAAGTCGAACTCGAAGTCGACATGAACAGATTCAAAGAAGATGTAATCCCGCAGCCCCCCTCGCTGCACGATCAGGATCAGCAACAACTCGACCCGCCCCTAGACAGACAAGCCACCCTCAAGGAGCGATGAAAAAAGTTGGTGGAAGAAGCCAGAAAAATGCTGCAGGCCAAGCCAGTCGTGCAGCCATCCGCATCCCTCCCACCATGCCCCGAAGACCTCCCAACGCAATTCCACGCAGAACTAGTGGTCTGGGAATGGCAGGAAATCGAAAAGGACCCTTTCTCTTTCAGCTTCCTTATGCCTGACAGCCTGAGAAGGGTCCTGCCGATCAAAGTGATGGAGGAGGTGATCGCGGCTGGCAGCCAACTAGGCTAAAGATGGCTGGATGACAGGGCAAGGACCCCCACTTTGTGGGGCACGGAGGAGGCCGAATTTTGGCAAGACAAAGTATATGAAGTGCCACACACAGTAAGGAGCTACGATTCCCAACCCCTCTGGAGAAGGCGAATATGCAATACCAACATGCTCGCCTGGATGGCATTTTGTAATACCCTCCCCTACGAGCAAAACGACCCCACATTCATGGTATATCCTCGTAGGGTAGGCCTAGATTTTGTCGCCACCCTCCATGGGAGGCATGACTTCCCATCATCTACAATTCCAACGCCACCTCCTTTGAGGACGCTCTACTTTTTGATCTAGGAAGCCTACCCGCCTCCATGACGCGCTTCCTCGCTGAGTTCTCCTCCTTTCCAGATCCCGCTTTCATAACCATCTGTAATTACCTTAGGCTCCTTAAGCTCCTACTTAAGCAAGATCCGGCACCACAAGAAAATGGCTTGCCTCCCCTCTTTTTTGATCTTAATGCTATTGATAGCTGCGCTATGACCCGCTTAATGATGAGAGCTAGCCTACTACCTTCCTTTTGCCTAGCTCTCCTAGAGAATATGAGCAATAGCCAATTCACTAGGTGTAATCACCCCTTCCTATCCACCATCTCTCTCCACGTCCGCATAAACCTGAAAGGGTACATGCAAAGCCACCAATTTTTACGCAAATCCATCTGCCCTCCCTCCCTCCCTCATTCCGACGATGAGAATTAGACTTGGCTGTCATACTCCTGATGTAATACTATCTCTAAATGTATCCACAAAAAAAAACGGTCACTGCACCTAAGGGTCCTTAAGTTAGGCGTGTCCGGTGGCTTCGGCCAGCTGGATCCGCTCCTAACCCCCTAGCCCTCTTTGATCCCCCACGTCACGCTTAGGGCACATCAAGGGCAGGACACACCTAGGGAGGTAACACTCACCTATGGTTAGACGTGTCACCCTAAGCCACTGGCACCACATCCCCTTGGCACAAATGGGGTCCTCAAGTGTGGGATATCACCCCGGCTTGCCTGCAGTTAGACCCACCTCCCCATTCTACTAGCACGAGCACACTGCACCAACACGTTGAGGACAGCACTCCCCTTAGGTAGAGTACCGCACCTTCTTCTTCAAGTACACCAAAAGTGCCCAACCACCAACTTCGGAGACCCTCGTCCACCCATGCAATGCAGTGAGATGCTCCGACGAACATCATTCTTGAGCTTCCACAAGCACCTAAGTCTACATGTGGCCCTCACCCTTACACCAACGCCGAAGTACCATGGGACTGGCACCCATCCAGGAGGGGGGTAATATTAATCCCAAGTCGAGATGGCGGAAAAATAGAGGAAAAAGCAAAAGGAAGATGGAAAAAGAGCAAAGACACGCAGGCAGCCTCTAAAGATGAACCAAGGCAAAAAGCACAACCTTAAATAAAAAGGCGCCTCAAAAAACTCGAAAAACTCTTGTAAAAGAGCGCCAGGCTCCCTCCTGTGCCAGTTGTAAAATATTAGATGGGTATAGGCTAGAGGCACAAGGCTAAAAGAGGAAAATGGAAAATGGACCTTGCCACAATGGCTGGTCATGTAAAAAAAGGGATGGGCGCCCATGGGATTTTAGGGTTTGTATATAAAGTTCAAAAAGTGAATGAGAAGCTCATTCTTTGGTGTGTGGCAAAAGGAGTCTTCTTCTTCTTCTTCTCTCCTTCTCACCTCCTTGCTTGTGTGTGCTCTTGAGAGAGGGAGTGTGAGAGTGTGAGGGAGTGAGTGTGTGAGGGTGAGGGATCAAGAGGGTGAAGCTCTTCACCATCTCCTCTACTCCTGATGTAATACTATCCCTAAATATATCCACCAAAAAAAAAAAGCACGGTCACTGCACCTAGGGATCCTTAAGTTAGGTGTGTCCGATGGCTTCGGCCGGCTGGCTCCGCTCCTAATCCCCTAGCCCTTTTTGATCCCCCCACGTCATGCTTAGGGCACATCAAGGGCAGGACACACCTAGGGAGGTAACACTCACCTATGCTTAGACCTATCACCCTAAGCCACTAGCACCACATCCCCTTGGCACAAATGGGGTCCTTAAGTGCGGGACATCACCCGGGCTCACCTGCGGTTAGACCCACCTCCCCATTCCACTAGCACGAGCACACTGCACCAACACGCTGAGGACAGCACTCCCCTTAGGTAGAGCACTGCACCTTCTTCAGGTACACCAAAAGCGCCCAACCACCAACTTCGGAGTCCCTCATCCACCCATGCAATCTACTGAGCTGCTCCGACGAATATCATTCTTGAGCTTCCACAAGCACCTGAGTCTATATGTGGCACTTACCCTTACACCAACGCCGAAGTGCCATGGGACTGGCACCCGTCTAGGAGGGGATAATGTTAACCCCAAGTCGAGATGGCAGAAAAATGGAGGAAAAAGTAAAAGGAAGATGGAAAAAGAGCAAAGACACGCAGGCGGCCTCTAAAGATGAACCAGGGCAAAAAGCACAACCTTTAAAAAAAAGGCGCCTCAAAAAACTCGGGAAATTCTTGTAAAAGAGCGCCAGGCTCCCTCCTGTGCCAATTGTAAAATATTAGATGGGTGTAGGCTAGAGGCACAAGGCTAGAAGAGGGAAACGGAAAAAGGACCTTGCCACAATGGCCAGTCATGTAAAAAAGGGATGGGTACCCATGGGATTTTAGGGTTTGTATATATAAAGTTCAAAAAGTGAATAAGAGATCATTCTTTGGTGTGTGGCAAAAGGAGTCTTCTTCTTCTTCTCTCCTTCTCACCTTCTTGCTTGTGTGTGCTCTTGAGAGAGGGAGTGTGAGAGTGTGAGGGAGTGAGGGAGTGAATGTGTGTGAGAGTGAGGAATCAAGACAGTGAAGCTCTTCACCATCTCCTCCTCTCTTCTTCTCTTCCCTTCTCTCTTCTTGCGCACACGGCTATGGAGGATGGAGCTTGGAGGTGGAGGAGGCTTGAGGATGCTTGAGCTAGTATCTAGGATCATAGAGCTACCGGTGTGTGGGAGAGAGGAGGCAACTCATATCGGCACTAAGGTAAGCTCACTACACTCGTAGGATTGACGGCGCATCGGCTAGGTGAGAGATAGTCATTAGAGCTCGCTTGGAACACTTGAAACAATAAGCGGTCCGTGGGTCTTGGTGGTTGAGCGAAAGCTCCCACTTGCACCTTCCACTGCAGCTTGCAAATTGACTGGTCTTCTCAATTCCACGAACTTGCAAACTTCTGGTTGTAGGCCTTTGAGAAAAACTCCCTTCTGGATGCCTTCATCCAAATGATGGTTGGTCCATCTCTTCAGTATGGATTCCATTTGCGAGACATAAGCTTCTACTCTTTCTCCGGGTGAGTGACTTAAGTTCATGAAATCCTCTCGCATCCGCTCTTCAAAACATTCACGCCTGAATTTAGTGAGGAAAGCCAACTCCCATGTGTCAAAAGTTCCTACTGCTTGTCTTTCATACCACTGAAACGCCACACCTTTGAAAGTGGCAGGGAATATTGCTAACCAATGCTCCAGGGTTCTAGCATTGTTAGCCACACATGTTACCATAAACTTTGCTACATGAAGATCAGGATCTTCATTGTACTCTTCCTTAAAAATGGGCAATGGGACTACATTTGCTAGCCTATCATTAATATTTCCAAGATGGATTTGGCTAGGAAGGGGACCTTGGGTTGCTATGGGGAATTCTGTAAATAGCACTTTTAGGGCATCAAAGGAGGCTTTTGCTACAAGCTCGTTCTCTGCCTTGATTTTTACCTTCTATCTTCTCACGTACCTCTAGACTCGTTCTAGTGCTTGCCTCTTGATTGCATCATTCATCAAGGAGTTGGCTCCACCTAGTTATTGATCTGTACTCAATAGAACAGAATCAGAGGGGCTTCAATCTCTATGGGACTCTCTAGCTAACATTTCTTCTACTCCTTGCTTTTCTATGTCTCTAAATTCAGCTTTCAAAAATCGCTACACAAAGACAAATGTATTCCATTCTAAAGGTATCAAATCTCATTTTTTTAAGGATCGTTGTTGTGCCATCATCATAATAATACCAGTTTCTGATGGTTTCAATAGCGTATATTGTGAAGAATACTCTATCCATCAACTTCCAGTGGGTTACTAATTGGACAAACATGAGATTTTCAGTCCACCATACATCCCACATGTCTTGTTGTTGAGCATCCACGAACAAATATCAACTCTTTTCTTTCTTTCTTATTTTCGTGAACCTCTCCACTAACCATGACTCCTGAAGCTTCTTCATGATCTCCCACTTCATGATGTCTAGAAACTTCTCAATGAATGCCAAATCTTCCATAAATGGTCATTCTCTCTGTTTCTGCACTTCAATTTGTTCCCAAACAATTCGCCACCAAGATGCACGTCTCTGTTGCTTCAACAGGAAGAGGAAATAGTCCGTCATACAAAGCATGCATCAAGATGGTGATATGGTTTTACCATTGTGGGATGAACTTCTTGTGGAAAGTAACTTTAGCAATAAGAATCTTGAATTCTTCAATGGTTGAAGGAACTTTGCAAACTCCCATTGAATTCTTCTCTTCTTCGCAATGCCATTTCCATCATTTTCAACCTCTTCTAATGCTTGTTGATGGCAGTTTTCCTTGGTTGCGCACCAAAAACATGGAGCCCCAAAAGGAACATCAAAGAAATAGGATTTCTACTACAAGAAAATCTATCTTGTAACATCAAAAACCATCATTTTCATTTTTTATATGATCTCAACAAAGAAAACAATACCAAAAACAAGAAATCTTCATGTTGCTTCATAGAAACAATTCTCCCACTGCTTTAACTCTAACAAAATCCATCATATTCTTCATAGAATTCATTGACAAACATAGAAAACACAAAAGAATGCTCCACTTTGAATGAAAAAATATCACATATAATTCATCTCATATCTTTCTCTCACAATCTCTCATAGATAGATACATTGTTTTGCATAGAATTAGCTCTCTCTCTCTCTCTCTCTCTCTCTCTCTCTCTCTCTCTCTCTCTCTCTCTCTCTCTCTCTCTCTCTCTCCATCAATAGTACATCATCTTCTCACTACAATACTCAATAATCACTTATAATAATCCTTCTTTGATCGTGGATGCCTCTTCCAAAAGGTGTGTCTCATATGAAAGGTCACTAGAGCCACCACAGTGACTTCTCACAGCTCATCATTGTCACTTCACTCCAAACTTCTCTTGAGTCTTCAACAGCTGCTTCTTCCACTTCCTTGAGCTCTTTTGAACTTACGTTCACCTCTTTACAAGGCTATAAACCTTTTTTAAAGGCTCACATACATTCCACAAAACACTTACACAAGCGTACAGAACAAAATAGACACATAGGCTCTATAGAAGCTCAATAGAGGGTTACAGAAGGTTAGAAAGCATCAGAACCACATAACTCATACTAAAACCATTCCAAACTATCAAAAACCATTCAATGAGATTTCAAACAAACTCCACCTTCATTAATCATTACTCCATGCTTCATACAAAAGAAAAATAGAATAAAACAGAACCTATCAGAACCTCAATAGAACATATTAGAATATCACAGAGCCTCATATCTCTACTGAAAAACGTCATGAGCTTCCAAAAAATAACCAAACTCATCCAAAACACTCTCAAATACTTCAAAAAAACTACATATCATTCAAAATCCATCAAAAATCAACCATTCAGACCTTAAAAACAACAAAAATCAACCAAAAAATCAAGTCATTTCAACATTTAACAATGTTCATCGGTTTGTGCACCAAAAACATGAAGCCCGAGAGGAACGCCAATAAAACGGAAAATCTCCTATAAACACCATATTGGGGAATATAAAAATTTCCTATAAGTTTGGGACATGTAGTCAAATCTTTGGATTTGTCATAACTTGAACACTATAACTCCAAATCGAGCACTCTATAGCTCAATAGATTCTATTTTTCAAGCGATTTCCAATGATAGGTCACATCATATGGTTTTGAGGAACTTATGGACATGTTATCCGGGTGCTACCTTTTTAGTATTCAAAAAATGGAAATTGGGAGATTTCCCAAACTCACTAATATTGTGTTTATAAAAAAATCTATATTCTCACACCAAGAAGCATGTTTTTCATATTTTAATCAACCACAAGAAAAAAAATAACACCAATCTTCATGCAACATCATATAACAAATCTCCCATAAATTTATCACAACAAATCTTCACCATATTCTTCATAGAAACCATCAAAGAACCAAAATGACACAAAGGAAAGATCAACATTGAATGAAATTCATCACATAGTATTCATCTTTCATCATTTCCATAGTCTTCATAGTCTCTCTCTCTCATATAGATACAATGTGTCTCTCTCTCATACTCTATCTCTCTCACATATGCTCTCTCTCAATAGTACATGAGAATAAATAAGAATCGCTCTCAATAATCCTCTCTTAGTCGTAAATACCCCTTCAAGAGGTATATCTGGTATGAAGAGACATGAGAGCCACTATAATGTCCCTTGGAAGCTCACTATTGTTACCATCACTATAGTCTTCAATTCAAGTCTTCTTCAACTACTTCTTTTGTTTCTTCGAGCTATTTTGAGCTTGTATTCTTCCTATTCTAAGCTTGAAAACATTTTCAAGGCTAAACATACATCCATTAGAACACATACAGAAGCAAACAGAGGCTTACAAAACAGATTCAAAAGCTCTATAAAACACTACAGACAGTCTATAGAAGGCAAAAAAACCATACAGCTCAAACAAAACCACTTCAAACCATCCAACACACTCTCAATAATCCCCCAAGAGACTCATTCACAATCTCAACCTCACACACAGAAGGAAAACATATCAAAATAGAGGTAAAACAGACCCCATCAAAACAATCTCTCTCTCTCTCTCTCTCTCTCTCTCTCTCTCTCTCTCTCTCTCTCTTTGTTGTAATGCTATAATGCTATCCTAATGTTCTAATGTCATAATGACATCATAATGCTTTACTAGAGTGAATAGTGATGCTCTTGTAACAAGAGTGTGATAGGAACGTGGCAATAATGATGTAATGCTATCACAATGCTCTCGTAATAGGAGCATGACAATAATCTCTACTAGAGTGAATGATAACACGGAGTAATGCTCTTACAACTATAAGGTACATCTGACTAGGATAGGATTGATGTTGGAATGCATTATGCAATGATTCAGAGATCACGAATGTGTGTTGCCCTACTCTCTCACAATGACAATAAATGCAAGACTAAATGTGTGCGCTACATTAACTGAATATGCTATGGGACTAAATGTGTTAATTTGACATGTTTGCACTCGACTTGCAAGCATGATTGGCACACAGCAATGCACAATCAACAACTATAAAGTATTGCAAACTCAAAATTGCACCAAATATGCCAATTGAACAAGAGAATGTAACAACTCCCATTACAACCAATGCATACATCAGGAATGCATTTGAGGATAACACACCTAGAAATGGAAGTTGTATTTCATACCCCGCCCAAAAACACAAGGTATAAAACCTACAAATGCAAAGCTCGAGAATGGACAATATCCCCTGGATCAAGTAGCTTTGGGAAGACCCCAAAGACCATTAGCAAATCAACGTGCACAGAAATACAAATGATGATTCATATGGAGTTATGAATCATGAGACAAGAAATGGAGAAAGAGATCTTTGAAAAGGTCGAAGCTAAATTGCATGAAGTATGATAGCGGGTGTAAGCCAAACTAATGGCAGACTAGAAGATAGAAATGCAAGATATGCACAAGGATTAAGAATGAATTGCAAGCACAAATGCCATTTGAAATGCACACATTGAAAACCAAAATGTGAAAAATATAGTAGATGCTTGCAAATCGTAAATCCTTGAATTGAGAGAAGAATTGAACACATTTAAGAAAAATAAATAAATATGCAAGAGAAACTATAAAAAGAGAGAGGCACTAAAGGTATGTGAAAGGGAGGTTCACTCATGGGCAAAAGTAACAAAGACAACACAGAAGCAAATAGAAGAAACTAGCCCATGGATTGAGGTAGTCAAAAATAAATAAGGGAACATCAATGAACAAGACCAAGGTAGCGAATGCTACTTTGGAAGAAGAGGCCAAGAGAGGAGCTAGGATATTGCATGTAAGGGTAGTAGGATGGAAAGAGAAGAGTAGAGCAGCCTACAAGAAGATACTAAGATGGTGACCAAATTGGGGTTTCAGATATATCTATAATTAGTGCTTGGAGAGTGGAAAAGAGGACTCTTAAGTCCAAGGCTTTAATCCTTGCCTTTAGGGACATATTAAAAAAAAAAGGTCTTCCTCTTTGAGGAGAGCCCTCAAAGGTGAGACGATTTATTTGGATGAAGCATTATACTTACGGATTAAGATACATGCAAAAAGAATGTGTGATACATACATTGCAATATACTACATTCCTCCTACAAACTCAACCTATACCACATGAGATGGATCTCCCTTTGATATCCTAGCATTGGGGATATATTCTTAGTGGGAGATTTCAATGCATGCATTGGCAATAGGCATTCTCTTTTATATGCATGATAATAGACCTACACAGAAGAGCCCAAGATAGATGAAATAGACACTTCTAGTGGCTTTGGGAAGTGCACATAGACTAGTGTCTTTAATGGTCTACCACAATGGCTAGGATCTGACACGTTGACATGTTGGTATCACAAAGGAGGGGCAAATACTCTAGACTACTTTATAGGCTTGCCAATGTTGATACCAAACATCCAAAAGTTTAAGATATCTAAGAGACCAATTGGTCTTGTAGCAAATCATGTTATTTTGACTTTCATGCTCTCTTGTGGACATACGAAACACGGAACACCATGCCTCTCCAAACATCCCAAATACTACTTTTTAGAAGAAACCTTACACATCTACAATGGCTCTCTACAAACTAGTTTGCATGCATTTGAGCACCTAAACTAGCACGTGTTGAATAGAGCAATATGTGAGGGCTTTCCTATGAGTTGATTAGACAATACTATAAGTCCAATCTTTAAGAGTGGTGATCCTTCAATCCCTAGCAACTACAAGACTACCATGATCAACCATACTTTGGCAAAGATATATTGATCTATAATGGAGCATAAACTCAGTGAGTGGGTTGAGATATAAGGCAATAGAGCAAAAGGGCATGCATGTTTCAAATGCACATATACCACACTAGACTATATCCTCAAACTCAAAGCCATTATCAAGGATGGTCAACAAGCTCAAGACAAAAGGATCTTTTGGTGCTTTGTGGATTTTCACAAAGCTTTTGATATAGAGACTACTTGTACTCGCACTATGCAAAGATTGCAAGATATTGGAGTGCCAAAGGGTATACAATGGGGTATTTATGCATTATATGAGAGAGTTGTCAAGTCACATGGGGGGCTATCAAAGAGGATTGATAGTGCCATCTGTAGGAGTGAAACAAGGATGCAAACTTTCACCCACATTGTTTGGTTTATATATAGATGAAGTATCTAATTGCATTGAGCGAGGAGAAGCCATCGTAGAAAGGATGCTAACATCAATATTATTGTATGTAGATCATATTGTTCTCATTTTAAATTCAAGGGAGGGACTACACCACCACCCAGATGTTTTGCACATCTTCTGTAGAGACAAAGACCACAATAAACCTTGGGAAGACCAAAACCATAGTTTTCACATTTGGTAACTAGATCCATGTACTAATTCACATTTGGAGGAGACAGTGTGGAGCATGTAAAGGAATATGTCTATCTAGGAGTCACTCTCACTAGCCCACATTTTTCATTGAGAGGGGCATCATAGACATCTAGCACAAGGCTATGTAGCATTAAGGACACTCAAGAACCAATGTGCTCACATACAATTCAAGGAACCTCACACCAAATTATGGTTGTTTGACAACCTAGTCACACCTACACTACTATATGGAGTAGAGATATGAGGTTGTAGCCTAAACCATAGCCACCTTAGCCCACTCATTGATCTAACCAAAATAGAGAGATTATTTTGATGGCTGGGATAGTATGGAAAGGCCACTAATCATGATGATACTCACATGATGAGAAGTAAGCCCTCCATCCCACATCCCATTATCAAAACAACGCTAGGGACAACACTCGTAGTCATAGAGACATTCTTCAAAGTAGTGACCTTTTTGCACAAATTATGGGAGCTCCCATGCCATAAATGCCTCTCTGACGATGGATTCACTATTCAACTAGCATACATGGATACTATCTCTCCCACATCATACAAGCCGCAATCACATACTCACATTCTCTCACAAGCTATAGATGGAGAGAGGTAGATGGACAAATACTCTTGCAAAGAATAGGACTTGCCAGCTTTGTTGCCGAGAGCGTATAGCACACTAAGACGTGCAAGAGCCTCTTCTACAATGGTTTTGGACTTGTTTGTCACGTCGTGGAGTATGAGAGCTAGAGATGCCCAAGTCTTTTCCTCCTAAAGTTCTAGAGGTGATGCATAGCACTACTAAGACGAGGCCAACTCACCCAAAGGTACCTACATGGAGGAGTGACAATTTCTCCATAGATCTAATCCAACTAAGACTACTAACCTAGTAGATGTAGAGCCACCATAACAAACATCCCATTCCACATCATGAAGTCACACTAGATAGAGCCATTCCACTTCATCGAGCATGATGACCTCGTCCACCAAGACGATGAACAAAAAAGGCCGCACCTAGTCAAATTGGAGGCATTATATTGGGACATGGACTCACCACCAAGCGTTCAATGGAGTAGCTAGGAACCACTTGCATCATAGTTGAGGTCATACACAAACATTGAGCTACAACCTATGGTCTCCACTACAATTTCTATACATCGTTTGCCAAATTTGGTTTTCATGGTCTCATAGACCACACTAGCCTTATGTAAACATTATACCCACACACCACACACACTCTCTCTCTCTCTCTCTCTCTCTCTCTCTCTCTCTCTCGGCTAGGACAGCTGCCGTCAAGATAATAGTCCCCCCCTAACCTTAATCTACCAAGGCTTACATAGCTGTGGACGGCTCGACGATTCCCCCTCCCAGCGCACCTCGCTGATCCGCGTCCAGGCTTTATTCCATCGGATTAGTTCGGGATCGTTGGTTGTCGCATCTTACTTGGGACTGCGAGCTTTTTGCGTGTCGACACGGAGGATGATCGTCATGACGCTCGATGGTGATTACGTCTTTGATGGCGGGGCGTTATCGTTGGTCGTACTGTTCATTCAATAGGGATGAAGCTGTTAGACAGTCTTGGTGTGGACAAAAGCTTGAATCCATCCGTGCCTAGGAGACTTTGGCATGACAGTGTTTTCACCTCGATTCTCGAACTTAAGAGAAGGATAGAAAATATCCTTCTGTATCCTACTGTCAACAAAGCGCTAAATATCCACCTACCCAGGCACAAAGATCAATCGTGCAAACGTAGAGCTCGACACATAGGAAATTGTTTTACTCCTCAAGGATCTGACTTGTAGAGTGATCTTCTTGATCCATCGGTATCCCGAAACCCGAAACTATTTGTGAAATTATCCTTACACACGCGCGCATCCATGAAGTGCATGCTGTCGGGCCTCTGTAGATACGCTTGTCATTCTAGTGTAATGCCTTCTCTTCCGCTCAATGTATTAGCGGCGATTATCCCCGACACCTTTCTCCATCTCTGTCACGTCATCGAGAGGGCAAGTAGCAGAACGTAATCCCTGAAATTGCCTTTCCATTTCTCTGCGTCTTCTGGGCATTCATTCTAATCCGAAGATTTTTTTTGCATGCATGCATTCAAGAAAATTCAAAGGAGACATTGAGCTCATGGAAAGCATCAGTTGGGTAGAGCTTTTAAGAAACAAGTTACGAGACTTGGCCAAAATTGTGGGCTAGATGAAGAGGAGCTAACCTTGGTAGAGTCCTATGACCCTTACATCTATGTTCTCATCACTACATCGCATTACAAGAATAACCCGAATAGATGCAAATGGAATGAACGGTCCTCTCTGCATTCCCTTACTTTTCAAGCAGCTGCTCATGTCAAGAATGTAGCTCCTTTTCCTATTTGACCCCACACAATGACACATCCAGGCACTACTACTGAAACTGAGATTTGACCCCGATATAGACAGACAATTGTCCTCCATTATTGTGTGAAGTGCAAGTCAGTCGGTGTGATGTTTGCAAATGATGGTACCGCTTGAACCATAAAAAGTTACATGTACGAGCTTATATAACAAAAGGTATGGCAGATATGAGGATAGATAATTAAATGCTACAGCCTTCATTCTCTTTTACGGTTTTGCTTTTTCAGCGGCGATATATGCATATCTGCTGTAACATACATAGCAATACCTTTTCCAATCTCTTTCTAGCCTTTACATTTATAGACTAACAAGAGGCCCATATCATAGACTTTCTAGGTGATTACCAGAGGAGGCCAGCATCAAAGGCTTTCTGAAGAAGTGACACTTCTTGATAGCACACTGCATCCCACAGAATCTACAACATTCCAGTCTCCAGACTGCTTTTAGCTCCACTCAAAATTTGGGATCTTTGCACATTCCATCCCCACTCAAAAGGCTGCCATTTCTCATATTTACTTGCCCCAAAAACTTGACCACCGAGAACTGATCGTGCTGAACTAATGAGGTGTTGGACTGGAGGGGAGATAAACTTACCTCATCACATAGTTGCCCTACAATTGCACAGAATACGTGGAAAAGTAGCTGCCGGAAGCTAGAGAACAAAAAATGGAGGAGATACCACATCTAATAGGCGCGCAGTGATGTTTCTTGTCCCAGCTATCCTACTTGTTACATGGGCGGGAAAAACTTATTGAGGTTGTAAGGGAGAGAATAGAACTCCTCATTCCTTGGATCTGATTTCCATGTGCGGAAGTTCTTCCAATATAACCTCCCTCGGTTTTTCTTCGCTTCTTTTCTCTGAAGAGTGTTGTCCAGCACCATAGCCAAAAGGAAGGCTACAGTTGCAGCAGATGTGAAGATCACAAACAAGAAATCATTGAACTGCCCACAACAAGAAAGCAAGTCAAAAGCTGCACCAGACGATTGCAGCAATCGTGCAATTCATCACTCGTTCACATACATGTCATACATCCACATATAAAAGTCGGCTCATATGAGCCACTATCATAAGCATCGAAATACACTTACCCAGTGGGAATGGCTTCGAACAGGCCCATGACCAGCACTGACAGCATATTCCTTAAAGTACTGAGGTATAGATATTCCCATGAACACTGAAAAGCCCAATATGAATTTGCTTCGGGAGTCATTCATGTTTACAAACTGTAGAAATGAGATGCCGCATGCCACTGTGAAGACCAAGAAAATCATATCAGATTTAGTGGTCGGTGGGTGTCAGCATGTATGCGCACACACATAGACACGAAACATCATTCATAAGGATGGAAGCCCCACGCTCCAATTTGATAAGGTAGAGCAATTAGGACCTAGGTAGTTGCGTTGAACAAGTATCCAGATTTAAAGAACTTACCCACTTTAGCAAAGAGAACACAAAAGATAGCAGCAACAATGGGTTGAGGCACCGATGCAAAAATGGCACCGAATTTACCTGTATTCGATGGTATGAATGAGACAAAGTAAGACACAGCTTGCTTTCATAACACAAGTAAAGCATGAACACAACATTTATGGTACCAAATAAAGAGAAGAATATCATGAAGCCTGCAGCAATCTGAGTGACTCTTCGGCTTCCCACCCGTGTCAACCCAAGCAATCCAGCATTTTCACTGCGATCCACCAACACAACAACCATTTTCACAGATCGTAGAATAAAGTAATAGAGTAGGCATAACTTCTTAAGCCTGATACTTACATGGACACAGTCGATCCTGTGAGCGTACCAAGCAATCCATCAATAAGAACTCCAATCCCCTGTCGTTAAGAAGTAAAACAAGCTTAATTGAACTACATCCCGCAAGATGTTAATCAAGTTTTACGCATTGCGCATAAGGGCATATGCTTATAACGGTGGATACAAAATCTTCAGAGTTTCTTGGAAAGTTTAGTGTGCCCTTGTTTTTAGACTATTTTACTTGCATTGCCCGTAAGGGCATGCTTTATGTCCTTGCCTTTGGGGCAAGTGTGAGAAAGTTATATAGATGCACGCCTCTCTCTCTCTCTCTCTCTCTCTGTGAGTGCCAATTGGAACAAAAGCCCGTGGAAGAAGTAAGTCTCAAGTTTCTTCAAAGGTCTGATGGATTTTGGCATCTCACTAGTTGTAATCTCTCTTAGTATCTGAAGAGCTTCCTCCCCACGCCCTTCTTCGCCTCCCTTCCCTCGTCCGTTAATGGATTAATACCAATACAGAAGCGTCATAGTGTTTTACAGATCTAGGAACCTAAAGCGCTCTCCACCTTGCCTTTTTTCCAAACCCCACATTATGGGTTTGTCCCTTCCTAGCAACGCCCTCATTTCGTACTTCCTCGGGGTTGCCACCTTTGACCTCGTTCATTGGTTCTGCCGTCTACGGAGATTCTTCAGCTTTTGGGTTCATATCTTTATTCCTTCTTCCGTCGCCATTCAGGATTCGAGCCCCAGCCGTGGGATTGAGCTCAAGGACTACCTCCGTACTTCATCACGAGCTTGCTGTCCAACACCTTTTCCAGCCTACCCCCCCTCTCCATTAACTTTGCGCTTGCTGTAGCAACACTTCATTTTGCTGTACCAAAACTTCCTCGCTATCTTCATCTATCCCCTCTCAAGTGGCGGCAACCTCGCAGCATGTACAACTCGTGCTTGCTGTACGTAATCACAGCGGCACTTTCCAAGCATCACCTGCCTTTTACCAGCGTTATTGCTGTAGCGAATTCTTTAGTGCCGCGTTCTCACATTTCTGGACCTGCTGTTGCTACATTTTCCATCCTCCCGACCTTGTGCTGCTGGATTTTTCATCTTTCTAACCTACTTGTGTTCATTTTCTCCTTTTACGCACTGCGGGCTGCGTTTTCAAGACTTGGGAGTACAAGAGACTGCATTTTCTGCGGTCCTTGTTCATGTAAGCTAAGGTAGACATCCCCTCCAACCAACCTGATTGAGTATCGGTGGGACAGCCCCCTCCATCTTCACATGTCTTGTGCTTGTGCACAAAAACAGCGACTTAGGCAACATTTGGGGACTCTCTTGCGTCAAAAGGTGATGCATATGGAAGGCAGCATTAGGACATATCCACGTTTAAACGCTGCCATGGCAAGACAACCTGCGTTCTTCGTAGCCATGGATACCCTGATGGATCTTTCCCTGCGTTCTTCGTAGCCATGGATACCCTGCGTTCTTCGTAGCCATGAACTAGGTCCTATGACTGCCTGGACATCTAGCGTTCCTTCGGCAACTTATCATCAATTGGCATCCTCTATTCTGAGAGTGGTTCTGTCCATTTATATATTCTGTCCCTAAGGTTGTACCAGCGGCCCTATGATTTGGACTTATTCCCGCAACTTGCTACCATTTATCTGAATTTATTCCCGCAACTTCTGATTTGGAAGATGGGAGAACAGTTCACATTTTCCAACTAAAACTATCGCATCACTTGATATCGGCCAGCCAATCTACAGAATACCACCTTTGAAGACTTGCATGGACCCATCTTTATATTCTATCGCACATTCACAAGCTCACCACTGTGTCATGCTCAAATGGTCGGCATACAAGCCGGACCATTGCTTCATTGTTGGTGACTTTGCAGATTGGAGTTTCAACTTTCAAGGGCTCTTTTAGTTTAGCGCCCAGTATTTGGGAGGATAGATTTCCTTTGCCTCAGAGGTTCTGTATTGCTATGAAGATTTCAACTTGGAGTTGGGCATAAAGAGCCAGTGCATGCTACTTTATCAGCAGATAGATGGCTTCGAGTATTGAGATGAAGATATGGTCTTTATTCAAATGGGGTTTCAGCGTCCTTCTCATCATGACTGTAGAAAGATACAGTCTCAAGAGGGGGGTCTAAAACCGAGTTATATAAGCCAGATTAATGGATGTCTACTCTGTAAGCTCTAGGGAGTATCTTCAATGTTGAGCAATTTTCTACGGTTCTTCCACATCCATGAGCTATTTCTCTTCTCGACCCATCGAATGCGGATGTTCATTACATCTTGTCTTTACACATGGGTAGGGTTTAGTACCTTTCGTCGAGCTATTGGCCAATGGAGGTTCCAGTTGGTGGGATTTGTCAAGATTGATAAGAGGCTCTTTTTTCAGAATACAGAGGGAGACATAGGGATTCTGATTGGGAGAGTTTATTGAGGATTGTTTTTACGGATTATACTTTAGGCGGCAAGATGGATCATTGTCAAGACTCAAACCTCTCCCATGATACACAATGGACCAATTCGAGCAATGCCCGTATCTAGAGAGCGAAAGCCAATGTACCAGTGCCAATGTCTGAGAGCTAGAGCCAAAGTCAAAGATCCAATGTCCGTACAGTGCCCATAGGCCGAAGCAACAGTTCTCGTGCCATCGACGAGCTTCTTTCCCTTCTCCCAGCCTTCCTGAATCCTCTGCTTCAGGTGTAGCGACTTTGATCAGACTATTACTGACATGCTTCATTTGCTGAACTTATCCTTCGTTCTTCTTGACCATCATGAGTGGAGATTTTTGTTTCCACGTACATTTATTTTGATAGTTGGGCAATGGCAATACTCAACTTTCTTCGGAGAGATTATCCTTTGAGCATTCTAGTGTAGGTGCCTAATTACAAGATCTCCGCCTAAGGGAAGGAATACAAGAGGGTGAGCTATTTGAACTCACTACCCTTTCACCCTAAATCTCACTACCCTTGCATCTAGGGTGAAGCCGTATGGCATCCTTGAATTTCACAAAGTCTTCACTTTGTGGCCCTTCTTGATGGCCAGCCAGATCATTGGTTGAGTATTACCTCGTATGTTGCCAATCCGCAAGCTTCTTGATGTTTTCATTATAGAGAGGAGCATCGTCAACCTTTCCAAGGAGGCCACCTACCAACTCTGCTTTCGTCAAGAGCATATCCATGCATGCCCATGAGCATTAGCGGCTTCGTTCATGACTTTTTGAGACACTTGGGCATTAGTCTATAGAGTTACGAGACCCAGCATCTTTTAGATTTTGTCTATGGTAGGACCATGGTGGAGAAGTATAAATCTATTTTCAATCGATCATTTTGGTGAGTCTATTTTCTATGCATTGTGTTTGTCATTGAGCTTTATAGCGGTCTTCAACAGCTTGTACTCTTACAAGGCAGTCTTCAACAGCTTCTACTCTTACAGGGTGGTGTAGTTGAGCAACAGGATTGTACTACTACCGAGTTGGTGTTTGGACCATATGCTAGAATCGAAAGGTCAGGTCTTTTGAGTGAGCAACAGGATTGTACTACTACCGAGATGGTGTTTGGACCATATGCTAGAATCGAAAGGTCTGGTCTTTTGAGTCCAGCAGAGTACATTGCACTCTTTACTCACTTCACTTTCAACAACTCAATCCAAGCTTGACAATATACAAGCCTATTCCCTGTTAAAAACTTCCTTGTCATATTAAGGGTCTACCGTGGAGGATTTGGCTTTTGGTCCTTGAGACCCATCATCCTTGATAGCTTGATTGTGACCAGTAGCTATTGGCTCTAAGTCCTCAAGTCATGAGAGAAGGTGGTCGATTATGACTTCTTCATTGGCAACCGTATTCAAGCCTCACTCATCTGCAATAGCACCTATACCTACACAAGTCATTCAATTCGAGTCCCACCTCTAGCCATACAAGTTTATCTAACCTACCGCCTCTTTACTTTCCATTTACTTCCTCATTGATAATACATTTAGGAAAGAGAAAAATTGCAATCAATAAGGCTCTAAAGCATGTGTCAACATTCCCCTCAATCATGGCAAGGATATTTATCAAGTTATGTGATTGTTTAGAGGGGGTTTCTTCATCCTCTTTACGTAGTATACCATTTGGAGGAAACCATTTGAGAAGTGTCTTACATATCATCAATTGCTTCTTTGATGGATTATTTCTATAACATGGTCTTCAATGAGATTACCTTTGGATCTCTACCCTATGCTGCTAGCATGGAAAAGGGATCCCAACATATTATTATGTGATTGCTTGGTAATTGCAAATTGCTAGTGGGAGGTTATCTTTAAAAGTTCGCATATAGATCCTGGACATTACACTTCTTTCGCTCAACTTGAAGTTCTTCCAATTCTTTTCAAGCTTGGAGCTTTCTCTAATGTCATGGAGAAGGTTGGCCATTGCTTCTTAATATTGGAAGTTTTGTAACTTTCACTCTTGGCCTATACACATCCGACTAGATTTACCCATCCCTATCACACAGAGCTTCATTCCTCCTACTATGCATTGAGATCTAAAGAGGAAGCTAGTCGCAATTTTATGACATAAGGACTTACACTAATTTGCATAGCAAACTTCTTTCTAGAGTTTACCTCCTTCATTCCACTTATGTTTCAAAGATCACATGCAAGTGATTATGTATTTTCAAACTCCACTATTGTACTTGTGCTTTTAGATGTCTTTTACCAAGATTCTTTGACTACTATATGTATCAAAGATGTTTCTTGAAGCCATTTGAGATGGAGTCAAACACTTAACAAAGGCAAGAGATGGAGTCAATAACTTAACAAAGGCAACCTTTGAAACTTCTTCACAAGTGGGATGCTAACTCATGGTGAATCTCATTAAGAGATGTTGACATAATTGTTACTCCAAATCTAGCACATTCAAAACCCCATTTCTTAGTTGTGAGCCCTATCACTAGGTAAATGTAAGTCGGTAGTACATCTACGCCATCTCTTCATTGTGAATCCTATCATTCAATCAACATGGGTCATCGTGGAGCTTTAAACAAGAGCTTTGGCATTTGTTATCTTTAGTGCCAAGTTGGTCATTTTTGTCAATGTGGCCAATCATGCTTTCAAATGTCCTTTATCGAGCTTCCCTCACTACTCTCTTTGGATCAAAGATGGTACTCATTGCCAATTTATAAGTCACAATTGAACCAAACAATTGTAGCCCTATTGGCACCAACACAAAACTTAAAGCATTGCTTTTTGTCTCTTTAATAAACCTTATTTCCAAAAAGACCCTTGCATTTAAAAAGCAAGCCAAAAAGGAAAAAGAAGACATCAATGTATTTCATGCAATTCAACTACCTTCACATATTTAGAATAGGCCAAATAAGCTATGTATGTCACACCAACTAACACCACTCGTTTAGAACAACTTGGCCAAATAAGCTTCAAATCATATCAACTAACTCCAGTAGTTATGACAGCTTGTAAGACAATTTCTTAGAGACACAAATTGAGATGCTTTAGCATGTCTTGAACGATTTTTCTTCAACATTTAGGATTGAGACCTTATAGAGACATGATTACTTCTCTTCAAAACCTATAAAGTCGAGATGCTTCCACTTTTTTGGCCTGGCTTTTTGGGCCTTGGTACCTTGAAAAGTGAATTGTGCGAGGTTTCTTACATTGGATCATGCTACATAGCGAGCTTTGAAAACTATGAAACATGCTACATATCGAACTTTCAAAGCCCGTCCTTTAACGGGTCCTATTCTTTATAATGCATCCTCCTATACGTAGTAGTGGAAGAAAATGTGATCAAACCAAAAATTCTTCAACGGATAGAAAGAAAAGGACAAATGCAATCCATGTTCTACTCAATGTCTTTCTTTTTTTAAAGAGCCTGGTGTCGCCTTATGTGACAGCTCTTTGAAGGATCTCACTATCTTTCATCTTGCAACAGAATAAAGGCCAATGCTCACGTCCACTACCGTGCACACTTGATTTAACGAGATTAAACTAGATGCTAAATTTCAAGCAAAAGTCCTCAGTCAAGCTTGCAAAAGAGAGAATTAGGTGCTAAATCTAATAGTTCAAACAAGAGAAATGCTTGCAATAAAGTTAGCCTGCTAGATTCATCAAGTTATTGAAGGAGATGGACTGCAGACTTACCTGCCATCCCATTCCTCTCCCCAGAACAAAGGGAGGTGGGGGAGTAGCACTAGCAAACCTCGAGACTGCATAGTAACCAGCACTTGACTGCATTGCCAAAAGAGTACGCATTGTCAAGACGAGAAAGAAGATGCACTGCTACAGATTTTAAGGAATTCCCAGGATCTCAGCTGCACAAGCAAGATAGACAAGCGCACTAGAGATACCGACAGGTCCATTAGTAAATCTTGGGAGAAAGACTTGCAGTGCAGTGTTCAAAACTGAGTGGATGAATGTGGAAAAACTCTGAAATGAATCAGCGAATGAACACTCACCTCTATCATAGCTACCAGCACGGAGGACATCATGCCAAAAGCATGAGCAGCGTCAAACGTCGGAGCCCCCCATTGTAGTGGATAAGGAATCCTCAGCCTGTGAAGGAAGACAAGATATCCCCTTGCTTGAGACAGGCATACTCACAAAGTTAAAAAAATTAAGACACGGACTAAAACCAAGCAACTCATCGGACGGTACGAATGGCTCGATTAAGATGAATCCACCCATCAGGCTAAAATATTCAAATCGGAGCTTGACACGACACTGGCTAACTCAAGACTCTCGGTTGACAGGGACCCACCATGGGGCTGACTCCACTAGCCCAGAGCGATCTGTTCTGCAGTGTGATTGTGTGAGCTGAGGCGAATGCCTGTAAGCCCCACTCACGGTCAGAAGATGAGCGTACGCCCATATGATGGGCACAGCCAGTAACACACAGAAGCGTTCAAAAATGTGCAGCTTCCCTCCCTTCGTTTTCAGATACTGCAAAACAAGAAGAGAGTGGGCTAAGCTCACACTTGCACGGTGATCAAAGCACTTGCACATTTTTTTTGGATTTCTGTTGCGGGGATGGTGTGGGGTGGTGTGAGTAACAGACAGAGACGCTTATCCCCTTTGTACATTAACTGATCTCATAAAAGAGAGAGATACCTGTGATAGGATGATAAGCACTAACAGCTGTGGGATGCCTATTTCCACGCATTTAGCAACCTGAAATCATGCAAATAGGCTTCATGAACACATAAGCATTTGAGCAAGAGTAAGAGGGCCTTCGCCAAAAGAAGGCAAAGGACACATTCAAGGCAAACTGTTCACTGTGTCATGTGCGAAGCCCCTCTAAGACAATCAGTAGCGAGGATAAACAACGGCTGATTATCATATTACCAAGACGAGAAACGTTAGCAAGCATTTGAGCGTTAACGTTCTCTCGGTGGGTATGTAAACTCAATCATGAGGCTAGTTTGTTTTCAGGATAGGACCCTCTTGTTCTACAGTCCGTAAAACAGCCTCTTGTCCTAGCTCTAAAGATGGAAGAAAACTTGGCTTGCACAAGCTAAAGTTTCTGCGAAATGGTTTTTGTTTCTTCTTCCATTCAGATTCCGAACAATGTGACAGTTGCAAAGTTTGCAGGAATGTAGGCAAACTGAAGTAACTCTGCCAAAAGGGGCAAAGGTTCTGTAACTGAGCCGAAAGCGCAAAGGTCCTTCTAACTTGGCCAGTGCATTCATTTAGACTCTGGGATTTGTGAGCAACCAAACGAGGCAATCTTCTACAATGGCATTGGAGAGAGTGAAAGCCATTGGGCCTTGTTTTGCAGTTCAATTCCTGAAACTGATGCTCTGTCCTGCAAACATTCTCTCAGTACAGCATCACAAACTGATTTTGTTAAAAACCCGAAAAACGCCCTGGAACATGAAACTTACTCCGGGAAAGCCTAGTTCATAGAGCCCTAGTCCTGCCAGGGCAACAAATGGGGCTGCGGCAAGTGGGCTTAGAAACCTGCCGAGAGAAAAACAATATGTTTCTCAGCATAAAGCCAACGTACATAACAGTTCCAACAGGCACAGTGATAAACCATGGCACCTCATTAGGATGCCCCATAGACCACTAAAACCCAGAATAATCTGAATGCTCGAAGAGGCAATAAGAGCCCCTTGTATTGCCCGCATTGTGTGAATAAACCTCTGCATAAGGCCAAGTTCAAAGCGTCAGACAGATATATTACTCCAACCATGGAGGCTCAAGAGTCGGAGTATTTGACAGAAGCACTACCGTGTGCTGGTCTTGGATAGCTTGCAGTTTGTCGGAATAGATGATTGTAAGGATGGGAACGATGAAGGCGTAAGAGCCTGCAACGATTGCTGGCAAGCAAGTCCCAAACAGGGACTGGAGGAGGGTGTTGACACCGGCAGCGAAGAGGAGGGTCTGGAACACCCTCACTTTCTCGTCCTGTCCAACGCGCAGTGAAGCCATCAGCACAAACTTGGCCTTTTATCCCCTTGCTCCAGCAAGGTTAGCAGAAGGCAGACAAACACATAGAAGAAAAACACTGATTTTTTTTTAACTTACATCACCGCCTCCCATGAGAGGAACGAGGAGACTGCAGATGAGTACCGAAGTTCCCAGCACGACGAAGTAATGCTGAAACCCCAGAACAATAGCTTGAGCTGCATAAACAAGAGATGAAAATGCCATCCGCTCAGAAGCACAGAAGAAAAGAAAGGGAAGCTGGAAGAAGAAGATGAAGAAGAAGAAGTTAATGAAGACAACACCGAGCAAACTTACGCCATGGTGGGGGACTGGCAATGCAGTAATCGACACCAGGAAGCTGATCACGGGGATGCAGATGGCTGTGGTCTTCCTTCTGGTTTGTCATTTACGCCGACAGGGGAGGAGGAGAAGAGAATGGACGAGGGAGCTCAGAAGAAACCGATGAGAGGGACGAATTTGAAATGTGATAGTGTGCCACAGAGAGACACAGCGAGAGAGGGAGGAAGGGAGGGAGGTAAGGAGGGAGGGAGAAGAGGAAGAAGAAATGAGACAAGCAGCTCGTACCAGAAAGATGAGAACGGGAGGATTCAATTTGAGAGAGAGAGAGAGAGAGAGAGAGAGAGTGTGTGTGTGTGTGTGTGTGTGTGTGTGTGTGTGTGAGAGAGACAGACAGAGTGTTTGAAGCGGGCAGCTGGGAACAGAGAGATGCGAGTGGTGTTTCAAACGCGGAAGGAAGAGAAAGAACGCTGTAGGTAGTGTCGATTTTGTCGTTTGATGTGTCTGTCGCCCAAAGGGACCAAGGACAAGGAGCCTTCACCAAAATCAAACTAGCCTAGTTCAAAATCTCTCCCCCTCTTCTTGGTTTGCACAAGTGGGAGGAACAATGTACACCAATTGTTTGGGAATGAGTGTGAGGTTGTGAAATGTCAAAGGTTCAAAACCCAGAATTGAGCCGCCTAGAGTCTTGGAAGTTGGGTGCCTTACCCTTAGTGTTGCTTTTTTTAATACAAATAAATATATTGATATTACTATTAAGGTGGTATTTACAACTGCATCTTCTTAGATGCTACTGGGTTACAATATGAAAGCTCTAGCTCTACTAAAACGCTACTTTGCTCAAAAGCTTCAGACTAACTTTGAAAATCTACATTTTCCTCCTAAGTCTCTTAGAGAGTGCCAAAACTTCTCCTACAATATTCCTAAAAATAGTATTAGCATGCCTCTTGCTTGATTTAGCCATAACAACATTGCTTATGTTAGCCCAATTTGCTTTCAAGGTGACCCCTCTCAACACATTCCGTAACTTGAGAGATTCATCGTCTAACTTTCCTCTAATCTCCAAACAATTCAATATTCACCTTCAATCCTGTATTTAGCCCTACTTTATGGGCACATTCCTTCAACTTTTTCTAGATGCTTTGGGCAATCAACAGTTCTAAAGCACATGAGGTATGCTTTCCTTCGCTTTGAGACACATCATATAGAGTTGGCCTACCCTCATGAATTTGGCATGTCTATCTTTGATGACTAACTCCTTGGAGCAGATCTTCTAGAGGAAAAGATTAAGCTTGTTTGATGGTGTTGCCTTCCATACCCCCTTCATTTTGCACCTCCACGTCTTCCAATGCTCTCTCGGGAAAGTTGTTTTCCACTTTGCTTGTAGTTTGACGAATGCTTCATTCTTCCTTCCATCAAAGTCTTTCCTCCCTATTGGTAGATGTAGTCTCTTCCCTCTAACTATAGTCAATGATTTCCACTCTACTTGTAGTTTGACAAATGCCCCATTCTTCCCTCCATCTAAGTTTTTCCTCCATCTTGGTAGATGTAGTCTCTTCCCTCTAACTATAGTCAATGATTTCCATGGATGCCAATCTCTACATGTGGTTGACGTGGGCCATGGGTGACCTTGTTGTTCAACATAACATGTGTGAGATGATATTAAAGAATACTCCAAAAGGATTTGCTTTTTTGCAATTAGAAGAAGAGCGGCTTGGTTCCTCCAAGGAGAAAAAAAGGCTCTTTGGGCTCCTACATACTCAAGCTTTAACTTCCAAATTAAAACAAGATCATGAGTTAGCTCTTTGCTACATCTTGAGCAAAAGCTTTGGTACAACGATATAGGTTTAATGAAAGGGTGGAATTTTGCTCACATAAAGATACCACACAAAAGGAATGGCTTGGTTCCTCCAAGGAGAGAAGAAGTTTCTTTGTGGTCATACAAAGTTCTCTCTCTACTAAAGCTTCAATTGATTTTGCAAGCTTTGCCCTCTATTGTTTGTTACGTTATCTCATGGTGATTATCCAAATTTGAACAAGATTATGAGTTAGTTATTTGCTACATCTTGAGCAAAAGCTTTGGTACAACAGTATAGGTTTAATAAAAGGGTTTGATTTTGCTCACGTAAAAACACCACACAAAAGGAATGGTTGTGAATAGGACAATGGACTTCAAAGGAGACTGTGTACCTTACTTGGTAAGTTTTTCTCCTAAGAAGTTGCTCTTATGTAAGTGTTTAATGTGGATAACTTTTCAATCATCTAATTTAATGAAGAAACTTCTATGACTAAAAATATATACTCTAGTTTGACAAAGAAGCTTCCATGACTCAAAAAATGTTAAACAATATTGTATAAGCACCTGAGTGGTGCTCTTATATCTAAAAAGAAAGCATTTTATTAGTCTCACAAGAAATAAGTACTTGGCTTCAAAAGTATTCATACTAATGAAATAGTTACAAAGCTTTAGTGTTTAGCAGTTCTCTCATGCATGCTACATTTAATAGGAAATGAAGCTTTTTGCCAACTTGTCTAAACAATAACTAGGTTCTTCACGCCTAGTTTCCTCCTACCACTATGCCCCAAGTTTGGTGCGAAAACATGTTTCATTAGTTTCATAAGAAATAAGCACTTGGCTTCAAAAGTATTTATACTAATGGATCATAATAGTTACAAAGCTTTAGTTTTTAGCATTTCTCTTATGCATGCTACATTTAATAGGAAGGCAGAAAAAGCCTTTTGCCGACTTATCTATGTTGAGATTCAAGCTCATGGTCACCGGCACCGGCTCTACCTTGACAACCGTAGTCTTAGCTGTCGTTTGCTATCATTTGTGTCCAATAAATGAGTCGAAGACTCAACCATAGTTAGTGACATAGTCAGTTAGTAGACTAGACTGGAGAGAGAGAGAGAGAGAGAGAGAGAGTGTGTGTGTGTGTGTGTGTGTGTGTGTGTGTGTGTGTGTGTGTGTGTGTGTGTGTGTGTGTGTGTGTGTGTGTGTGTGTGTGTGTGTGTGTGTGTGTGTGTGTGTGTGTGTGTGTGTGTGTGTGTGTGTGTGTGTGTGTGTGTGTGTGTGTGTGTGTGTGTGTGTGTGTGTGTGTGTGTGTGTGTGTGTGTGTGTGTGTGTGTGTGTGTGTGTGTGTGTGTGTGTGTGTGTGTGTGTGTGTGTGTGTGTGAGTGAGTGAGACTAGACTTTAGTCTATGAGTTATGAATAACAAAGAGAAGAACATGAGAATACTTTACTCTCTGTGTGGGTTTCCAATGTCAATGTCTTTCTCTCTCCCTCTAAAACTTTGACAGTCTAAACAATAACTAGGTGCTTCCTGCCAAGTTTCCCCTTGGCACTATGCCCCAACGTAAGTTTGGTGCGAAAGCATGTTTTACTAGTTTCATAAGAAATAAGCACTTGGCTTTAAAAGTATTTATACTAATGGATCATAATAGTTACAAAGCTTTAATTTTTAGCATTTCTCTGATGCATGCTACATTTAATAGGAAGTAGAGACTTTTGCCGACTTGTCTAAACAATACTAGGTGCTTTGTGTCTAGTTTCCTCGTAGCACTATGCCCCAGCTTTGCACCAAACTTTGATAGAGTTACTCTCGGTTAACACATTTCATGTCTTGATGCATGGAGGTTGTGCACTTTTTGCTTCCATACACTTACATTCTCTAAACACTTAAGGGTGCATAGGATTGTGATTGATGACCCAAGTGCCAACTTAGCCCACACCCATGTTGCACGGAGCCCTCAAGAGTATCCCCTAAACTTTTGGCAAGGGGTGTAGTCTTTGTCACATGATCTCATAATCAATGATTTTTAAGAGAGCTTTAGTTCCCTCAATCTTTGATGACAACATGATCATATCACCACTTTTTCCTAAAATGAAGAGATGGTGTAAATGACCAATCCTAGCATAGTGAACATTAGCATGCATAGAGAGAGACGATCATCCCAAATAAATAGCAAGTCATGCAACATCTGAGAGACCAACACATGTTAAAGGCTACATCAAACTAAAAAGTTAAAAACTTTATTTACCACATCAAACTAATTTGCCAAATAGATTATTTTGTCCATTTCTATGTTGATTTCATGCCCCTCTAAAGGCACATTAAAAGATTATTTCTAGCAATGTTACAAATTCTTATACCTTTTTTTGGCTCAAATCTAAATAAAATATAGGTATGTTATACCTAGGGCAATTCTTCTCTCTCTCTCTCTCTCTCTCTCTCTCTCTCTCTCTCTCTCTCTCTCTCTCTCTACACACACACACACAATATATATGTATGTATAAGCACATGCGTACACATATAGTCATACATATGCATATGTATATGCACATACATAATTACATACGCTACACTTCCAATAGCATGCACATCACACACACACACATGCTTTTAGATGATGATTTGTAATTGGGTTAATTATGTTTATTAGAAGTGGACAATTGAGTGGTTGTATCAACAACTCATTCATGTATGATTATAACTTTAGCTGATGTATTTTATAGTTCGACTACCCACAATATGTTGCCTTCTAGATTTGTCTCCAATCCATTCCATGGGCATAAAATGAATTCGTTAGCCATAGGCATCAATAGTTTAGTTAGTTGAGCTCTAATGTATCGTAATATAACTAATATAATTTATTGTATAATTATATAAATTTGTATGGTAATTAATTTATATATTTTTACATTAATTCATTGATTGTAACTATATTAATTTATTTTAACTAATTGGTTAATTATTGAGTTTTATTAACTAATTCATTTGTTTATATAATTAAGATTCTTAATTATATAAATGAATTAGTTAATTAAACTCAATAAATAAAGTAATGCAATATAATTTAATTTTTGATATTTATCATTATATATAAATTACAATAATATTAATTAAACAAATTCAATAAGTATCGTAATATTAATATCATAATGAGTGAATTAATAAAATAATATAAATTACCATAAAGTGATGAATTAGTTTAATACTAAGTCAATTTAATATTTTAAAAATGAAATGAGTTAATAATATTAACATTAATTATTAATATATAAATTATGATAATATTAATTAAATAAGTTTAATATATATCATAATGTTAATATTATAATAAATGAATGGATAATATTATATAATTATAATATTAAGTAAATAAATTAGATAATTACTATAAATTAATTAATGCATTCAATATTAAGAAAAATTAGTATTAAATGTATTTAACATTCAACATAATGAATGAATTAATAACATTAATATTAAAATTTACAATTATGAATGCAGCAAATGAAAGACGAAATGAATGAATGATGAACAAATATAATGCATCCTAGAAATACCAAATCATTAATGAGTATAGTTATGATGAGTGAATTATCAACATTAGTCCGATGAAAGAATTAATCTGTTGGACTTTAGTTAGTCTGACCTATATAATTACGACGAACAAATTAATACGTATGTCATGTTAGTCCAACCTACATCTTTCTAACATTCACCAACAAATCATGTTATTCTAACTTACACTGACATGTTGGATTGAGAGGGCCGAAATGTGCTTGAGAGTTGCCTCTCCTCTTCTCTTTATACCATCTCCAAGCTCATTTTTGCATTGCAACTATGCCTATGGGACAAATAGAGGAGAAGCGCAACCTTATTATCTCTAGACTCTCTATGATTTGCGACATGACACGTGGCTATCAGAAATGTGGGCATGTGTTCCCCTCCTCCAAACCTTCTCTGAGTAATAGTAAAGGATGATACAAATTTAAAATATGATATATGTTTTCCTAAAACACCCATAGCAAACACATAAAGAAAAAGTTGTGATTATAGGATTGCAAAAGGAGGTGCCTAAAAAGCAAGTGCATAGTAATTAAAGGAATGAGGAGATGGATAAAGTTCAATTTAACAATGGTAAGGGAACCATCAAATTAGGCAAAAGGAATCTATTGTAAATAGAGACAAAGATCAAGACCATAGCAATCTTGATTATGAACAAGTAAGAGAGCATTGTTTTGTAAGCATTAATGGTTAAAAGAAACATCACATGGCACATTTGTGAAGTTTCAAGCTCTTTCCCAACTAAACACTTCGTTGGTCCTCCTTTTGGGTAAGGTTTCTTAGGAGGAGAATCCCAATGTAATCAAGCTCCATTACTTTTTAATAAAGATGTGCAATCGATATTGAGTGTTTTAAGTGTACTAGAGAGATACCCACAAAAGACAAAATCAGCAAGTTCAAAAATATTAATGGAACCTAGCAAATGTGTGTGAAGTAGAAGGAGATAGTCACACACCTTTTCTAGGATTGCACGAATCACGTGGAGCTCCTCAAATGAGATGTGGTTCTAAGCAATTGAGTTCTATGATTTCATTAGGAGGATGAGGAGAGCCTTGTTTTGAGACAAGGGTTGATAGATGATTAAAGCCCAATGCTCTAGAACATTGCTAGAGTAGTGCTAATCAAGAAATTATGGGCCAACATTATCTTAACATTTTGTAAGATATTTAAAATAGCCTTCAAGCACTTATCCAAATGCTTAGAATAAATTTTGGCACGTTCGTCCCTTTTTTATGTAATCATGCTCCATTTTTGGCTTGCCTTTGGAATTATCCTTCTATTTATCCTATTAATGATGGTTCATGTTATTGCTTTATTAGTAAGGCAATCTAGAAATAAGGTAGGTTTCATAGTAGTCTAGACATCTTGATAGGTAGGTGTCACAATAGTTTAGAAAATCTAGGAATAAGCTCTGTTTCACAATAGTCTACATGATACAGGAGAGATGAGCTAATGTGTCAAGTGCAAAGGCATTCAAAAATTTTCCATAGTGAACAAAAAAGCAACCAACTTGCCCATGTCACCCAAGCCAAAATCAAACCTGAACTCATGGGTTTCATGACATGTGGAAACTCAAGGTCCAGTAAGCTGATCACTTTTTGATTGAAACCTTATTAAAATTGAAAGTTTTATTTTGTTTTTCTGGCCTATGTGAAAAGCATATGATCCCTTTTTCAAAAAGTACATCTAGTCCCTCTAGAGATTGTGCAATAACTATTGTTGGCCAAAGGATATAATTTGTTCAAATGTTACAACAAGGTTCAAAGATCTACTATCTTCAAAAGACATGCTATATGAATTTGGTTATATTGATATAAATTTGTATCTATTGACATTATTGATATTCATTTTAACTTCCATCATGTACTCCAAGTCTTCCTCATTTCAAATTACATAGTACCTAAACTTTCATCTCCTCAACTTCAATAACTAGTATTGAAGCTTATGAATGATCCAATATATGTACATGCCTATAGTATGCTCTAATAAAACATGTATTTTGTTTTAAAGAAAGGAAGCCATTTTTAGTTTTGTTTGAGTGATGGTGAAGGTACATAATGTTAAAACAAGCAAATAAACATTTTGTCGATGTGTAGACATAGGATAAGCATGGTAGACAAAAGGCAATCCATGAAAGTATGTAATTGTAGTGCATGCATGGAGCTATGATGACAAAAAATCAAGCTCCTGAGACCAAGCTTCCAAGTGTTGCCTTCTTTATCTTCTTCTTTTTTTGAAGAGTGAATTCATGTTTTGTTCATGTGGCCCTCTTGTTCATGTTCACCAATGAAACATCGTAGTAAGACCATGTCAAGAACTTTGTGGCTTAAACTTCCACGATTATTTCCAATAACCAAAAAAGTTGTCATTGAGCCATAATTGAGTTTTTCTTATGCACAACTAGTTGTTTTTCCTATCCTAGAGCATAGTTGAGTTTTCATGCGTATGATAGTTATTTGTAGTTATTTGCTTGTATCTCAACCTCTAGAAAAGCTCAATGTATTAAAGGATAGAATATTGTTTTTAGCAAGTACCTCGATACCTTTTTCCTCTTTATCCTTATCTTGTCAAATCTCAATATGGAAAACATAATGAAGTGATAATGGGTTAGAAGTAGGAGTTACTACTAAATTAATCCTCTTACTTGGAATAGGACTTTGGAGTATCCTCTTTCAATTGCAAGGGTAATGCATGTTATATTAACAAAAAGATGTAATTACATATAGCATCAAATTGATGTGGCATGGCACCTAGGCCATATTGCTCAACTTCCTATATGAAAAAGCTAAAAGATCTAATGCTTAGATTTAAGTAGCCCAAGCTCTCTAATATCAACTACTGGATTAAGCCATTCGAATTAGCATTATCATTTAGCCAATATATGAGACTATTTCTCTTAGTTCAAATATCTAATAGTCATTATTGACATCAAATTGACCAACTTCTAGCAATTGTTATCCAAACCAACATGATCGGTAGGGGAAGGAAGAGCTTAACCATGCACTCAAACCTAGAATTAAGGTCAATATAGTTTAGACTATAGAATTTGGCCATATGGTCATACCTAGCCTGAGGGTACGATAGTTTCAACTCTCTCTTCAAGTTCCCCTTATGTTAGAGCTCAGCCATATCTCTTTAGGGGTAGAGCTTGGTCATGCGATCAAGTTTGGCCTTTTTGAGAGTGAATGTGTGTGCTTCAACAAAGGTATCCTCAAACAAACCCAATTCTTAAGAGGGATAATTGTGATATAATCTATAATACAATGTATAAATGACAGTTGTGCCATATTAGACATAGCTATATGGTGGCTAAAATGGCTAGTGTTGTGGTTTCCCATTGGACACACATAAAGTGTGCTCTAGGCCAAGTGGACTAGGTTTAGGAGCATTTTAGGTGATTGAATGCACAATAGTGGTGGATCAAATCCTCAACAAGATAAGAGACTATGGGGGTGGAGACCTCATTCCATCTTTGTATATTTTTCCACACATATATTGCAAACTAGTTTATGACGTGAACTACATCATCGAATTAAAGAAACCATATACACATGTGCAAGTACAACATAGCCTATAGTGTTCCTTAAGCTAAAGGCAACAAGTCATGATGCATTGAGTGAGCATTAGTGTTGATGAAAAATGTCAAATAGCGATGATGGCGAGCCATGTGCTAATTTGGGTGGATTAGGAGGTTTTGGTAGTGCTAAAGGCCCACATGACATCTATTCTATAGTTGATGCTCTTGAAGTATCTAAATCCACTGAAACAAAATGTGGGCAAACTCTATAAAGACAAAAGTGGAGATTAACTCCCGTATCAGACTATTGCGGACATTACTATGCCACGCAACATGCAGGTATGCATGGTGACTTGTATTGGGAAGTGGCAATGAATTGAGCCTTTGAATAATCTATTCTGAAGCTAGATTACAAGCATGCACTACAAAACAAGGACGTGGACATGACCAAAGTAGAGAGGGCTCTGCAAAAGGACCAAGAACTCCATAATTCCACCTACAAATTGAAGGGTTAAGAAGGCACTCATGTGCACAAAGCTATTGTCACTCTCTCCTATGAGTGGGTAATGCTATGCTACACTTCTCGCAATTAGTGTTTACATGTATTTTTTGGGATGTCCTCTTCTTGAGGATGAATTTTTTCAAAGTGGTTCGATGCCACGTATCAAGGAAAGGTTGCACTCACTTAGTTCAAGTTTATGGGGAAAGGCTTCCAGTTTGCTCTACTAGGCTTCAAATGTGAGTGCAACTGGGTGCTTGCATCCTCTATTGGATACAAGGGAACCTAGTATATGCTCTTGCATGGTCCTCATCATTCTCTCCCAAGAGTGTGTTGCTCCAAGAATGTCCAAAATGTGGATTGAGTTCATTGACTTCCCCCTTGACTTGTTGAAGGAACTATAGTCATCGTTGCTTCCCTCATGAAGGTTTTATATATTCCTATCCCTGCTACTTCCAAGGGTCTCCTCAAGCCTAACAATCTAGTGTGTATTATGTGGAATGGACGAAATGAACCCCTAGAGTTTTTATAGTTGTAGGATGCCCAAGGGATGGAAGTGCTGCTTAGTGTCAAATTCTCTACCTTTCTTGATGCATGTTATTACTACAAGGAAAGTGGCCATTTTGCATGATCATGTCCCAATAAGGCTAACCTCAGTGTTGCTAATGCAAGTAGTGAAAAGCTCAAATAACAAAAATGTGATGGAAAAACAGAGAGCAAAATATTGATCAAGATCTTAAGGAAATATGCTTTTTAGGTGGACTCAAAGCAATCTTCCAAACTCGTTTGGAGAAGCAGATGTCAAGGAACTCAAAGGACAACTCAGTGCCCTCAACATCAAAGGAGGCTTTGCAACATGCTAAGGAGATGGTAGCATATGTGAATAAGGAGAACATGGCACCCACAAAAATGGAGAACATATGTAATGGTAAAAAGAATAATAATCTAAAGCCCTCAATCAAAAAGCTTATGACATTGCTAGTTGATCATAATCATTTTGCCCCCTTTAGATGGCCATGAAATGCTGGATGAGTTGGCTTCATAGTGTCGAGAGGATGGCCTTATCTCCTAGGATCAAATTCTATTCCACGAACATCTATGGTTTCTCCTCAAATGTTCATAAATAGGTTACCTATGGGATTATTAATAGGTACAAGCCTCAAAACTTAGCTCTTCAAGAAAGCAAGCTTGATCAAGAATCCTGTAAAGGATTATGTGACATTCTAGGATGTGGCATCTAAGGTTAAGGAAGATACCTTGATCCTAGTGAAGCAAGATCTTAGTCCCTTAGCGAGCTTTGTTTTTATAGATGGTAGCTATTCTGGGGTTCAAGTTAAGATTAGCAATGTCCATTTTTTGGTTTGCATTGTTTATGTAGTCAACAACTTGGTTGTGAGAGTATGATAATGAGAATATATGCTTTAGCATCTACAAGGAAGGAATGAAATTGTTAGCAATGATTGGAATATGACAGTCAAAGAAGGAGTTCAAACACATGGTAGTGGTAGCATGATTGCTAAGTAGAAAAAAGCTTGGGGCATTTGTGCACTTTTGAATTTGCCTATGAGTTGGAGGATATAGTTGTGTTAGCAACTAAGAGGGGAGCTTAATTTAACCTACCACAATAAGCATGTTAGTGCCACTTGGACATGCTAACTTTATATCCTACTTGCTTTTAAGCATACCTACAAGAAAAACAAGGCAAACCTTTTTCCCTATGGAAACACTACTTTCTAAGCTAGTAATCCCATATTTTTTAACTACAATGAATGGATAGCAAAAACCTAGGGATAATATAGATTTGCTTCCAATCTTTGTAGACTTTAAAATGTTTTAGAGCTTTACAATGCACTTTTCCACCTTCTCGAGAATCAATTTGTTTTTGTTTAGACTTTATACAAATCTTAAAATGATGGCCCTACTTTGACATTAACTCTAGCAATATCCAACATAGGGTTTTCGTATAGAGAATAATGCTCTCAAACTAACAATTTAAAAAAAGAGTTATATGTTGGCAACCATGCAAAGTATGAATGGATGATAACCTTGAGATGCATGCTCGACACATTAGTATAAAAACAGTCCATGATTAAAATATAAGCATCCTAATGTGTGATTACTTTGTCTTGGATAGATTCTCGATATGGTCTATAGAGTTTGATGAACTCTCTCTTTGATCATTTACATACTAAGTATGGTGCTAAGTGGAACAAACAAGACACTCTAAACGCAATTGCTAACAATGTTAACATGAAGTTTGTATAATCACTATAGCTAGTTCATTGAAGCATTAAATCTCAATGAAATGGGACTAGATGGAAATGTTATTCTTTCAAGCACTCTCCATTCTTATAACGAAATCCACCTCTTACAAGGGTTGCTTGCAATCCCAGCTTGACACACTATCATCAACCACTCTTCTCCCAAGAATACTAGAAAGAAAGAGAAAACTAAAATACTCACATATTGTTGCTTTCATCTCTATTTTTATAGGATAGACAAGAGGGGAGAAGCTCTAGTTAACCAGAAGACAAGACAAGGGAAATAGTGAAAGCATGGAAGGAAGATTTGTGTGTGTGTGTGCGTGTGTGCACACGTGCGTGTATGAGACACAAGTTCACACTCTCAATAGGTCAAGCATTAGAGGACTCTCACTTTAGTTTTCAAATATAAGAACGAGACTCTTTCCATTTGTAAACTTTATATGCATAGGTTTTTTTTTTTTGGGCTTCCACTCTCCAGACTCTTTTAATTAGATTCTACCCATTTACAATATCCATCTTTTCCATAGCACTTCATTGTATGCTTGTGGAATTTTGAATGTGTACAAGAGCAAGCCTAACTCTTTGGATTTACATAATATGCATTCTCATGTTTTGTGGGACTTAAATACAAATTCAAAACTTTGTTTTTTGTAAAATTTCAAGCTTAAAATAAGTTAAATGATACATAGTATATATTTTGCCTCTTAGATCAGATTATTTAGCTACTAGATTTTAATAATCGTGCTCTTTTTTTCATTTTTCCTAGCTACATCTTTATAATTAAGTAGTTGGATCTAAGGGAGAGGAGTTTAGCATGAGAGCACATATAGATTGGACATAACTAATTAAATATAGTGAATGATAAGGAAACTTTATTAGGATGACAAGATTACAGCACTTAAATACTTGCAATTGAAAACCTCATATATAACCAATCACTAGGGAAAAGTGATGTGGATAATGTATATTGTTGGATTAAAGACTAGGTCTAGTGCTATTGTAGACCTTTACCCTTCAATAACACAAATTAACAAGAAATTCATGGAACTCACAAATTGCAAGAGAGAAAAGAAAGAGCATGACAGAAGATTGGGTACAATCTCCCCCCATTCCCTATTGGTGGGTGAACAATCCAACACTCCGCAAATTTTGCTTCATAATGATAGGAAGAGTCGACATCGAAGGATCAAAAAGCAACGTTGCTATGAACGCTTGGCTACCACAAGCCAGTTATCCCTATGGTAACTTTTTTGACACCTCTAGCTTCAAATTTTGAAACACTAAAGGATCGATAGGCCATGCTTTCATAGTTTGTATTTGTACTGAAAATCAAAATCAAATGAGCTTTTACCCTTTTGTTCCACACGAGATTTATGTTCTCGTTGAGCTCATCTTAGGAGACTTGCGTTATCTTTTAACAGATGTGCCACCCTAGCCAAACTCCCATAGTGAACACCTCCCCCATGCATGAATTTATGGATTTTTATTAAGCGTATTGTGCTAAAAATCATTTAAAAATTTTCCCTTTTTGGGCTCTTGCTTTCTTTGCATGAATGTTATGATTTTGTCCTACCATCTAACTCCTATGGTAATAAATCTATTTAAAGGTTTACAAAAACAATAATCTAGACCTTTAGGCCTTGCATACAAGTTACATCCAAATAAATTAATTTCCTTGCTATAGATAACTTCAAAGGGTGCTTTACTAGTAGCAAAATGTGGAGCATTATTGTAAGCAAATTGGAGGATAGGTAAGTGTTGGTCCCAACAGTTTGCTTAGTCAATGTCTAAGAAGGTCAAGGATAGTATTGTTTTTGCTTTTATATGACCATTGCTTTTGGGGTGAAAATTTGAGAAAAGTCCATCTTAGAGCCTATATCTTTAGGCTACGCAAAAATGATTATAAAATCTACCATCATGATAACAAAGTATTCCTTTTGGAAATCCATGATGAGGAAAGGTTATGTTGATGAATAGTTTAGCAACTTCTGGTGTAGTCAAAGTCCTTTTATAAGGGTTAAAGTTTGTTTATTGAATCTCTCCATCATAGTCCATATCATGTCATTGCGTGTGGACATCATGGGAGGACCAATAGTAGAGATTTGATCCTATGTTCCGTTGGGTATAGGATAATACACAAGTAATCCATAGGATTTATCATAGTGAAGGTTAATACATTGATACACAATGAATCCATACACAAATTTAGCAACATCATGCTTCATTGCAAGGTAGTAAAAATATTTATTATATGCAGCTATGGTAAACTAAATGCTCATACGTTCCATGTACATTAGTGCATGGATTTCATTCATTGCAATGCTCTTAAAAGTGCAATAATGCACAACTTTCATTGATAATATGATAATGCAACATACGTATAATGATCAATGACAATGGTATTAGTATTTTGAAATCTACATCAAATAGTAAAAAAATAAGAATTTGATGTATATGTAAAAATCATGGTAGCAAAAGTTTGAACCTTCAATAGTAGAAATATGATTCAAGTACACATGTTTAATTTTATCGAAATCAAGCAAATGATGTGAAGAAACATTTTTGCTAGACCTGCAACTCAATGCCTCTACAACTATAATAGCATGTCCAAACTATCATTGGATCATTAATTGGGTGAAAATTTTGGAGGAAAGATGTCCATTTAATACATCGATTTGAAATGAGTGATTAATTCTATGTGTTTCATATCTTCAAAAGACAATGTCTTTATGTAACAATATAGTCAAAGATAGGTAAACACTGAAAATTCTCGAAAAAAAATCCGATTAAAACCTATTAAACCAAGAAAAGATTTTACTTCATACATAACTTGGGGATGGAATAGTTCTTTATGGTTTGAACTTGCTTTGGATCTATAGTGATTCCTTCAGAAAAAACTACACATCCCAAGTACTCAATTTGATATTGGAAAAACAAACTCTTCTTAGGATTTGCATACAAGCTAATTTTTATGTAGTAAGTCAAATACAATTCTAAGATGCTTCTTATGTTTCTCTTTTGACTTACTGAAGACAAGAATATCATCAAAGAAGATAATTATTCATCATATTACTATAAATTCATAATGATTTAGTTATGTCCTTAATGTGGCCTTAAACACATTAGCAAAATCCATGCAATTTGATTATATCTTGATTTAAGATCTATTTTACTAAAAATTATGGCCTTTTTCATCTACTCTTGGAATATGAAATCAGTTTTTACCTAGTCACTTTATTTAGTGCCCTATAATCAATGCATGCCTATAAGTTTTGTTTTTCTTTTCATCCAGAAGAATAGGTGCACCAAAGGAGAAGAACTAGGATAGATCAAACCTTTATACGAATGACTTGTCTTTGTATTTGTTTTTTATGCAAAGGATTGTGCCTATATGAAGCTTTGCGTAGTGGAGTTACCCAATGAAAAAGTTCTATCTTGTGATCTACGTCTCCACGAGATTGTGGTGATCTAGGTCAATAGTCCTTAGCAAGTTGTCTATATATGGTTACTATGATGTTTTTTCCATGATCACGTACCTTGTTACTAAGGTTATTTAGGTTACTTAATATCTTATCTAAAGGTATTTTACAATTTATCAAATTCTCTATCAATTATCGATTATACATTCATAGTTTAGATGATAAATTTAACATATGTCCTTAGGATTTAATATCTCTAGTGTCTTTGTAGATGCAACTGGGTGCATGAAGACACTTGCAAATATGCATTAGAATGCATGTCAAGATTGTGGGAGAGAAGGAAGGAGTCTCACTTGTAGCTTTCTTGCTTGCACAATGGGGGAATACACACAGAAGTGGAGGCTGAAAACAGTTTTCCTCTTCTTAGTTGTGTAAGCCAAAAGAACTCACTTACAAAGAAATAGAAGAACCCTATATATGGGTCTTAAACCAAACTCAACTAACTAAGGTGGCATACTAACTGAGCCACTAACTAGAGTAGATAAGGATAGCTGTCATGTAGCTATTATTCATGGGCGGTGTACCAACCGCATCTGCAACTGACAAGTCGGTGATATAAATACACAACAGTCACCCTGACGTATTACGAGTGGAGCTCGATATCTCAACACTCCCCCTCGAGCTCAATCCCAATTCCTGCACACCAAGCAGGTCTCTGAACTTGCGCAGCTTCTCTGCGCCCAATGCCTTCATGAATATGTCAGCTACCTGATCCTTTGTGCTGACATAAACTAGATCAATAAGACCTAGTAAAACCCTCTCTCGCACATAGTGATAATGCACCTCAATGTGCTTTGTTCTAGCATGATAGACCGAGTTATTTGCCAAGTGTATACTACTCATGTTGTCACAATAAATGACAACTGGCCCATCTGTAGACTGATGCATATCATAAAGTAGCTTATGCAACCAATCTACCTCACATGCAGCCATTGCTGCACCCCTGTACTCAGCCTCTGTGCTCGACAAGGCAACTGTAGGCTGTTTCTTGCTGCTCCAAGTGACTGCAGCACTCCCAAAAGAGAACACATATCCATTGGTAGATCGTCTATCATAAATACTACCAGCCCAATCAACATCAGTATATTCATGCAACTATATCTGAACCCCAATCTCATAAAATAGTCCATACTGCAATGTGGACTTTACATACCTGAGTATGCGTCTAGCCGCATCCAAATGTGGTTTCCTTGGAGCCTGCATAAACTGACTTACCAATCCAACAGCATAGCTCAAATCTGGCCTGGTAATAGTCATATAAATCAAACTTCCTACTATGCGTCTGTACATAGTGGGGTCTTCTAGAAGCCCACCTGCATCTGTGCTCAGCTTCACATTCTGCTCCAAAGGAACTGAAATAGGCTTACAGCCTGTCATCCCATATTTGGACAGCATGTCCAATCCATACTGCCTCTGCAAGAGCTGTATCCCACTTGGTGATCTAATCACCTCAATGCCCAAGAAATAACGCAGCTCTCCCAAATCCTTCATCTCAAACTTCTGCTTCAATAGCATTTTCACATGAAGGATATCTTCATCACTGTCACCTATCATAATTAAATCATCAACATAAATGACAAGTAGCATAATACGTTTCTCTGTTTTTTTCACATAAAGTGAGAAATCTGCCTTGGAAATCTGAAAGCCAATAGTGACAAGATACTGTCCTATCTTATCAAACCATGCTCTTGGTGCTTGCTTCAAGCCATACAAGGCTTTCTTCAACCTGCAAACAAACTCAGGATGAACATCATGCACATAACCTGGTGGCTGCTCCATATAGACCTCTTCTTGCAAATCACCATGCAAGAAGGCATTCTTTACATCCATCTGATGTAAAGACCATTCCTTTGATGTAGCCATAGCAATGACTGCTCTTACGGTTGCCATCCTTGCAACCGGACTGAATGTTTCTTCATAGTCAATGCCATATGTTTGTGCATACCCCTTGACTACTAATCTTGCCTTGTATCTGTTCACAGAACCATCTGCATTGTGCTTCACCTTATAAACCCACTTACAGCCAATTGCATTTTTACCTTTAGGCAAAGGTACAAATTCCCATGTAGCATTTGCTTCCAAGGCATCCATTTCTTCATCCATGGCTTTCTCCCATTTTTCTTTTTCCATAGCTTGCTCAAAAGAAGTGGGTTCTGGTTCATGTATCACTTTGACCATATATGCATAGTGAATGGCTGTAAATCCATCATATTTTAGCCTATCCACAGGATACCTAGCTCTCGTAGACTTACGCAAAGTAGGTTCACTCCCAGGTGCTCTCAAAACATCCCTGGTCTTCCTTACTCCAGGTGTAACAATAGAAGGAATACCCAACTCATCATCAATGCTCTGTTCTGAGCCATTGGATTCACCATCCACATAAGAGTGACTTGCATTCACATCAAACATGGGCTGATCAACCTTCTCTTTTCCTTTTCGTGATACCTGCATACCACTATCTGCATTCCTTTGAGAAGATTCTCCTGATCTCAATCTACCTGTCCATGGCGAAAATGTGAACCACTGCTAGAGGATGCTCCAGGTCCACTAATATTTTGTGTGATTGCTGCTGTGCATTCTGTGCAGCATTACCATTTTGTGCATCTACATCATCAATCACATTTACTGGTTTATACCAGCTACTCATCTCATCAAAAACAACATCTCTGCTCACTATAAACTTACGAGTAGAAGGGTTATAGCATCTATACCCTTTTTGCTGCAGAGAGTAACCAATAAAGATGCACTTCTTAGCTTTTGGATCCAACTTGGATCTCAACTCATCTGGTACATGTACATAGGCAATGCAACAAAAAAATTTCAAATGAGAAATATCTGGTTTCCTACCAGTATACTTCTTCTCTGGAGTCATTCCATGTATTGCTGCAGTGGGAGTCCTGTTCATTATGTAGACTGCTGTAGCAACTGCTTCAGCCCAATAAAAATCTGGCAAGTCTTTTTCATTGAGCATGGCATGAGATACCTCTCCAATATGCATGTTTTTCCTTTCTGCAATTCCATTTTGTTGTGGGGTATGACTGCATGAATATTGCTGCTTTATGCCATGCTCCTGCAAGAACTTTGTAAACTCATTTGAGAGGTACTCTCCCCCTCCATCTGACCTTAGGCATTCTATCTGCAGGCATGTTTCTTTTTCAACCATAGCTTTAAGAGTTTTGAAATGCCCAAAAACTTCACTTTTCTTTTTCATAAAATACACCCAAACTTTTCTGCTATAGTCATCAATAAAAGTGACAAAATAATGACAGCCTCCAAGAGATGCAGCTTTAGTAGTCCACACATCAGAGTGGATTAATTCCAATGGCTTCTTACTCTCTTGAACATGTCTAGGAAATGGTTTCCTTGCCTGTTTTCCAAACTGACAGGCTTCACATACCTTATGCATTTCTGCAACCTTGAATTTTGGCAATCCTACAACAATATTTTGGGCCTGCATTGATTTAAGTTGCTGTACATTAACATGACCAATGTGTTTATGCCAGATATCAATATCTGCAACTACACTGGTCCCATGTGCAAACATTGCTGCACTCAATTCAGATATGTCTGCATCCAATGTAAACATTCTGCCCTTATTCTTTCCTTTTGCTATCAAGCGACCTTTATTTTTCATATCCTCAACAAAGCATCCATGAGGATTAAATCTGACCTGCAAGCCCTGCTCAACCATTTGACCAACAGAAACCAGATTCTTGGTGATATTCGGGACATGAAATACATCGGACAGGTATTTCTTTTTCCCATCCTGCATAGACAAAGAAAATTTTCCAATATGTGCAGTATCATCACCAGTCTCCACAAATCCTGGTTTTTCCATTTTCCTTGCATCCTCCATCCATTCTGCATGACCTGTCATGTGGTTTGATGCACTTGAGTCAACATACCATACATCATTGCTTTCTTCTGCACTTGTCACAGAATTGTTCATGTGCTGCACCATAAACAAATGCTCATTTCTGTCATCACGCTGTCTACTAGAAGATGCATAATTCCCTTGTTGCAGTTTTCCATTCATGATGTCATTCTGCTTTTTATAGCAGTCTTTAGCCATATGACCCATTTTACCACAGTAGTAGCATTCAACATTACTGTTTGCATTTTGGCCTCTTTGCCATCCACCACGACCTCTTTGGCTCCCCCTGCCTCTAGAGTTACCACGTCCTCCTCCATAGGACTGGTTTTCTTGAGTTTGCTGCATATTCTGATTTCTACCACGGCCTCCAAATCGGCCTCCTCTACCTCTGCCTCTACCTCTTCCAGCATTTGAGTAGAAGACAGCTTCTTTTAAAGTTCCTCCTGAAGAAGATACACCACCATTTCTCTGCTCCTCAGAAATTAGAAGAGCAATCAACTCCTCAAAATCAGGAAATCTTTCACGAACTGAAATGGATGTTCGAAACTGCGCATAATCCTTTCCTAGACCATTCAAGGTCACAGAAACTAAATCATCATCTTCCACTGGCGACCCAATGGAAGCAAGTGCATCTGCAATCTTCTTCACCTTCATGTGGTAGTCGTTGATGCTCATATTTTCTCTTTGCACATTGTGCAACTCTTACTTGAGCTGCATTTTCCTGGCTTGCGTATTTGTGCTATACATTTTTGACAAAGTATCCCATGCCTCCTTTGGCATACTTGCATCTTGAATATGCACAATCATAGAGTCTGAAATACTGATAGACAGCCAGTACATAACTTTCCTGGCTCTCTCATGCCATGCTTTAAATGCCTACATTTACTGTTGATTGGGAACATCAGGAATAATTGGTTCTTCTTCATTTCCTGCAACACATTCCCAATATCCTTTTCCCATAAGGAAATTCGTCATTCTAAACTTCCATGCTTGGAAGTTGTTCTTGTCAAGCTTTTCAGTTACAATCTATGAAAGAGAATCAGACGCCATTACAGAACACTGCAAAAAATTCTGTCACTGCAAAAAACACAGCTTCACCCTCACAAGGGCAAATCTGCAAAACTGGCGAAAGTGGTATTTGACCACACAGTCACTTCCTAGTGACGATTTTGCATAAACAGGAACCAAAGATGATTCTGTAACTCCCAATGTCTCTGCACATAAGCATACGATGCAATTTCTGTGGTAACTTTTCACCGACCTGTAGAACAGTGGTCGCACAGCATAAAACTGGGCCTTTTTCTGAGTGCGTGCAGAAAACTTCCGCCTCCAAAACAGGCCTCGAAATGGCCTCAAATCAAAAAAACAGGGTCGTCGAGGGCTAAAGCCCTCGCCCACAGTATATACTGCCCTCTTGCTTCACCGCGAAGGGCGTCTCAACCTGAGACAATGCACTCCTGCAATTTCCGATTGTGCTACCTGTAGAGATCTGCTCCCAAAACAGAAAATGAAAGCAACACTGCTCCTCTTACCAGAACACCGCGAGCTTGGCTTGCTTTCTTGAGCTCCTTACCACAAACAAGGCTCTGATACCATGTCAAGATTGTGGGAGAGAAGGAAGGAGTCTCACTTGTAGCTTTCTTGCTTACACAATGGGGGAATACACACAGAGGTGGAGGCTGAAAACAATTTTCCTCTTCTTAGTTGTGTAAGCCAAAAGAACTCACTTACAAAGAAATAGAAGAACCCTATATATGGGTCTTAAACCAAACTCAACTAACTAAGGTGGCATACTAACTGAGCCACGAACTAGAGTAGATAAGGATAGCTGTCATGTAGCTATTATTCATGGGCGGTGTACCAACCGCGTCTGCAACTGACAAGTCGGTGACATAAATACACAACGGTCACCCTGGCGTATCACGAGTGGAGCTCGATATCTCAACAATGCAAGGTTCTCACCTTCTTCTTTTGTACGGATGATGCAGATAGGGACTATTTTTGACAAAATCAACTATCTCCCCATATTTTCTATATTTCAAAAAAATTACAATATATAAATTCTCAAAGTGTAATTCGTATATATTCCCAAGATTCAAATTGTAAAATTTTAACTATGGATTTTTTATTTATATCTAATTCATGTATTTATTTGGATTCCCTTGAATTCATTACTAGTTTTAATAAAAATTATTAAAAGTATAATAAATCTATGTTTTTAAAAATTTTCAAGTTTTATTACTCAAACACACACACACACTCCAATTCTCCTATTAGCCTTTGGCTAGACTAGAAACATAGATATTTATTGAGAAATTAATAAATTCTAACACATCGTACTCCCAATCTAGCATTAGGATAACCAAGTGATTTTCTAAATCCTTTGGTCTCTTGTATTGGGAGGGTTACTATTATATTTATATAAGTATCCCTAAATTCTAGCTCCCACATTGACCAATTAGTTTTTGTGGTGCTATGGATCATTTGGGTGTAAAATGTCTAAAGGGTTACTATTTTTCCATTTTGACTTTCTATTTGCAAATAATCTTAGATAAGATTATTTAGTGATTTAGAACCTTAAACTTTGATAAAATTCTAAGCTATTTACTTTAGCTATCAAATATTGATCCCCTTTCTCTTATCATACAGGTTTATTCACTAACTCGTCTTTTGACACATGAGAATATTTACTAGTTTAGATCCAACATAGTAAGTGATGTCAACATACAAGAAAAGGTACATTAGTCTCTTTTTCTCTAGTATATCAATATTTTGATCAAACAAAAGGACACAAATTTGACACAATTTGAGCACATTTATATCGGGTGCATTATAGATTATTTTTTGGTGGGGACTAGGGCCACTTGGTTGGGCTTGCTTCCCACCTTGTTGCCTTATCTTGAGTGGGAGACACACATACACATTCTCTCTCTCTCTCTCTCTCTCTCTCTCTCTCTCTCTCTCTCTCTCTCTCTCTCTCTCTCTCTCTCTCTCTCTCTCTCTCTCTCTCTCTCTCTCTCTCTCTCTCTCTCTCTCTCTCTCTCTCTCTCTCTTATAGTGTGTGCAATTTTAGACCTTTGTTTGCTTCCAATCCTAACTAATCGAACCGATATGTTTTTGTAAATTTTGTCATGGGAAACATGACATTCATGGGCATTATAGCCTCTTGACCATATACTAAATGAAAATGGCTAAAACCTATACTCATCTTCTGAATTGTCTTACAAGCGTATAATGTTGGATATAGAAATTTGTCCCAATCCTTTGGATAGTCTTCCACCAGTTTAAAGAGAATCTTCTACAAAGTCCCATTGAATGATTCTACCAGCCCATTATGTTGGGGGTAGTAAGGGGTAGCAAACCTATGCTTCAGATCTAACTTTCTTATCAATTCTTGAGCTAGCTTATTCCTAAAAGTGGGACTCTAATTTGTCACTATTTCCAATGGTATTCCAAACCTCGAGCATATATCCTCTATCAAAAATTGGACGGCATCCTCTTTCTTACATTTTTGAGTAGCTTTTTCTTTAGGCCATTTGGTAATGTAATTAACTACATAAAGGATATAAGACTTTCTATTTTAGTACTAAAAGCAAAGGTCAAATCCCATTTCTTAAATGGTCCATAGGCAACAATAACTTTAGCAAGTTCTAGAATCAATACTCTCTTAGTCTCCCGAATGATTGACAAGCATGTCAACTTTTACATCAATGAGCAACATCATCACTCAAGCTCAATGAGCAACATGCAAAGATGCAAAAGTCATCCATAAACACGCAAGGATTTCCCAATGAAAGAAGCAAATACCCAATTAACCCATCTTTGAAATCTAGCATATGAATTCATCAACCCAAAAGGTATTACCCTGTAAAAGAAACATCTCCAAGGAGTAATGAATGTTTGTCTTTTTCTAATCATCTTCTATTATCCTGATTTGAAAATATCCAAAGTACCCATCATGTACACTATAAAGCTCATGACCCACTACTTGATCTAGAAGCTAATCTTGAAACAAAAGAGGATAGTAGTCCCTTTTGGTCATAGCACTTTAAAATCAATGCATACTCTCCATTTTCCATTCTTATTTGGTTTGATCAGAATAGGAGATACCCATTCTGTATCATCAACATGGTAAATAAACCCTATATCCAATAGTTTTTAAACTTAAGCTCTAAGTATATTTTCTTGAATTGTACCAAGTCTTCTTAGCTACTGGTTTACATCCTTCTTTCAATTTGATATGATACACAATGCTATTGTACACCTCAATTGATAATGTTTTGTAGCAAATAGCTTTGGATATTTTTGAAAGATGGTTGAATATTTAGCTCTTTCATCATTAGTCAAATCATTTCCTAGTATGTTCATCAACTTACATAACCTAATATTCATTTCCCATTGTAGATTACACATGCCCTTCTACAGGTTATGCGTTTCTTACACAGGATCTACTATTTTCTACTCATCTTTTGGACCTAGAATTGACAATCCAAAAAGGTCAACATCTCTAGAAAGTAAACTGGCTTACCATTCTCGATATTCTTCATCAATGCAAGAACTTTTTAAATTGCTAGTCTCATCTCTTTCAACATCACTTTCATGTCTAGTTTGAATGATCGCCTTCAATTTTATTTAGAAAAAAGGGTTAATGGTCCTTTTTCTCTTACATCTATGAGGATAAGTGAGTGCTCGCAATTGCTAAAATCTACAAATGAAAGCCACTTGACTCCCTTCAACTCCATCCAAAAAGAAGCTATGCATCACTTCCAAGTTTGATTTGATCCTCTAATTATTAGTACTAGGATATTATAGATGGATACATCTTGCACATATCCAATCATAACATTGCATCCAACCTCCAATCTAGATTCTTATCATGGCTCTAAGATCCATGTAGTAATATGGTGTGATCTACCTTCTCATGACCTTGTAATTTTCCCTTCTACTTTTCTCACAACTAGGTTCCTTTTTAATACACGAGATGTGAAGGCTAGCAATAGTATTTGACCCCTAATATACTCTCTTCCAATGCTCAATTTATCATGGAGAGTAGCATAATTGCACATAATTATAGGCTATCAATATAGTGCATTCCCGAACATATTTAAGCATGATCCCAATATTACCTATTATGGTTCTCACATTACTCTCATCCTATGAAGTACAACACGCTTATCAGATTTCAAAATGTTTGGGTTGTTGTTGTATTGCCCTTATGTATGCCATCACTTGATTTTTGGTATTGAAAATGCTTTTAGTATATGTAGTAATGATCAATGTTTTGCCATTTCTTAATTACAAACTTAGAAAACATTCTCAATAGGAAAAAAACCAAGCCTATCCTAGTAATGCAAGATCATTCTTTTGATGGATCACTATAATAAATAAGAATGCCATGTTTGTTGCATTAAATGTGTTCTTTCAAGCTATTCATAAACTATCATCATGGCTCTTGCTTTGTGGGTAATACACCATTTGAAATATTGATGTATGATGCTACCAATTATGGCATCAAACATGGGCTCATGCACCGTAGTAGCCTTGATAATTGATTACCCTACTTTGCTTTGAGCTTTGGCTTGCTCCATATTTTCTTCTGAGCACTATTGGCCTCTTCAAAGCAATAAGAGACTAGGCCTTTTAATATTGGTAATTATATGTTTTAAGTTGTAAAAGATGGATCTTGAATTAATACAGTTCATCTTAAATGACTTTGGCAGTAGCAAGGTAGGTGGTTTTCATGAAAGAGAATGGGAGCTTAACTTATGCAAAGTAGAGATGCTTTCTTTATCATTTATTTGCATTAGCACCTCTATGACCTACAATATACTAATTGTTAAGGAAGTTGACTAGCTTGTGTTTGTTTTCTCTTATCCTAAAAACTTTTACTAGGTTAGCTTAGATGAGGGTTGATGATTTCTAGAAGTGAGTGCACACTCATCATAGGTATTTACATAAGATAATGTATTTGTAATTGGGTCGTCTTGTTTTGAAAAACTTTAGTGAGAGGCATATATACCCTTATATTGAGGTAGTTCCCCCACATGTAATAACAATACCCTTACCGATCACTATATGAGTTGTAGTGTAATGAGTTATAAGATAGTGAGATGCTTTCCATCATAAGTTGAGTTTGTTAATCTATAATATTTTAATAAATTTAGGTAGGAACATTCAATACAAGGTCACCTTATTCTCTAGTACTTTAGTCACATCTTTTTAGAATCTTGCTATGTGTGATTGCTAGGCATTTGTAATTGGTTTGGGGTCCTTTGACTAACTTCTATATGAGGCATATGGACTCTTATATTCTAGTAGTGGTTCCATATGCACTAGCAATACCCTTAAGGAACACTCCATGAGTTGTAAGTTATTGAGTTGGTTTCCATGCTAAAGTTAGTTTGCTAGAGATTGATCATTATTTATTAGTTAGCAAAACACACTTCCTAGAGTTATGATGCAAAGAAACAAATATATTTGAAAAGGCACACTCATTGATCTATTCTTGAAGGATGTCAATTGTATATTTATAGCTTTGGTTATGTAATTTGAATTTTTTGATAGCTATATAGACATAGTCTGAGTTTGGTCATTTAAAGTGTTTTTGTAGGTGCAATTAGTATTATAACTGGGTCTTACGATGAGAATTCCAATATGTATTCGATGCTGAGATTTTTACTTTCATCTTTTGTATGGATGTAGGAAATAGTTGGACCCTTGTCTTACTTAGGCCTAGAAAGACTATTCCCAAGGATTACGATCCACATAACTCAACAATTTTCGTCTATTCTATTTTCAATGACATGTTATTCAAATACTTTCCCAAAGTATAGAGCACACTTATTCCATTTTCAAATGATCTTTATTGAATGAAATTTCTACTCATATTGAGCCGAAAAGATCTAGTTTGATTATAATATCTTTATTATTATCTTAAATTTTTTGTATATGTTTAATCTCATACCTCATTGAATAACTTAGCAATTTTTAAATAATCTTTTAAGTTTTCAATTATCTTATATGATTCATTTTTTGAAGGGAATGTTATACATACATGCACAAAGGTTGTTCCTTCTAGGTAATGCTCCCAAGCACTTGATTGGACAATTATTCTTAACAACTTAGATAATTGTACCCGTTATGTAACCACAGTTGTTCTTATAACCCATCCTTACATAGGTTGACATCAATTGACTGACATGAGGGACAACCATGCACACACAAGTTCATATTATGATGGATCTTGCCCATCCACACACAAGTTTATATGGCGATGGATCTCACCCTATTGAATGATGAAGGTGTAGTCAACGCGACAATTGTTTTTTCCTTGCAATGCAACAATCTTACCATTAACTTTCATCGGCAAGAATTGGTAACGAAATGGTGTAATAAACCCAACGTCATGATCATGAGCGTTGCGGGGACACAAAATATATATGTTTGCGGCAAAAAGCGTATATTATAGAACGGTTTAAAATTCGACACACGTCAAAAGTACGGTCGAACGCATTTAATGAGTGCGTGGCAGGGTACTGCCATCTGGTGCAGACGGGCGCGCGCGCCATTGCAATTTGCGCCGCCGGCGACCCCACGAATCCCAACAAAGACGGTGCGTGCGCTCTACAGTCCCCCGGCCCATCATGCCCTCCCTCATCACAACCCCAATAAATCAACATATAAAGAGAGCCAAAAACGAAACGTTTTATATCTTCCGGATTCCGACTCCCGAGTCCTCTCGTCGTTCTCCCCACCATGCCCTAATTTTGACAGGTCTCTCAAATGTTTTTTTATAATGAGAAGCACTTTTTTAAAGTGCCTTTCAAATGAGAGATGATAGTAACTCCATTCACCCTCACAACTTTGTATGTATGCCGAGCACACAGGGGCAGGCAAACGTCCTGGAGGCATCAATGGTGATGAGAATCAGTCTCAGAGGAAGCAAGCATGCCTGAATGAAGGAACCACTAAGATGGATTATGCTGCTGTGGCTGGGCAGGGTGGCACATACATGGCGGAGGTGGAGCGCATGGGTAAGCAGGAGCAAACAATTATCAATTAGAGAAGGAGAGTAGAAGCTGATGCGGCAGGCAAATTGTGCTTCAAAGCGTATGTGGCCTGGTTGTTGCAGCATATCCAACCGAGATATGCAGATTATGCTTCTGCTAGGGTGTTCTTTTATTTTATGGGCAAGCCACCTTTTGAAGAAGAGTTCAACCGATGGTTCACTGCTACGTATCAAGGGCGAGCATTCATGTTTCAATTTAGGTTCGTGGGAAGAGGCTTTTTCATGGCTCTTCTCAACTCTGCAGTAGAAACAGACTGGGTCTTGGGCTGTGCAGTTGGATACAAAGGGAACCTTGTGCTTATAATGCCTTGGACGCCTTCCTTTTCCCTAGAGACAGTCCTGCAATATGAGTCCCTTGTGTGGGTCACTCTTGCGAACCTACCTATTTGGTTGGATGAGGAAGTTGCAACCATTGCTGGAGCTCTTGGGCGAGTATTACATGTTCCTTCCAACGGATCAGCTTATGGTGCTCTCAAGCCGAAACGAAAGGTTTGTGTCCTCTGAGACAAAAGGAAGGATCCGCTAGAGTATTTGGAGCTTACTGATCACCAGGGCTTCGAGGTTGTCATCCAAGTTCGCTTTGGCAACTTCCCGGACTCATGCTACATTTGTAGGCAATGCGGCCACTATGCTAAGGACTGTCCCAATAAAAATGCAGAGGTCAATAATGAGCTTTCAGCAACAGTTGTTGCAGAGACTGCGACCAAACCAAGCACATTTGAACCTCTTGCAATGCAGGTTGATAAGGCAGACCCTAGTGGATCCAAAGAAGAGAGCAAGAGTAGGGAGGCCCCGCAAACTATCAAGATGTAGCCAAAGCCTAGTAAGAAGACTAATGGTGCCATCCAAGTCACGAAGGACAAAGGAAAGGAGAATGTTGACCCTACAGAGCAAAGGGAGATAGAAGCAAGACTTCCAAGCAGGGCAAAGTTTCCATTAAGAGATTGGCAAGAATGCCCCTCGTGGATCGCAACTATTACACTGCGCTAGGGGAGGAGGTTGAATTTGTGGAGGCCCCATATGGTTAACATGATAGGACTGTCCAAGAAGATAACTGCCATAGCTTGGAATGTTTAAGGGTTGTGCTTGGACCATAGAAAAGAAATTATGTATGGCCTCTTAAGGATGCGTAAGCCAAACATAATGATGCTACAAGAAATAAAGGTAGGTGAAGACAAAGCAAACAACCTAGTAGCTCTTGGTTACCTAACTATTGCAAAAGGCTGCACCAGAGGTAGAGGAGGGTCCATGATACTGGTGAAAGATTATTTGGCCCCTAATTTTGCATGGGTAGAAGAGGAAGGTTCCTTTCTAGGTGTAGAGATTAATGTCTTTAGGGAGAAGATGTTTGTTATTTCTGTATACGCCTCTAATAGCTCAACAAGAAGAAGCAAGAAGTGGACTATGCTGGCTGGTAAATTGACTGGTGATCCCACGCTTATGATGGGGGACTGGAATGTAACAATGGGAGAAGGAGATCGTTCCCATGGGAGTGGCACTGTATTGACAACATAGAAAGAGAGCTGGAATGAACTCCAGGCAAGACACGATCTCGTGGATGTGGCGCCCACATTTCAAAAGACAAAAGTTGTTTACACTTGGCACAACTAGCAGAAGGGGAACTGCTAGAGGGCAGCATGCGTAGACAAAGCCTACTTCAATGACTGTGCATGGTGGGTCACTCCAGATTGCAGGTTTGCAGTTCTTCCTGAGGTTTCTACATCGGATCATAGTCAAATTCAGGTGACTTTCTGCCCTACGATTGGGGGTGGCACAAGTGAAGGGCCACCAATCTTTTGTTTCAATACATCATTCTTAGAAGATTCTTCATTTGTCACAAAGATCAAGCAAGTGTGGGATGATGCGAGAAAGGCGTGCTAAACTCTTAGAGAGGCATGGATGGCAAGTAACAGTGTTATCATTGATGTCTTTAAAAAACATGGCAGATTTTTAGCTCACAAGAGAAGAGTTGCTATGGATTGCACCTCTCGAGTTAGACTTGACCTTCTTGCTACAGTTTCCATTTCGCCTAAGGACTCTATTTTGGGCAATCTACTGCATGAGATTGAGATGTACATTAGGGCTCAAGAAGCCTTTAAAGTTCAGGCAGCAAAAATCCAGGTGAAGGAAAAATGGGAGGCTGAGGGAGATGCTCCTACTAGTTTCTACTTTGATGCTCTAAAGAAGAAAGGCAAAAGAGAATGGATTAGCTGCATAGAAACACAAGATGGCACCAAACTAATAGCTAAAGAAGAGATTCTGGATGCATTCAGCAACCACTTGGTGTCCATAGTGGGGCAAAGGCATGAGAAGGCTTGGGACTATGATTTGAAGTTGCAGTCCTTTCAAACCAAACTACATAAGTGGTCTCATGAAGTCTATACGTTTGGAGGGAAGTTGATTATCATCTACTCAATGTTGGTTTCTAGTGTGGTATTTAGTGCATCCATACTAGCATTTTCAATAGCATGTTGGAACCAATCAGAGAGAGCTCTAATATCATCTTTGTGGACAACAGATGAAACACAATAGTGGCATGTTATATCCTGGGATGTCCTTATTGCTAGCAAGAAGGAAGGTGGCCTAGGCATTGAATAATTGAAGGATAAAGCTCGTCGATTGTCCTTGAGATTACTTGGCAAAATGTACCTTAAACAACCATGGACCATCATAGCAAGAACTATGATTGAGTCATCTAGAGTTCCAGCTGGTATATGGGAAGACATAAGCTGGGAGCAGTTTGTCTTTACATGTGGCCTAAAAATAAAGATAAGAGAATCAAAGCACCTGCAAAGGCTAGTAGGAAGTTGAAAAAGTGTAATAGGTGAGCGTAAATGGAGGGGCTGCCCTAATAGGAGGGGAGATCCAAGTCTGTTACAGTCCCTCTGGTTTTTAGATGCTACTTATCAAGATGACTTTACACCTATTTTAAACTATACTAAGCTAGCAAAGAGTGTGCATGGAAAAGGGCTTAGGATATGGCTGGATATATGGGAGTAGAGAGAGCTCCGTTTCTTGTCACTGGAGGAGCATAATCACAGATTTCAGTTGAATGAGAATGAAAAGAATTGGCTGGGGATGGTTTTGATGAACAGGAGAGAAGAGTGGCCAGCGTTATTCAGAACCAGACCAATGGCTCTAATGAAGCGCTATCAAATTAAGAAGGGGAAATTTGCTTTGTGAGGCAGTCAAAAGAGATGACTTCAGTCATTATAATGTGAGTCATGTGTTAAAGGTGCATGAATGCTGGAAGAAGTATTACCCTAGAATGAAGCTAAGGACATGGAAAAGAAGGACAAGGGTTGTGTGGACTAGCATCCCTTCTTGAAGGCTTAATCTAGTGCTTTGGAAAGTCCTAATGAATAAGTTTCCTACTCGAGATAGGATAACTAAATTAGCCAAGGTTTCACTTATGTGTGTGCTATGCAAAAAGAAGGAATTCACCCAACATCTATTTTGGGACTGCATCGATGTCATGTGGCTATGGAAGGCTTTAAGTAGATGGGTGGAGAAGGTAGAACTATAGGCTAAAATTGATGCAAGGGGAGCCCTTTTCGGTGATTTTGGGCCTCTTCAAGAAGCCAAGGTGCCTCTTTGGAATGTCATTAGGGCCATAACAATTAGGAGCATTTGGAACCATAGGAATAAGAAGATATTTGGAAGGGTCTCTTTTTTTGTCCCTCTTAGTCTGCAACAATGTAGGTGTGATGTATTGACTGCATTGAAAGGTCTAGGAAAGAAGGCCTCTATTGATAGAGCCTGTTTCAAAGCTCTTAAGTGTAGTAATTGAAACTTACTAGTTAGATCTGTCTCCCCTTTTTTGGAAGATGTAAACATTTTTTTGAAATTCAATATAACACTGCATTATAAAAAAATAATGAGAGATGATAGACAATCCATGCTAGTCAAGTGATAGGAAAAATATGTAAATGAAAAGTACCATTAGAAAGTCTCAATTAAGATAAGTAAAATACCATTTTGATAGCTCATAGGTTGTAACATCAAATGGACAATCCAACTTAAATGTGATGACTATGTAGCTTACTATTAATACTCCGATAATAGATGTTAAAATTAAAATGAACCCCATTGCATCAGTATCGATAACATGAATCCATTCAATCATTAATCATTCTGGTAGGAACAATATGAATCCATCTAATCAATGAAATCCATAAGTGAACCAACAATAACATGAATCCATTCAATCATTCTAGTGGCATTGCCCTCCTATTCTTTGCTTCCATCCAAATATCCTAAACATCATTCCAATCAAATTGAGAGCTCTCACGGGCATCAATGAACAACAACATTAAGGCATCCAATGTGTTAATGCATAAGCTACACCTTGTGTTGCTTTTCATGAGATTGTGCCTTGAAAATCCACACTCTCAAGACACTGTGCTTGCTGGGATGACCATGCTAGTTTGCCATAGATATATCATACCAGGATATAAATCCCACCATGTCTTTGTAGTGCTGCAAACTTCCCAAACATCATTCATACTTCTATTTCAAGCAACTTGATATGATATGCTCATGAAATCCTCCCATTCCTTCATAGACCTTCTAATGTCAATTGTTTGACTATCAACATTGAGCTTGTTGATTAGTCTTCCTAAACATTGTTGAGTCATTTTATCCCTCTCAATGGGATCCATAGGATGAGAAGAAGGATTGAATATCTTGAATGCATTGAATACTGATAAATCCTCAAACTTGCTAGTCAAAGCATCCAAAATGTTTTACACATATGCTCGTGCAATAGAGATACACTCAACTAGAGAATCTGTTTCATTTCCATCACCTTCAAGGGATATAGTCAAGTTCAAACCCTCATGTTCTCTTTCTGAATCAATTGTAGCCTTAGATTTTTCCTTCTTTTTTGAAACTTTGGGAGTTGAAATGTACTTCAATACATGTATATTTACGACACCATTAGCATCCATATACTCCAACTTTCCATTGCTTGCCATTTTTAGAAATTCAGTGAGATATTTTGACCAAACACCAAACTTATCATCATCACATATAAGGTACCATTTTTTAAGGTTTTCAAAAGTCAAGTCAATAAGTGCACCAATCATAGTGACATTCATCTCGTCTTTGAAAGCTTGAATTTAATTTATTTAACTCTGCAAGCACATCTACTAAAAGATGTATGATATATTGCACCACGAAAGTTGTAGCATTGTGCCTTTTCCATTTCTCAAGAATAGTAGGCATGATTTTCACAAACCTTTCCATGACTTGATCTCTAAAAAGCCATCGATCTGTATGACTTTGCAACATCTTTGCATCTATAATATCATACTTGTGCATGATCTTCCATACCACCAAGTGGCCATTTGTTGATCTACCTAACCATCAATACACTTTGTTTGAAACTTTATTAACAAAAGAAAATAGACGAGGATGTGAAATAAATCCCCTTTGTTGCCAGTGCTTGTCAGTGTGCAATACAATGTATACCCAATACATAGAGTTAGTTCTTGAAAACATGCCACAACTCTAGTCCGATGTGTTGTCATAGATGAAGCACCATCTATTGCTATTGGAACAAGTTGAGACATATCCAATCCACTTTCTAAAAAGAATGCATTGATAGCATCATACATGCCTATGTTGTCCCATTATCTACTAGCAATAACTGTATAAATTTGCAAATTGCATGCCCTTTACCTCCATCATTGATATACAAAATATAAATAATCAAAAGTTTCTCCAAGGTGCGGTCAATGTTCTCATAAATGAGCATAGAAGAGAAGGGAATTTTACATAGTTTTGTATACATTTGCTTTCTTACATGGTCTCTCATAGCCAATAACATCTCTCTTCTTGAAATTGGACTTACATACGATCCATATTCATCAGATGTAGGCATATTGGAGTAGAAAGCTCTCTTTGCAACCTACACAATTGTGGATATTTCTATAGTGTAGTGGTAAGTCTTCACATGTACAAAAATTTATGAGCTTCATACATGATGCAATGTGCTTTCTCTCACTATGGACTATTGTATCCACTCCATGATTTTTACCATCACTGCTAATTTTTATCTTCGCATTTTGAGTACACAAGGCATGAATACAAGCAAAAGTTTTTGCATAATCATTCAATGTGGATAATTGGATACTTTGAGACACAACTTGAGTATAGGTACTCACTTTACTAGTATCTTCATACCATTGACAGTTTACCCTTTCTTCATTACACATGTTTTTTAAGCCCATGGGTGAAGCAAAGTCCACTTGTGTCATCACTTTGTTTTGACTCTTTTGGAAGAAGCATCATCATGAGATGAGCTCTCCATCATATCATTTTTCACAATTACATTTACATTCTTTACAACATTAGTCCTTCTTGAGTTATATTGACACTGGATTTTCCTTTAGGTTTGTCATTATTATCCCCCAACATTGTACACTCTTGCCTTGTAGAAATATTTTGACTTTTAGAAAAGAAAGACATGAGAGAAGGATCTGGCTTTCATTTTCTAGTTGCATCCTTTTGAGGTCCTGATGTATCCATCCTTGATTTATCTAACTGTACATAAACAGACCATTTAATAAATATTACATATTTATCGTACATATAAACATTCAAATAGAACTTGTGCTCCATAATAAGAGAACTTTGTAACTATGCATTTAATAAGCAAATATATGTATATATAGTTGAATCCACAAGAAACTAATGAGTCTCAATCCCAAGTTGAAAATTCAAAAGTATTTCTATATAATGTACATAACTTGAACTACAATATGAAGCCATAACTACAACCATTGAATGAGAATGAGCAAAGGAGAAATGTATCACTTGCCCAAGGTATGGGCAAATAAAAAATTGAACTAAGATTTCCAAACTAGAAATCATAAGCTCAAGATACTTAACAGAGAATGAGATATTCCCATCTATGAATAAAATAAGGTGATAGCTTAGGCACCTTGGATCTATTAATAGAAAAAGATATAATAAGAATCATTAAGACTAAGTAGACCTATATCCAAGCCCTAGTCTTATGCAAGAGGTGCTAAGTCTGAATTTTGTTCAAACATTAAAAAATATATATATGTAATGCATTACATTATTATTTCCATCAAAGCCTATAGCAAAAGTTTTACATTCTAATGATAGATATAATCACTCCTAAATAGATTCATACATAGAAGAAGAGAATGAGATACTCCCACATTTGAATACAATAAGAGGGTCGTCTAGGTGCCTTAGGTCTATTATTACATAAAAATATCCTTAAGATAGTGTGGACCTATATACCAAAGCCTTGGTCTTATGAAAGGGACTATGTCCAAATTAGGATTTAAAGCAAATATATATACGTAATGTGTCACATAATGATTTTCATCAAAACTTGTACGAACATTTTAGAATAGAAGCTAGATCTCATACAATGAAAGGGAGCAACGGATCGAAGGTTGGACTCGAGAGCTATGGCGGGAGAGCAAGAGCAAGAAAGGGAGAGACTAGGAATGGGAACTCCAATAGTCACAATGTGTGACCGGGCCTTCCTTTATTCAAACTGTCACTAAAAGAATAAAGAATAAAGTGACAGTGACGAGTGCCCGCCACTTGCAATGTGCAGTGGCGGTGACTGTCAGTGTAGTAATACATGGGCGGCTAGGCAGAGGCGCCTTTATCCCCAACAACCTCCCACTTAAAGGTGAATCTGCCCCAGTAAGGAGTGAAAAGAAAAAGAAAAAAGACAGTACAACAGGATGAGGAAAGACATCATCTCATCCCACGCCCATCAACCTCCTGAGGAAGGCAAAGTGCTCTATAGAGAGGCTTTTCGTGAGCAGATCTGCAGGATTCTGGTTAGTCGAGATCTTGACAAGATCAACAGACTTGTCCTCAATGACCCCACGTATGAAGTGATACCTCACCTCAATGTGTTTCGTCTTCGCATGGAAGACCGGATTCTTGGCTAACTGAATAGCACTCATAGAATTCGAATGCAGTGTAGGGATAGCATCAATACCAAGGTTAGCAACTAAAACGACCCAACCAAATGGCCTCCTTGCAAGCCTCAATGGCTGCAACATAGCCTCTGTAGTAGAAAGGGCCGTGTATTTCTACACCATAGACATCCAAGAAACAGCACATCCAGCATAGGCGAAAAAAAAAGCCAGAAGTGGACTTCCTACTATCTGCATGTCCTGCATAATCAGAGTCAGTGTACCCCACGACTCCTGTATCTTGGCTGCCATAGCATATGCACATATCTGTAGTGTCCTTTAGGCACCTCATGATACCCTTCACGGCATCCCAATGCTTTTTGCTAGGTGTAGCCATATAGCGTGCCACAACACCAACTACGAAGGCAATATATGGATGAGTGGCTATCATGGCATATATAAGACTACCCACTGTGGATGCATAGGGAATCTTGGCCATCTCGGCCCTCTGCTCATCTGTCTGCGGACAATCAACCTATGATACCTTCACATAAGAAGGCAATGGACAGCCAATAGGCTTTACATCCTGCATGCGGAAGCGCTCAAGGACTTTATGAATGTACTCCCTCTATGACAAGTAGAGGAGTCCCTGATGCCTGTCGTGTGTAATGCGCATACCAAGTATATGAGCGGCCTGTCCCAGAACTTTCATCTCAAAGCTCTTCTTGAGTTGAGCCTTAAGAGGATCTAGCTCATCATGAGCTTTCCCTGCTATCAGCATATCATCCACATAGAGTACCAAAATCAATAAAGAACCATCACAGGCTTTCTTCATGTAGCTGTAGCCTTGTGGCTGCATAAAGGCATCAAACTTATGATACCACTCCCTAGGTGCCTGTTTCAAGCCATAAAGACTTTTCTTCAATTTGCACACTAGGTGCTCCTTGCCAGGTTCTGTAAAGCCCTTAGTGTTGAGATATTGAGCTCCACTAGTGATATGCCAAGGTGACCGTTGTGCATTTATGTCACCGACTTGTTAGTTGTAGATGCGGTTGGTACACCGCCCATGAATAATAGCTAGATGACAGCTATCCTTATCTACTCTAGTTTGTGGTTCAATTAGTATGCCACCTTAGTTAGTTGAGTTTGGTTTGAGACCTATATATAGGGTTCTTCTATTTCTATGTACTTGAGTTCTTTTGGCTTACACAACTAAGAAGAGGAAAACTGTTTTCAGCCTCCACCTTTGTGTGTATTCCCCCATTGTGCAAGCAAGAAAGCTACAAGTGAGACTCCTTCCTTCTCTCCCACAACCTTGACATGGTATCAGAGCCTTGTTCATGGTAAGGAGCTCAAGAAAGCAAACCAAGCTTGCAGTGTTCTAGTAAGAGGACCAGTGTTGCTTTCATTTTTCTGTTTTGGGAGCAAGTCTCTGCAGGTAGCACAGCCGAAAAGTGCAAGAGTGCATTGTCTCAGATTGAGACGCCCTTCGCGGTGTAGCAAGAGGGCAGTATGCGTTGTCGGATTGGTCTTTAGCCCTTGGTTGCTCTGTTTTTTTGATTTGAGGCCATTTTGGGGCCTGTTTTGGAGGCGGAAGTTTTCTGCACGCACTCAAAAAAATGCCCTGTTTTATGCTGTGCGACCATTGTTCTACAGGTCGGTGAAAAGTTACTGTAGAAATTGCATCATATGCCTGTGCGCAGAGACATTGGGAGTTACAGAATAATCCTTGTTGCCTGTTGATGCAAAATCGTCACTAGGAAGTGACTGTGTGGTCAAATACCACTTTCGTCAGTTTTGCAGATTTGTCCTTGTGAGGCTGAAACTGTGTTCTTTGCAGTGACAGAATTTTTTGCAGTGTTCTGTAATGGCGTCTGATTCTCTTTCACAGATTGTCACTGAAAAGCTTGACAAGAACAACTTCCAAGCATGGAAGTTTAGAATGACGAATTTTCTTATGGGAAAAGGATATTGGGAATTCGTTGCAGGAAATGAAGAAGAACCAGTTCTTCCTGATGTTTCCAATCAACAGCAAATGCAGGCATTTAAAGCATGGCATGAAAGAGCCAGTAAAGTTATGTACTGGCTGTCTATTAGCATTTCAGACTCTATGATTGTGCATATTCAAGATGCAAGTACGCCAAAGGAGGCATGGGATACTTTGTCAAAAATGTATAGCACAAATACGCAAGCCAGGAAAATGCAGCTCAAGCAAGAGTTGCACAATGTGCAAAGAGAAAATATGAGCATCAATGACTACCACATGAAGTTAAAGAAGATTGCAGATGCACTTGCTTCCATTGGGTCACCAGTGGAAGATGATGATTTAGTTTTTGTGACCTTGAATGGTCTAGGAAGGGATTATGCATAGTTCTGAACATCCATTTTCGTCCGTGAAAGGTTTCTTGATTTTGAGAAGTTGATTGCTCTTCTAATTTCTGAGGAGTAGAGAAATGGTGGTGCATCTTCTTCAAGAGGAACTTCAAAAAAAGCTGTCTTCTACTCAAATGCTAAAAGAGGTAGAGGCAAAGGTAGAGGAGGTTGATCTGGAGGCCGTGGTAGAAATCAGAATATACAGCAAACTCAAGAAAACCAGTCCTATGGAGGAGGACATGGTAACTCTAGAGGTAGGGGGAGCCAAAGAGGTCGTGGTGGATGGCAAAGGGGCCAAAATGCAAACAACAATGTTGAATGCTACTACTGTGGTAAAATGGGTCATATGGCTAAAGACTGCTATAAAAAGCAGAATGACATCATGAATGGAAAATTGAAACAAGGAATTTATGCATCTTCTAGTAGACGGGGTGATGACAGAAATGAGCATTTGTTTATGGTGCAGCACATGACCAATTCTGTGACAAGTGTAGAAGAAAGAAACGATGTGTGGTATGTTGACTCAGGTGCATCAGACCACATGACAGGTCATGCAGAATGGATGCAGGATGCAAGGAAAATAGAAAAACCAGGATTTGTGGAGATTGGTGATGATACTGCACATCCTATTGTGCAGATTGGAAAAATTCATTTGTCTATGCAGGATGGGAAAAAAAAAACATGTCGGATGTATTTCATGTCTCGAATATCACCAAGAACCTGGTTTCTGTCGGTCAAATGGTTGAGCAGGGCTTGCAGGTCAGATTTAATTCTCATGGATGCTTTGTTGAGGATATGAAAAATAAAGGTCGCTTGATAGCAAAAGGAAAGAAGAAGGGCAGAATGTTTACGTTGGATGCAGACATGCCTGAATTGAGTGCAGCAATGTTTGCACATGGGACCGGTGTAGTTGCAAATATTGATATCTGGCATAAACGCATTGGTTATGTTAATGTACAACGACTTCAATCAATGCAAGCCCAAAATATTGTTAGAGGATTGCCTAAATTCAAGGTTGTAGAAATGCATAAGGTATGTGAAGCCTGTCAATTTGGAAAACATGCAAGGAAACCATTTCCTAAACATGTTCAAGAGAGTAAGAAGCCATTGGAATTAATCCACTCTGATGTGTGGACTACTAAAGCTGCATCTCTTGGAGGCTGTCATTATTTTGTCACTTTTATTGATAACTATAGCAGAAAAGTTTGGGTGTATTTTATGAAAAAGAAAAGTGAAGTTTTTGGGCATTTCAAAACTCTTAAAGCTATGGTTGAAAAAGAAACAGGCATGCAAATAAAATGCCTAAGGTCAGATGGAGGGGGAGAGTACCTCTCAAATGAGTTTGCAAGGTTCCTGCAGGAGCATGGCATAAAGCAGCAATATTCATGCAATCATACCCCACAACAAAATGGAATTGCAGAAAGAAAAAATAGGCATATTGGAGAGGTATCTCGTGCCATGCTCAATAAAAAAAGACTTGCCAGATTTTTACTGGGCTGAAGCAGTTGCTACAGCAATCTACATAATGAATAGGACTCCCACTGCAGCAATACATGGGATGACTCCAAAGGAGAGGTATACTGGTAGGAAACCAGATATTCCTCATTTGAAGATTTTTTGTTGCATTGCCTATGTACATGTGCCAGATGAGTTGAGATCGAAGTTGGATCCAAAAGCTGAGAAGTGCATCTTTATTGGTTACTCTCTGGAGCAGAAAGGGTATAGATGCTATAACCCTTCTACTCGTAAGTTTACAGTGAGCAGAGATGTTGTTTTTGATGAGATGAGTAGCTGGTATAAACCAGTAAATGTGATTGATGATGTAGATGCACAAAATGGTAATGCTGCACAGAATTCACAGCAGCAGTCACAAAATATTAGTGGACTTGGAGTGTCCTTTAGTAGTGGTTCACATTCTTCGCCATGGACAGGCAGATTGAAATCAGGAGAATCTCCTCAAAACAATGCAGATAGTGGTATGCAGGTTTCACGAAAAGGAAAAGAGAATGTAGATCAGCCCATGTTTGATGTGAATGCAGGTCACTCTTATGTGGATGGTGAATCCAGTGGCTCAGAACAGAGCATTGATGATGAGTTGGGTATTCCTTCTATTGTTACATCTGGAGTAAGGAAGACCAGGGATGTTTTGAGAGCACCTGGGAGTGAACCTACTTTGCGCAGGTCTACCAGAGCTAGGTATCCTGTGGACAGGCTGAAATATGATGGATTTACAGCCATTCACTATGCCTATATGGTCAAAGTGATACAGGAACCAGAACCCACTTCTTTTGAGCGAGCCATGGGAAAAGAAAAATGGGAGAAAGCCATGGATGAAGAAATGGATGCCTTAGAAGCAAATGCTACATGGGAATTGGTACCTTTGCCTAAAGGTAAGAATGCAATTGGTTGTAAGTGGGTTTATAAGGTGAAGCACAATGCAAATGGTTCTGTGAACAGATACAAGGCAGGATTAGTAGTCAAGGGGTATGCACAAACATATGGCATCGATTATGAAGAAACATTCAGTTTGGTTGCAAGGATGGCAAATGTAAGAGTAGTCATTGCTATGGCTGCATCAAAGGAATGGTCTTTACATTAGATGGATGTAAAGAATGCCTTCTTGCATGGTGATTTGCAAGAAGAGGTATATATGGAGCAGCTACCAGGTTATGTGCATGCTGTTCATCCTGAGTTTATTTGTAGGTTGAAGAAAGCCTTGTATGGCTTGAAGCAAGCACCTAGAGCATGGTCTGACAAGATAGAACAGTATCTTGTCACTATTGGCTTTTAGATTTCCAAGGCAGATTTCTCACTTTATGTGAGAAAAACAGAGAAAGATATTATGCTACTTGTCATTTATGTTGATGATTTGATTATGACAGGTGACAGTGATGAAGATATCCTTCATGTGAAAATGCTATTGAAGCAGAAGTTTGAGATGAAGGATTTGGGAGAGCTGCGTTATTTCTTGGGCATTGAGGTGATTAGATCACCAAGTGGGATACGGCTCTTGCAGAGGCAGTATGGATTGGACATGCTATCCAAATATGGGATGACAGGCTGTAAGCCTATTTCAGTTCCTTTGGAGCAGAATGTGAAGCTGAGCGCAGATGCAGGTGAGCTTTTGGAAGACCCAACTATGTACAGACGCATAGTAGGAAGTTTGATTTATATGACTATTACCAGGCCAGATTTGAGCTATGTTGTTGGATTGGTAAGTCAGTTTATGCAGGCTCCAAGGAAACCGCATTTGGATGCGGCTAGACGCATACTCAGGTATGTGAAGTCCACATTGCAGTATGGACTACTTTATGAGACTGGGGTTCATATACAGTTGCATGGATACACTGATGCTAATTGGGCTGGTAGTGGATATGTGTTCTCTTTTGGGAGTGCTGCAGTCACTTGGAGCAGCAAGAAACAGCCTACAGTTTCCTTGTCGAGCATAGAGGCTGAGTACAGGGATGCAGCAATGGCTGCATGTGAGGTAGCTTGGTTGCATAAGCTATTTTATGATATGCATCAGCCTACAGATGGGCCATTTGTCATTTATTGTGACAACATGAGACATTCATAAAGTCCTTGAGCGCTTCTGCATGCATGATGTAAATCCTATTGGCTGCAGGAGTCATGGGGTACACTGACTCTGACATTGAGGTGCATTATCACTATGTGCGGGAGAGGGTTTTACTATGTCTTATTGATCTAGTTTATGTCAGCACAGAGGATCAGGTAGCTGACATATTTACAAAGGCATTGGGCGTAGAGAAGCTGCGCAAGTTCAGAGACCTGCTTGGTGTGCAGGAATTGGGATTGAGCTCGAGGGGGAGTGTTGAGATATCGAGCTCCACTCATGATATGCCAGGGTGACTGTTGTGCATTTATGTCACCGACTTGTTAGTTGCAGATGCGGTTGGTATACCGCCCATGAATAATAGCTAGATGACAGCTATCCTTATCTATTCTAGTTCATGGTTCAGTTAGTATGCCACCTTAGTTAGTTGAGTTTGGTTTGAGACCCATATATAGGGTTTTTCTATTTCTATGTACTTGAGTTCTTTTGGCTTAGACAACTAAGAAGAGAAAAACTGTTTTCAGCCTCCACCTTTGTGTGTATTTCCTCATTGTGCAAGCAAGAAAGCTACAAGTGAGACTCCTTCCTTCTCTCCCACAACCTTGACACTTAGGTTGCTCCATATAAATCTCATCATGCAAGTCCCCATATAAGAAAGCCGTCTTGACATCCATCTGGTATAAATCCAAGTCAAGCTAAGCAACCAAAGCCAAAACTAAGCACAGGGTGGTCATCTTAACCATAAGAGAAAAGACCTCGTCAAAGTCCATACCATGCTCCTACTTAAAACCCTTTGCTACCAATCTAGCCTTGTATGCCGGCTTGGGGTGTCTAGGGGTACTTTTTAGCTTATACACCCACTTGCATGGAAAAGACTTCTTGCCCGTAGGCAAGGAAACCAAATCCCAAGTGTCATTCTTATGTAGGGAGTCTATCTCAGACTGCATAGCCCTCTCCCAGGAGTGACTGTCACCCCTTCGCATAGCCTCATCATAGGTGAAAGGCTCTCCTGCATCTGTAACCAAGACATAATGCATTGAGGGCTGAAATCTATCAGGTGGACGTCTGTCTCTAGTAGACTGTCTCATGGCAGGCTCTGCTACCTGCCCAGCTGCCTATCCAACGCCCTGACCATGAGCATCTACTGCAGCTGTCAACTGTCCAACTGGCTGTGCGGGAGCTCTCAGCTCCTCCTGAAATATGACCCTGCAAATCTCAACAACTCTCTCAGGCTGCCTATGCATTTTGTCTTCATGGAAGACTACATCATGACTGCGGATGACTTTCCGCACCTGTGGATCCTAGAGATGGTAACCCATCTCGCCTGCATCCCCATAACCAAGGAAAATGCATTTCACACTCTTGGGATCCAGCTTACTTCTCTTGTCCCTGGGCACATGGCAAAATGCCTCACATCCAAAGACACGGAGATGCGCATAAGAGGAGGGTTTTCCAGTCCATACCTCCTCTGCAACCTGGAAATCCAAACCGCTAGAAGGTGATCTGTTTATGACATGCACAGTTGTACTAACTGCCTCAGCCCAAAAGCTCTGTGTGGTAGGCCTACATGACTAAGCATACTGTGTACACACTCCTGGATGTTCTATTCTATTCATCTGCTCAGCCAAACCATTCTGGGGGGGGTGTAGGGGACGGTCAACTGACACTTAATACCTCTCTCATCACATAATTGCTCAAAAGCACGTGAGACATACTCACTCCCATTATCTGTCCTTAGGCATTTTAGCCTATACCCAAACTGGTTCTCAACCAATGCAAGCCATCTCTGAAACACAGCCAAGACATCAGATTTCAGCTTAATGGGATAAGCCCAAACTTTCTGTGAAAAATCATCTGTGAACGTAACAAAATACTTTGCACCACCCATAGACTGACAAGGCATGGGCCCACAGACATCCGAATGTACCAATGCCAAGGGCTCACTCATGCGTGGCCTACCTGACTTCTTATGCGTAGACCTAGTCTGCATGCCATAAAGACAATGCTCACATGAATCAAAACATGCATAATCAAGGGGCGGTAAGTACTGCAAACCAGAAAGCATTTTTATTCCCTTCAAAGATATATGGCCCAAACGGGCATGCCAAAGAGATACATGTGGGATAGAACCCACATACAAAACATGATCAAGGGAAGAAGCTGATACAATCAAGGGGTAGAGACTGGCAGCCTTGGCACCTCTCGCAATCACAAGTCTGCCATGAGTGATCTTCCATGCAGAGTCTCCAAAACATACATGATATCCTGCGTCATCAAGCTGTCCAGTTGACATGAGACTGCATGTCAAAGCAGGTACATGATGTATATCCTACATAACAAAACTGCTGCCAGAAGGAAACTGTAGCCTAACATCACCAATGCCCACAATATCAAGAGAGTTGTCATCACCCAAGCGCACAGTACCCGAAACAATACGGTATGAATGAAACCACTCTTGGTAAGGTGTCACATGAAAGGATGCACTTGAGTCCAAGAGCCAACACTGTGCATATATAGAGTGTATCTCTATCATCTGCAAAGCACTAGAAGAAGCTGCAAGGATATAATCATCATCATCAACATCCTCAGGTTGCATAACATTGATCTCTTCAAATTTAACACTAGACTTTGCAGGTACTATGCTGCGATCAGAAGACTCATCCTGCACTTTGTCTTTCCCATTATCTTTGCGCCTTTTATTGCGCAATTCATGGCATTGTGGCCTAATATAGCCCTTTTTTCCACAATGGTGATAAGTAACATCTGCATTCCTGCCACGAGATTTGCTACGTGACTTCCCACGAGATTTGGACCGAGATTTTGAGAATCCCGTCCACGGCCACTACCATTGCCATGCTTTCCATATCCATCATTCTTGTCTCTAACTGTCATAGCATGAGACACATGAGAGACATCCAAATTCTTACAGTTAACCTCTTCTTGCAGAAGAGCACTCTCAACATCAGATAATTTCAAGGTAGCAGTAGAGGCACATAATGTAGTGCGGAATACATCCCATGACTCATTAAGAGTACCAAGCAAGAAAAGAGGAGTGACATCCTCTGCAAAAGTGATGTCCTGCGAAGTCAAGTTCTTGAGTATAGCATGGAACTGGCTCAAGTGAGCAGATATAGTCACATTCTCCTTCATGCATAGATCCATAAGCTGCTTCAGCCAATACATTTGACTCGCTGAACTTTTCTTATCATAGAGATTCTTGATTTTATCCCACAACTGCCGTGCACTCTGTTCTTCCTTAAATACATTGTAGTGAACTTGTTCTATGAGAGACAATACAATGGTGGACTTGCATAACTCATCAAGCTCAAGCCATTCCTCATCTGGCATAGTTGCAGGCGGATGCCCGCTTAAATTCAAAGGTTTGATCTGCGATTTCTGCACCAACACCTGCCAAATCTGGCTCTTCCTAATAAGAGTAATTCGTACCATCAAGCTTAGTGATGTTGAAAATAGCATGATCTATGGATAAACTTGCCATAATGCAGGCTGGAAGACTGTAGACAGTTCAAAACTGCTTGCTGTTTACTGCAGAAAATGACAAAAAAATCACCAAAATCGAGAGAAAATGGCAAGGAAAGTGAAACCAAAGCTGCTGGCCACCAAGTACTAGCGAAAGTACATCATTTTAGAGTGTTTTAGCATGAAAAATCCATGTCAGTCTTCCATACATATATACTTGCTGTAATAAATTTCAGATTTCAGTAAAAGAGAACTAACAGTGCCAAAATCGGATCCCAATGCAATCAGATATTGCCGAGACTAAAGCCGGCATCATGCTGGCATAGCATAAGCATATGATGGTCGATAAGCATGAATCCAACACCCAAGTATGTCATACAAACATATGCCAGTGAGTAGACACACCACCCAGTCTGGGGCAAAGTGTTCTTGCCACTACCAAAACTTGACACAAGTAGGTGTCAATTCACAAAGATACGGATCCAAAACTGAGACTTAGCACGCTCAATGGCATGTAATGGCTCAATGCATAAAAGTACCACCTGCTCAATGTCTGATAAGCATTCAAGAATGCTCCCACTGGCACAAAAGTCATATGTGTCAAGATTGTGGGAGAGAAGGAAGGAGTCTCGCTTGAAGCTTTCTTGCTTGCACAATGGGGGAAGACACACAAGGGTGGAGGCTGAAAACAGTTTTTCTCTACTTAGTTGTGTAAGCCAAAAGAACTCAAGTACAAAGAAAATAGAAGAACCCTAGATATGGGTCTCAAACCAAACTCAACTAACTAAGGTGGCATACTAACTGAGCCACGAACTAGAGTAGATAAGGATAGCTATCATGTAGCTATTATTCAGGGGCGGTGTACCAACCTCATCTACAACTAACACGTCGGTGACATAAATGCACAACGGTCACCCTGGCGTATCACAAGTGGAGCTCGATATCTCAACACTTCCCCTCGAGCTCAATCCCAATTCCTGCACACCAAGCAGGTCTCTGAACTTGCGCAGCTTCTCTGCGCCCAATGCCTTCGTGAATATGTCAGCTACCTGATCCTCTGTGCTGACATAAACTAGATCAATAAGACCTAGTAAAACCCTCTCTCGCACATAGTGATAATGCACCTCAATGTGCTTTGTTCTAGCATGATAGACTGGGTTATTTGCCAAGTGTATACTACTCATGTTGTCACAATAAATGACAACTGGCCCATCTGTAGACTGATGCATATCATAAAGTAGCTTATGTAACCAAGCTACCTCACATGCAGCCATTGCTGCACCCCTGTACTCAGCCTCTGTGCTCGACAAGGCAACTGTAGGCTGTTTCTTGCTGCTCCAAGTGACTGCAGCACTTCCAAAAGAGAACACATATCCACTGGTAGATCGTCTATCAGAAATGCTACCAGCCCAATCAGCATAAGTGTATCCATGCAACTGTATCTGAACCCCAGTCTCATAAAATAGTCCATACTGCAATGTGGACTTCACATACCTGAGTATGCGTCTAGCTGCATCCAAATGTGGTTTCCTTGGAGCCTGCATAAACTGACTTACCAATCCAACAGCATAGCTCAAATCTGGCCTGGTAATAGTCATATAAATCAAGCTTCCTACTATGCTTCTGTACATAGTAGGGTCTTCCAGAAGCTCACCTGCATCTGCGCTCAGCTTCACATTCTGCTCCAAAGGAACTGAAATAGGCTTACAGCCTGTCATCCCATATTTGGACAGCATGTCCAATCCATACTGCCTCTGCAAGAGCTGTATCCCACTTGGTGATCTAATCACCTCAATGCCCAAGAAATAACTCAGCTCTCCCAAATCCTTCATCTCAAACTTCTGCTTCAATGGCATTTTCACATGAAGGATATCTTCATCACTGTCACCTGTCATAATCAAATCATCAACATAAATGACAAGTAGCATAATACCTTTCTCTGTTTTTCTCACATAAAGTGAGAAATCTGCCTTGGAAATCTGAAAGCCAATAGTGACAAGATACTGTCCTATCTTATCAGACCATGCTCTAGGTGCTTGCTTCAAGCCATACAAGGCTTTCTTCAACCTGCAAACAAACTCAGGATGAACATCATGCACATAACCTGGTGGCTGCTCCATATAGACCTCTTCTTGCAAGTCACCATGCAAGAAGGCATTCTTTACATCCATCTGATGTAAAGACCATTCCTTTGATGCAGCCATAGCAATGACTACTCTTACGGTTGCCATCCTTGCAACCGGACTGAATGTTTCTTCATAGTCAATGCCATATGTTTGTGCATACCCCTTGACTACTAATCTTGCCTTGTATCTGTTCACAGAACCATCTGCATTGTGCTTCACCTTATAAACCCACTTACAGCCAATTGCATTCTTACCTTTAGGCAAAGGTACCAATTCCCATGTAGCATTTGCTTCCAAGGCATCCATTTCTTCATCCATGGCTTTCTCCCATTTTTCTTTTCCCATGGCTTGCTCAAGAGAAGTGGGTTCTGGTTCCTGTATCACCTTGACCATATATGCATAGTGAATGGCTGTAAATCCATCATATTTCAGCCTATCCACAGGATACCTAACTCTGGTAGACCTGCGCAAAGTGGGTTCACTCCTAGGTGCTCTCAAAACATCCCTGGTTTTCCTCACTCCAGGTGTAACAATAGAAGGAATACCCAACTCATCATCAATGCTCTGTTCTGAGCCACTGGATTCACCATCCACATAAGAGTGACCTGCATTTACATCAAACATGGGCTGATCTACCTTCTCTTTTCCTTTTCGTGATACCTGCATACCACTATTTGCGCTGCCTTCAGAAGATTCTCCTGATCTCAATCTGCCTGTCCATGGCGAAGAATGTGAACCACTACTAGGGGACGCTCCAGGTCCACTAATATTTTGTGACTGCTGCTGTGAATTCTGTGCAGTATTACCATTTTGTGCATCTACATCATCAATCACATTTACTGGTTTATACCAGCTACTCATCTCATCAAAAACAACATCTCTGCTCACTGTAAACTTACGAGTAGAAGGGTATAGCATCTATACCCTTTTTGCTGCAGAGAGTAACCAATAAAGATGCACTTCTCAGCTTTTGGATCCAACTTGGATCTCAACTCATCTGGCACATGTACATAGGCAATGCAACAAAAAATTTTCAAATGAGAAATATCTGGTTTCCTACCAGTATACCTCTCCTCTGGAGTCATTCCATGTATTGCTGCAGTGGGAGTCCTGTTCATTATGTAGACTGCTGTAGCAACTGCTTCAGCCCAATAAAAATCTGGCAGGTCTTTTTCATTGAGCATGGCACGAGACACCTCTCCAATATATCTGTTTTTTCTTTCTGCAATTCCATTTTGCTGTGGGGTATGACTGCATGAATATTGCTGCTTTATGCCATGCTCCTGCAAGAACCTTGCAAACTCATTTGAGAGGTACTCTCCCCCTCCATCTGACCTTAGGCATTTTACTTGCAGGCCTGTTTCTTTTTCAACCATAGCTTTAAGAGTTTTAAAATACCCAAAAACTTCACTTTTCTTTTTCATAAAATACACCCAAACTTTTCTGCTATAGTCATCAATAAAACTGACAAAATAATGACAGCCTCCAAGAGATGCAGCTTTAGTAGTCCACACATCAGAGTGGATTAATTCCAATGGCTTCTTACTCTCTTGAACATGTCTAGGAAATGGTTTCCTTGCCTGTTTTCCAAACTGATAGGCTTCACATACCTTATGCATTTCTGCAACCTTGAATTTGGGTAATCCTGCAACAATGTTTTGGGCCTGCATTGATTTAAGTCGCTGTACATTAACATGACCAATGCGTTTATGCCAGATATCAATATCTGCAACTACACCGGTCCCATGTGCAAACATTGCTGCACTCAATTCAGACATGTCTGCATCCAATGTAAACATTCTGCCCTTCTTCTTTCCTTTTGCTATCAAGCGACCTTTATTTTTCATATCCTCAACAAAGCATCCATGAGGATTAAATCTGACCTGCAAGCCCTGCTCAACCATTTGACCAACAGAAACCAGATTCTTGGTGATATTCGGGACATGAAATACATCGGACAGGTATTTCTTTTTCCTATCCTGCATAGACAAGGGAATTTTTCCAATCTGCACAATAGGATGTGCAGTATCATCACCAGTCTCCACAAATCCTGGTTTTTCCATTTTCCTTGCATCCTCCATCCATTCTGCATGACCTGTCATGTGGTTTGATGCACCTGAGTCAACATACCATACATCGTTGCTTTCTTCTGCACTTGTCACAGAATTGTTCATGTGCTGCACCATGAACAAATGCTCATTTCTGTCATCACCCTGTCTACTAGAAGATGGATAATTCCCTTGTTGCAGTTTTCCATTCATGATGTCATTCTGCTTTTTATAGCAGTCTTTAGCCATATGACCCATTTTACCACAGTAGTAGCATTCAACATTACTGTTTGCATTTTGGCCTCTCTGCCATCCACCACGACCTCTTTGGCTCCCCCTACCTCTAGAGTTACCATGTCCTCCTCCATAGGACTGGTTTTCTTGAGTTTGCTGCATATTCTGATTTCTACCACGGCCTCCAAATCGGCCTCCTCTACCTCTGCCTCTACCTCTTCCAGCATTTGAGTAGAAGACAGCTTCTTTTGAAGTTCCTCCTGAAGAAGATGCACCACCATTTCTCTGCTCCTCAGAAATTAGAAGAGCAATCAACTCCTCAAAATCAGGAAATCTTTCACGAACTGAAATGGATGTTCGAAACTGCGCATAATCCTTTCCTAGACCATTCAAGGTCACAGAAACTAAATCATCATCTTCCACTGGCGACCCAATGGAAGCAAGTGCATCTGCAATCTTCTTCACCTTCATGTGGTAGTCATTGATGCTCATATTTTCTCTTTGCACATTGTGCAACTCTTGCTTAAGCTGCATTTTCCTGGCTTGCGTATTTGTGCTATACATCTTTGACAGAGTATCCCATGCCTCCTTTGGCGTACTTGCATCCTGAATATGCACAATCATAGAGTCTGAAATGTTGATAGACAGCCAGTACATAACTTTCCTGGCTCTCTCATGCCATGCTTTGAATGCCTGCATTTGCTGTTGATTGGGAACATCAGGAAGAACTGGTTCTTCTTCATTTCCTGCAACAAATTCCCAATATCCTTTTCCCATAAGGAAATTCGTCATTCTAAACTTCCATGCCTGGAAGTTGTTCTTGTCAAGCTTTTCAGTGACAATCTGTGAAAGAGAATCAGGCGCCATTACAGAATACTGCAAAAAATTCTGTCACTGCAAAAACCACAGCTTCACCCTCACAAGGGAAAATCTGCAAAACTGGCGAAAGTGGTATTTGACCACACAGTCACTTCCTAGTGACGATTTTGCATCAACAGGCAACAGGGATGATTCTGTAACTCCCAATGTCTCTGCGCACAAGCATACAATGCAATTTTTACAGTAACTATTCACCGACCTGTAGAACAGTGGCTGCACAGCATAAAACTGAGCCTTTTCCTGAGTGCGTGCAGAAAACTTCCGCCTCCAAAACAGGCCCCGAAATGGCCTCAAATAAAAAAAACAGGGTCGCCAAAAGCTAAAGCTCAGTCCCGCAGCATATACTACCCTCTTGCTTCAGCGCGAAGGGCGTCTCAACCTGAGACAATGCACTCCTGCAATTTCCGGCTGTGCTACCTGCAGAGATCTGCTCCCAAAACAGAAAATGAAAGCAACACTGCTCCTCTTACCAGAACACCGCGAGCTTGGCTTGCTTTCTTGAGCTCCTTACCACGAACAAGGCTCTGATACCATGTCAAGATTGTGGGAGAGAAGGAAGGAGTCTCGCTTGAAGCTTTCTTGCTTGCACAATGGGGGAAGACACACAAGGGTGGAGGCTGAAAACAGTTTTTCTCTACTTAGTTGTGTAAGCCAAAAGAACTCAAGTACAAAGAAAATAGAAGAACCCTAGATATGGGTCTCAAACCAAACTCAACTAAATAAGGTGGCATACTAACTGAGCCACGAACTAGAGTAGATAAGGATAGCTATCATGTAGCTATTATTCAGGGGCGGTGTACCAACCGCATCTACAACTAACACGTCGGTGACATAAATGCACAACGGTCACCCTAGCGTATCACGAGTGGAGCTCGATATCTCAACAATATGTACAAGCTCAAGAGCTCAAGCCAAGGCAAGACATAGTGCCAATGACATAAGTCCAAGACAATACATCAATAGTACATCCCGAACATGTAGGCGGTAGAGCATCCGTATGTAGCATTTGTAAGCATGTAAGACATCAAATACATCCCAATCCAAACTCTGACAAGCCAAGTAACATCCAAGACTACTCCAGATAATCCAAAATGCACCCAAGGTGGAGCTTCAATGAGCACTCAAGCTCAATGTATGTGTAGGGTAATCAACCGTGACATGAGTATCAAGCCGTAGGCAACGGGTATGCATAAACCCAAGAAGCATCACTGTCAAAGCATATACCAATGTCAATAAGTGCGGGCTGAAATAAGCTCAAGCTTCCAAAAGCATCCGGATTCAATGAAAAGCTCAAAGTCGTCCCTCGATGATCAATACATCATAGCATAACCCAAGACATACATCTGGAACCAAAAGGCATATGCCAAAGCATGAAAGATAGCTTCAGCCCAAGAGTATTCAACATGCATTTACTGTTATAAACTGTGTATTTCCAGCCCCAAAATCAGGCCAAAATCATAGCATTAAATATAGCTTCAATCCCCCAATCAATCGGGATGCAATAGGCATCAAACCGGTTATGTAGTCATGCCCAAACAAGCATAGGCATACAAATACATGCTGTCTCAGACCTAAAATCTGTTGCAATAGATTTTTTCATCAGAATTTGGCAAATCCAACATCACCATCGTGTCCGGAGCGTGCCAAGATCCCAACTTAGACTCTTACGTTGCCTGAATCGGTTCTGAATGCTCGAGATATGACAAAAAGAGTGATTTTTGGGCCAGATTTTGAAACAGGCGCAAAAAAAATGTGAGTTAGCTGGGGGGTCTACTGTCCCACGTGTCAACAATGGGGCCCAAAGGAGGCACAAATGAGGGCCAAAGAAGGCCTACACCAAGCCTTAGCAAGCCTTGATAGGCTAGAAGCAAGATCCAGGTGAAGGAAGCTCTAAGAGATGTGAGCTATGGCTGCCCACAACTTGTTTACAGCTTGTGAGACCTGAGAACTGAAATAAACCCTGAAGAAAATGATCAAATACCTCTGATGTAATGCCCTGAAGGTGCCCAACAATGCTGGGAAGGTGCTCGGGAAGTCGGGGAGTGACAGGAGCTCGAAGGAGTCGGATATGGCTGCCGAGAAGGAGACCCAATGCAAGTAGGGAGTTGATGGGATGCTGAGAATGCCATGAACCAAGCTCAAGATTCGGAAAGCAAAGCTCTGATACCAGTTGAAAGGGAGCGACAGATCGAAGGTTGGACTCGAGAGCTATGGCGGGAGAGCAAGAGCAAGAAAGGGAGAGACTAGAAATGGAAACTCCAACAGTCACAATGTGTGACCGGGCCTTCCTTTATTCAAACTGTCACTAAAAGAATAAAGAATAAAGTGCAGGTGACGGGCGCCCGCCACCTGTAGTGTGCAGTGGTGGTGACTGTCAGTGTAGTAATACACGGGTGGCCAGGCAGAGGCGCCTTTACCCCCAACATACAATACAATAAGAGAATGAAATATAAATTTGTACTTGAAAGTTGACACATTGATAATATAAGTCATAGATGAATCCGCAAGGAACCCTCATGTCCGAATCTTGAATCCCAAGCTCAAATGCAATAGTATATGTAGAAAATGCATCACATAATTATTTTCATTGAAGTTTGATTTATTTATGGAAATGCACCACATGAGAGAACTTCTAAGTTTACCTTTGATATTTAAGGTTTCATGTAGCAACCACCTTGTGTTTGTGCATTTAGATGATGCCACTATTCGGATAGGTCCTCAAGATCTTACTTCTTTTTGAGTTCGTTTTTCTAAATGTTGCAACATGCATTCCAATTTTTCATTGAAGAACAAGTAAAGAAAATAGTTGAAACAATAGAAATATAGTGAAAAGTTTCACTAGGTGAATAATCAAAGGGTGAAGACAAATCACAAGGATAACTCACCAATTACCAATAGAAAGGCACCAAAGGGCAAAAGTAGATGGCTATGGATTAGTAATCTCTGTGTGTGGGTTTCTCTCAATGTCTGTATCTTTCGCTCTCCCTCTAAAACTTTGACATGGTATCAGAGCCATGAAGCAATGAAACCCTGAGCCTGTGAGCTTGGCATTGGAGTCATGGAAGTCAGAGCTTGAAGAGGAGACAACTGAATTGGAATTGCAAGAAAAGGAAGCCATTGGTCGACATTTGAAAGGTATGCATCAGAGTTGGAGCTCTTGCAACTATCAAAACTTGTTGAGGCTTGCAAAGAGGACCAATGTCATGTGTTAGACCTTGTTAATGAGCTCATTAATGACCACAGATTGCACCTATTTCTCTTGAGGGTGTAATGGGTAGCATCAACCATCAAATGCCATACTTTAATGCTCAAGAATGAAGAGCAATGTTATGTAAAGCTAGGCAAGCATTATCTAAGTGTTAAAACATTGTGGTTGCTAGTTGAAAACCAGATTTGAAGACATCAACAAGTTGCGTGATCAGGCCTGAACTACACTTGTATGATGCTGGCCATTTGCTTTTTCTCATGCTCAGACTTGGATAGCCACCAACACACTCCATTAGCTAACAAACAACTTGTCAGGGATTAAAGAAGACCCCATAACATTGGTATTGAGGCTCTCAATTCATTTGTGGAATGATTGAGTCAAATATTGATTGTAAAATAGAGCAAGTTTGCTATAGTTACATAAGGACAACATATAACTACTTGGCTATAGCTCATTGGGAACTATATTGAACTCTAGTGTGCCTACTGATGGTGGTTAACAATGTATATGCCCTTACTCTTGTGCATGTTGGCATGGTTCTGGAGTGCTTAATGCTTAGTTTTGAGAAGTATTAACACGTTAAATCTAACTTGAAATTGGATAGCACATATTTAGTGGTTGCTGAAGCCTCTTGGAGCATTGGTTGGCACCTGTAGGTGCTTGGATGTTGATGCATATATGTTAGAAGATTTATGAATTGAAGTAAGCATTGAATGCTCAAATTTGGAAAGTTTTTTACTTCTAGTTTTGCAATGAGTTGGCTACTTATAGCTTGTGAAGAGTGTGTCAAACATTGCTATTGCTCATATGAATCACTGTTTATGCTCCTATGTACCTGCAATGAACCCTAGAGGTTATGATGTATGTTTGGGATGTTTTGAGGTTGGGTTGAGCTAAAAATACTTCAGTTTATGCAGAGAATTTATGCTAGTTACTCACATGCTATTGTCTGTCATAAGTCTTGGGAATATACCTACTACATCAACTGTATGCTGCAAATGCTATCTACTTGGTATGCTATTGCATTTAGATGTTATATTACATGATTGGGGATGTATTTGACATATATGTAAGCTGATACACACTGGTTACTGCAGAGATTTACTATTATAGGTTCTTGGACTGAAACTGTCATACACAACTGAGTGGGTTGTAGAGAGTTAGGCACTTACATGTTGTATATGGCATCGAATACTATAGTTGTGGATATGGCAAATGCTCAAGGCACGAACAATATCACTCAAATTGTGGGCGAAAAGCTGGATAATAAATTCTTTGCTTTGTGGGTTCAATATGCAAAATTTCTTGATTAACGGAGAGCTCATTGATAATGGTTGGAAAGAGCAAGCAAAGTGTTACACTGGTTCTCTTTATGCATTTATGATGCGATACCTATGCAAATTACAAGTTGTCAGTCCCCAAAAGATGCTTGGGATAGTCTCATGAAGAATTATGGTAATGTTACTTATGCAAGGAAGATACAACTAACACAATAATTTAATAATATGTCTAGAAATGGTAGGAGCATTCAAGCTTATACGACAGAGATAAAAACCATAATAGATCATTGCACTACTATTGGTTATAAAGTCTAAGAGGGTGACATGATACTTCGATTTCTGTGAGAGCAGATCTCCCTAACTGGGATGAATTACTTGCATTGTTGCTACATGAGGAAGTTAATCTTGGCTTAAATAAAAGTTCGAGTACCTTTTGAAGCAGAGATACAGTCTTTTACTCTAGTTAGTGAGCTAGAGGTGGTAGAGCTTGTGGAGCTTTTCAAGGTCGTGGGGACACTTGGAATACATATGGACAACATCAACAAAATGCATGGCAAAGCTCGAATGTGCAAGGACATCGATGATTTGGAGCCCTTAGAGGTAGGGGAGATCACTTAGAGGCAAAGGTGGCTCTTGGCAGTTGCATGAGCAGTCTAATAGGGATAATGACTGCCATTATTGTGGAAGATATGGACACCTAGCAAAGAACTATCATAAAAAACAAGCAGATATGAAAGCAAAAAGAAAACAACATGAAAATTATGCATCTTCCAGTGGTACACATGATGATCAAGGAGATCGGTTGTTTGCTATGCAACATGTTTCTAAGAATACATCTAAGCAAGGCAAGGATGACAAGTGGAATATAGACTTAGGAGCATCTAATCATATGATTCTATATGGTGAGTCATTTGATGAGCTGACAGTAAGTTCCTATGGACATGTATGCATTGATGATGACACATAGCATGATATTAAGAATATGGGTGTGGGTTTGCTAATCATGTGCCTGATGGCAGAAAGAAGAGTCTATACGATGTACTACATATGCGTTCTATTACTAAGAATTTATTATTAGTTGGACAGATAGTAGAATAGAATTTGCAAGTCAGATTCAACAGAGATGATTGCTTTATTGAGGAATATGGAAATGGTTGCAAATTGATTGCTAAAGGCAAGAGAGATGGCATAACATTCACTTTAAATGCATCTATCCTTGAATTGAAGGTAGCCATGTTTGCCCATGATAATGGAGTAGTTCAGGATGTAAAAATTTGGCACAAATGGATTGATCATGTCAATATTTAGAGACTGAAAAATAAGCAGCAAAAGCAGGTTGTACTTGGTCTACCAAAGTTGAAGTACACTGATCTAGGACATGTTTGTTCCACCTGTTAGTTTAGGAAATAAGCATGATTTATGTTTATGCGGCATGTCAGAAATAATTCTTTATTGGGGGTAAAGGCACCTCTGCCTAGCGGTCTGTGTATTAGTACACTGACAATACCCGCCACTGCACACTGCAGGTGGCAATGGTACATAGGGCAACAAAATCCACTACTGAAGGAAGGCTTATTTTTCTTAATCCATTTCTTATGAATGTTTTCTATATGCTATGATTCATTAACCAATCCAAAGGGTACCATAGTCATTTTGTCTAATAGCATGGGAGCTTCAGCTTCTAGAACCTCTTAGACTTCACACTTATTTTTGTATCCTCTCTAGGCTGGATAGATTCTTCCAATTTGCTTCCATAATCTTCTTTTACATTGTCAACATCGTCCTCTTCAAACTCTATCTCTGCCTCTGTAGGGGCTCTATGAGAGAAGAACACATTCTCTGTTATATCCTCTGTTTTTGCTTCTGCATCTAGCTTTGCTCTTGTGTCTATCTCTATCTCTGCTTCTGTCTTTGGCTCTACCATGGCCATGTAACAAGAAGAATAGTATATCCATGCCTCTATCTCACTATCAGAGGTGATTTTAGAAGTCATTCCTGGTTCAAACAGTAGGTATTCACCCATTGACAGGGACTTTGCTTCTTTGGGGAGTTGGCTTACAGTGCCCCCACTATCAGGGAATGTGCCTCTGTTTTCTTAGAAAATATTTGTTTGACAACATTTTGACCTCCTGATGTACCATCTGTTACTTCGTCAGAGGAGTTTGTTAAGACTTCAATGGAGGTGGATCCATTATCTTTTTGCGAGCCATACAATTCAACACCACTTTGTTGGGTCATTTGCCTAGGAACCAATGCATCCGTGCTCTTGCTTTAAAAAGCCATGGTCTTCCCAAGAGTAGCAAAGGATATGAGATTCCATAGGAATTAGTTTTTACCACCAAATAGGTTAGCCAATAGTCTCTTCCTGCCAGAGTTGTCTTCACATATGGAAGAATGCCCAAAGGCTTAATTCTGATTTGGTTTGGTAGTTTGATAAGCCATTGTATCGGCTGCATACCTTGCAAGCCTATATCCTCCATTGTCACATCCGTCATTATGTTCACTGATGAATCTTCTTTATTCAATGCATCTACAGAAAAACATCCTTCAATCCAAATGCCAATCTCTGGAGTTCCAAGATCCAAGAAGGTGTTAACTATATCTACTTCTTTCACAGGTTCTAGGGCCTTGTTGGACTTAGGGATAGTGGTATGATCAATCCTTAGGCCACATCTTCTTGTCTCTATGCTTTTGAATTTCTTTCGACAAGTAGGGGATAGCATTAGCAACTGTCAAAATGTTAGGTTTGGTTTAAAGGTATCTAGGTCTTTGACTAAGTTGATGGGATCCACGAGCTTCTCCAATCGGCTAGGGAATGTGGTAATACCCACTTTTATATTTTCTTTTTCCTCTAACAAAGGCAAGATTTGTACTTCTTCTATGATCAGGGGTACTTTTGCATCCTCTATCTCTTGGACCTCTGGTCCTGTCTCTGTAACTGTATCTATGTCCTTTTGTAGTATTGGACTGCTTTGTACTATACCATTCTATCCTATATTATTTTGTTTCGGAAGATTGAACTTCACCATTTTGATAGAGGGAACATTCTCTTTTGGAACTATGGGTTCTCTTTTCTGAGCACATGTTATTGTAGCAACTTCCAATTCCACCAAATTGGAGGTAGGTTCTTGGGTCTCGTGTTGATTATCAGTGGTGTTGGCTTTCAAAGGAGTTGGATTGGGATAGCCTTGCAAGGTAACCTTCTCCTTTGCATTAAGTGTATAAAGATTTATAGTCCATAGGCCTTCTAGGGTTTGGACAATTTAGTGAGATATGTCCCTTTTCTCCACATCTGTAACACTCAACTTCTGATCTCTAGCCACTATGTGACTATTGTCCTTTGTAACTTTGAGATGGAAACCTCCTTGGACCAAAATTAGGACCGAACTTTTTAGGCTTTAGTTTGATATCCTGGGTGGCCATCTTGGATTCCAACAAGTTGAATCGTGCTTCTGCATCTTTCTTCCTTCTTTCATGCATCTCCTTCAAAGAGTAGATATCTTTTGTATGGTTCTTCCTTAAATAGTATGAATAGAAGGCTCTAGGGATAGTTGGCTTTCGAGTACATTTAGTGGCTAAATGTCCCATCTAATGGTACTTTGCACACCATGTATTATATTACATCACATATCTTCCATCTCCTATTGAACTAAATATATTGGCAATATTCACCTTCAACATTTGCAACTATTCTGTAATCACATCTATACGCTCTTTCTTGATGCTTGCGAACTAAATTGGACAAACAACCCTTCAAAATTTCTCCTCCTAGAGTACTTGCAATAGGGTTTTACAAAGTCTCTGTAATCACTATATAGATTGGTTGGGTTGATCCAGAGGGTTCTCTATTCTGATTCTAATTCAAAGCTCTTGAGATTGGGTGCCAGTTGGTAGGGTTCCACTGTTATTGTTGAGTCACAATTGGGGGAACTGTTTGAGGCCACTATTGTTGTGGTTGAACCATCATTTGAGAACTATTGTTTGCGGCCACCATTGATTTGTTGCATTGTATTGCGACAATATTTGTAACTAAAAGTAGGGGTAGGGAACAGTCCCTAGGACTACATTTGGTGGATATACCATTCTTGGCATGGAAAGAGGTAAGACTCCTCTTCTTGAGGTCATTGACAACCTTGCTTCAATTTCATCATGCAATCTTGCACCTTCAACTATGATGGGACCTCAAATGGGCCGGCACTGGCTATGGCACTAGCCGGATCTCATGCTCATAATAGACAAACACACCCTCACGGCCTCGCGGGCCAGGAGTGTCTATCTGTTGCTAAAGGACGAACTATCCTAAAGCCTAATCTATGCGTTTATAGTTTTGCAGTCCAATGTTTCCCTTTCTATAAACTCCTCAGAGGGTGAACCCATACACTTTGGCAATAAATGCCACGATAATCACATACATGGGAGGCAACCTCTCGGTGGAATCACCGCGGCCCCACTGCAGCTCTCCTACATTGCAGGGATTAGCCTCTTGATGCACTGCTCAACATATAAAACAAACGAACAAACTCCACTCTTTCACTTCGAAAGTACTCCAGGAGATACCATGTGTTCTTACCAAATAATCCCCCAAGAAACGAACGTCTATCCTACGGCTTAGGATGTCTTTCCACACTTAAACATGGGCCATTGTCATTGAAAACAGGTGCTATGCATCCAATGTTTTTTATTCTGATACCATGGTTTACATGCACCTGCAAAGGTGGATGATCCTAAAGTGCTCAAACATCATTTTCAAATCAGAAATGTGTTGTGCACAACCAGGATTTCAAATGCTTATTCACTAACTCGCTACAGCGATGTAAGGATAGCACCAAGACAACACTCGTGCTACTATCCTCTTAATTGAAATACCAAAATCTCTATGTCATGATGTGCATCAGAAAATCAACAACAATCAGCACGCAAATCACACCATTCAAACATCCCAACCCCCTACGTTTAGATATTGCTTTCATTGCATAGGTGTAGAGGTTCATTTTGTCATGTTTTGATGTATAAAAAGCGGTAAATCACGAAATTTGACAAGGAGATAGGGAAAACTGAGGCTAAACCTCATGCTTTGCCACTACCATACATCCACAAACAATCATTATATTTTTCCTTATTTTTTCCAAGATGTATTTCTATTTTTTTTATTATTTTCTCTATTTTCTTGATTTATTTGGCAATAAAATATGCTATTTTCTGATTTTCCTTGTTCCAATCATTTCAGCATACTAACATTCAATTTATCTTCCAATTTTCCCCGATGGGAATATATTTTACCCACCCGAAATGGAAAAACTACCATTTTACTGCTTAAAAACCGCATTTCGAATTTAGGAGAATTAAATAGAGCATGTAAATCATTGCAAAATCAAGTTTTTCTGATAAACATCAATTACTCATGATGCAACCAGTACACAAATAAATTTTCATCCAATAAGAACATAATTATCATCATAAACTATAAAAAATCCTTCATTTTCTTCATAAAAATGGTAATACCGTGTTTTTACGTAACCCGAGATGCCTTGAATGACTGCATAACTAGCAGACGGAGCCTCCATTGCTCTCAATCCAATGCTGCCCATCCATCTTCAGCATCTCCATCAATCTCCATCACCACTTTCTTCATTCTCCTTCCCGGTTCCTTCATCAAGATGGTGCACATGAACAACCCATAGAGGGGAGAGAGAGGGAGGAGAGAGAAAGACTAGATTTTGATCTCTTCATCCGAATAGCCATATCTCGCGCGAAGATCGGCGATAGGATCAACCAAGAGGGAGAAGTTGCCGTCTTGACATCCAGTACTGACTAGCAGCTCCTGGCATACCGTACGGCAGTCGAAAAAATTATCAAAAATCCACAAGTGTCGCTCGGGCGCCTTTTAAAAGCCGTCTTTCACTTGGTGCTTAAAATCATCCTAGTTGCAGCCGCCGCCTTCGATGTTAAATATTTTTTCCCTAAATTCCAGATTTTTTTGGCAAATTTTAGGCACATCCTGGGCTCAAAACTCCGCTCTCATTGGCGACCATGGGATAGGGCGACTCAGCCCGTCGAATCCCACAACAGATCTGCACAAAACAACCAAAGGAAGCATCAAGATGATACAAAATAGATACATACTAAAACATAGCACAATGCTCACCCTACCCCCTGACAAAACCAAGGCATGAAATCCACAAGGAGTAGGCCTAGCATAATCTGATAGAAAGTCCGAAGCTAGTCACTAACCGACTGCTCCAACACAACCAAACTAAAAAGAACTATCAAAGAGGTTGTCCTAAGTGGTGGTCTGAACTACCTACCTAACTAAGGACAATACAACCAGGAGCTCCTACTAGGCGAGGACTCCTATAGCCTGATCAAGAAGTATTGTCTTTTAGCACATTTCTTTTTTAAGGTTTTTATTTCCCCATACTTGGGCGTGTAAAAAGGAGGAAGCTGAGCGTAGTGAACTAGGGAGAATAGGGCATCAGCCTTAGGTCCAGTCTCGGTATCCAAGAACCTACCAGGCCCTCGCGAGACGACACTTAATCCTTTTCTGACGCTCACTTTTATTTTCGCTCCAACCTTCCTTACTTTATTCTTTTCTAGCAAGACACCACCCCTAAGAAGACAAGGTATTGGCCCCAGGTCTAACTTGTCCCTAGGAACCTACCAGGCCTTCGCAAGGCGATGATCAACTGCTTATAAATTTTCCTTTCTTTTCTTTTCTATTTTTATAGGGGTTAGAACCCCTTTTTACACACCTTTGTATATATTTATTGTCTTTGGGATATTCAGGGGTTTTTTTTCCTCTCAATCATCATTTTCCTTCCGGCAGACTTCTCTAACTGCCTCACAACTAACAAGAACTCCTAGAACGACTGCCTAGCAGGCTAGTAGAATAGGGTCATTAGAACGGCCTTCTAAAACAGGTCTTTCGATACCTGGCAATGTCTTTTACAGGAGGCAACGACTACTTAGACCTCCCTGTGGAAGCTTTCGCTCAACTGCCAAGACCCACGGACCGCTTATTATTTCAAGCGTTTCAAGCCGAGCACTAATGGCTACCTCTCACATAGCTGACGCGCCATCCATATCTATGGGTGTAGTGAGCTTACCTCCATGCCGATCGAGTTACCTCCTCTCCCGCGCACTCCGGTAGCTCCACGATCCAAGTGCAAGCTTCAAGCAAGCTCCATCCTAAAGCTCCATGCTCCAAGCTCCATCGCCGCGAGTAAGACAAGAGAAGAGAAGAGAAGAGAAGAAGAGAGGAGAAAATGGAGAACTTCTCCTCCTCGGTCCCTCACCCTCACACACTCACTCCCTCACACTCTCACACTCCCTGTCTCAAGCACAAGCTCAAGCAAACAAGAAGAAAAAGAAGAAGAAGAGGAGACCCACTTTTGGCCACACACAAGAATGAGCTTGTCATTCACTTTTCAACTTTATATACAAAACCCTAAATCCCTTTTGGGCGGTCATCCCCTTTTCCCTTTTTTACATGGCTGGCCGTAGCCTAGGCCCTTTTTCCCATTGTCCTTCTATCTTCCTAGCTTCCTTTCCGCCACCCATCTACATTTACAAATTGCACGGGTGAGAGCCCGGCGCTCCTTGAATTAAACCGCGTGTGTTTGCGTTCTTTTACACAAGTTTTGTCTTGCGCTTTTCCTTGTGCGCCTTTGCCTTCCATTTCTCTTGCCTTGGTCTTTGTCTTTGTCTTTTATTTTAGCTTTCCGGATTTTCCACCGCCTGGCACTCTTTTACAAGAATTTAGGGTGCGCCTTTGTATTTTAAAATGCACATTTCCCCTTTTGCAGTTGCCTTGGACTTTTAAGGTTGCCCTTGCGCTTTTGGCCTTTTCTCCTCTTCTTTCTTTAGTCGAGCTACCTTTTTTCCGCCTTTGCCCTGCGTCTTTTTTTTAATTTCCTTTTGCTTTCTTCGTGTTGGGGTTAACACTCCCTCAAACATACCTAACCTAAACCTGGGACTTCATGTCTTGGACACCGGTCCCCAACAAGAAAAGAAAATCCCCTACAGAAGTACACAGATGCATATAACATAAAAACATGGTACTCGTAAAGGAGAGATATCACCTGGATAGGGCCACGAGAAGCTTTCGCGCGACATAGGCTCCTTCCAAGCTCTTCTTTAAACCTGTCTAGCACACGACTAAAACAAAAACCTATTAACGGCACCTGTATTAAACAGATAACTGGCCCTCTTGGCCTAATGAAATAAAATATTTCACTACAAAAACTGATCGGCCCTCTTGGCGTAATGAAATAAATCATTTAAAACCTCGCAAAACTGGCCCTCTTGGCCTAACGAGATTAAACAGAATAACACCTACACATCCCTCCCCGAAATAGTACAAATGTACAATAATATGCTCCTTTCCAAGGAGAAAAAATAGGGCTCGCAGCCCTAAGCTAAATGCATAAGATTATGACCCATCCCTCCTGCATAAATAGCAAGAGGCGTACATATAACATGTTGTCTAATCAGCCTATGGGTCCAAGATAACAACGGTAGATGGGTCTCGGCTACTCTTTGTATCACCCATATCAACCATCGCCTGCCATACATTGCATGCTTTGATAACATTCCCTACAAGCGACCAGGTCCTGTCTCATTATTGATAACAATATCCAAACTAGGACCACAGTTGAAAAAAAGGTCTTCTTCATAAGCAAGATTTGCCAATGAATCCACAAACTGATTCCAGTAATGTGGAATCAGTTGAAAAGACACTCTCTCAAACTCCTCAAGTAGGGTCATCGCAGTTCGACGATACATACAAAAGATGGGATTCCGCACTGTGTATGTCCCATCTAGCTGATTCAAGATCAACTGGGAATCCCCTTTCACTAACAACCGCCGAATACCACCTTGCTTGCAATATGCAGTCCCATAATCAAGGCTTTATACTCCGCCATATTGTTAGTGAACCCTACCCCGAGATAAGCAGCTAACTTCATCGTAACTCTACAGCGGGGATCTCAGATTACTACTCCAACACTCCCCTTTTTATTAGGGCCCTTGGACACTCTGTCAAAATATAATGTGTATGTCCACAATGGGTTTACACAGCCTGCCATCACGAACTCCTCTACTTGTAATTATGATAGTCAAAATTTAATATGTTTAGAGGGTGAACTGACGGCTCCATCCCACCTTCTTCATTGAACTCAACAGAGATACTTGTCAACACTCGTAAGCAGTGATGGCAGAAGACTTTGATCTCCCACACAAAAGTTTCGTCTTCTTGCTCAGTCACTTTGTATCCTTTGCTCCACCAGATAAGTTTCCCATGATGGTATCTCTGCTCCAGATATGGGTGCTCCAAATTAGGAATTAACCGCCCCATCAACTAGCTTTAAGCGCTTTTGCAGGTCTCAAATCAGCCCCAGCATGGACCTGCAATGCACTTTCCATGTTAACATACTTAGAAATAATAAGGTTTAATCTTATTAAGATTAACCTTATTTTTAAATTCTATGCCCTGCAGATTAGCTAGTAGAGCCATAGACCTATTTTTTCCTATCCTAACAATCCTGTAGGGGCCATCCATCTAGGTTCCAGCTTCCCTGGAAACAGCTCCCTACGCACATCGTCGTACATAACTAATTGCCCTTTTTTAAAGGTATACTTCTTTGCTTTAAGGTCGTGCAACTGCTTCATCCAACGTTTAGCTACCTCCTGGTGTAACAAGCTCTGCAATTTTAGCTCATCCAGGTGGGCTATGGTCGTGAAACATTCAAAGAGTGAATCCTCATCTCCCAAAGAGTGGTTAATTGCAAACCGTATGGTTGGCAACTCGATTTCAAGGGGTAATACACACTCTTCCCCATAAACTAATTTAAATGGAGTATGGCCGGTAGCTCGCTTGAACGTTGTATTGTACGCCCATACTGCTACATACAACTTCCTATCCCAGTCTCGTTTCTTCTCAGAGACTATTTTAGACAAGATACCCACAAGCTGCTTATTAGTACTTTCGACTTACCCGTTGGCTTGCGGATTATAGGTCGTTTTGTTATGCTTGATTTGCCAAGCTTCAGTCAGGCTTTTGATCACTTGATTCAAAAAATGGGTTTCACGGTCTGACACTAGTTCTTAGATAGATCGAAACGGCAGATAATCTGCTCTAAAAGAAAACTTGCAGTCTCTTTTGCATTGTCCTGCCTCGTCGCCTGCGCTTCTGACCATTTTGTGAAATAGTCAGTTGCTACTATAATGTACCTCTTCTGGGTAGTAGATGATGGGCTGATAGGACCCACAAAGTCAATGCCCCACTTCTCAAATGGAAGGATAGCCATGATAGGTGTAAGTGGGTGTTTCCTATTCTCTCTGCTGTCATGTCTTTGATAGATATCACATCTCTTAACGTATCCAAAGGAATCTTGGAAGATGGATGGCCATCAATATCTAGCTCTTAAAGCTTTCTGTGCCGTCAACCGTCCAGCAAAGTGCCCTCCACATGCAGAGTCATGGCACTCTTCCAAGATGAAAGGAATCTTGTCAGGCATCACACATCGGCGATAGATATCATCAACACCCTGCCGATATAGTGTTCTTGCGATCAAGGAAAACTTCAAAGCCTGTTGTTTGATTTTTCTCTTTTCAGATTTTGATAAACTAGCTCCAGTCTCTCCCGTTGATAGATAATGCGTGATAGCAGCATACCAAGATGGGATAGAAGCTGTATCAATTTTAAACATTTCTTCAATATCACTTCCTTCAACCAAAGTCTCTTTCGGCTCCCCGAAATCCACAAGGCATTCCACAATACTTGCAACCTCGGTGGCTTAGTCTTAATCTCATAATCGAACTCCTGCAAAGTGATTAACCACTTTGCCAAATGATCAGGCAGTTGCAGCTTGTTCATAAGCAATCTAAGCCCATCTGCCTTCATATAGAAAACTACCTTCTGATAGAGGATGTAGTGCCTAAAATTTTTAGTTGCAAAGACCATCGCAAGGCACAACTTCTCCATGTAGGTGTAGTTAATTTCTGATATGCCCAATTTTCGACTAGCAAAAGCTATCGGATGATACCACTTTTCCTCCCAGATTTGGGCTAAACAGCCAACTGATACTATGCATGGTGGCTGCTGAAAATATGTAAAATACTTCGCCTCTTTTAGGTGCTTTTAAAACTGGTGCTTTTACTAGCTCCTGTTTCACATCCTCGAAAGCTATCTTACAAGGGTCGCTCCATATAAATAGACAACTAAAGGATAACAAATTCGTTAATGGCAACGTCCTTTCTGCCAAGGCATTTATAAACCTCCGATAGTACCCTACTGATGACATAAAGCTATGTACCTCTTTCGGAGTGCGTGGTGGACTCATAGTGACTATAACCTTGATCTTTTTAGGGTCAGTTTGCGATCCCTACTGAACTGACCACATGGCCTAGCAATAGCCCATAAGGCACTCCAAAGACACACTTCCGTGGGTTAAGAGCGATACAAAATTGTCTGCATCGCTCAAAGCACTTTCTTAAGATAATCAACATCCTTTCCCTTACAGTGGTTGCCGCTAGGTCATTGATAAATACTTTCAACTCATCTGGGGAGATGTCACCAAAGGTCTTGTCTGCTGTTCGTTGCCATGATCCAGGTGCATTGCACAAACCAAAGGCCATCACATGGTACGCAAAAGTACTAAAGACAGTAATGAAAGTTTTTTTCAACTTGTCCTCTTTTGCAATTGCCATCTGGTTGTATCCTTCAAAGCAATCCATGAACGAATATATTTTCCTACCTGCTAATTGATCCAAAATCTGGTCAATAAATGGCAACGGGTAGTAATCCTTAACCGTCTGCTTATTCAGCTCTCTAAAATCTACACATAGTCAGATCTGGCTATTTTTCTTCTTCCTGATAACAACTGGTGAACACCATTCTATGTGCTGTACAGGGAAGATTAAACCAGCTTTCTATAACTTCTGTAACTTCTCAAACAACCCATCCCTCAATTCAAAAGGCATACGCCTTACTTTATGATGCACAGGACAACTGCCTTCTTTTACAGGAATAGTATGAACAGCCAGGCTGGGAGCAACGCCTCTCGGCTCGTCATAACTCCAATCCAAGCAAAGATGTCGCGGAATTCTTGAATCAAGGATACATAGTCCTCCCTTTCTGTTGTACTGAGCATGGAACCTAATTTAATTGGCCGCGAATCATTCGACGTGCCAAGGTCCAACTCAATCACATCCGCATCTCTTATCCTATCTTGTGGTTCTATCAGCTCATTTAGAGTTATCTAATAAATATCATCTGTAGTGGACCCCTCTTTAGATTCATCGCTGGATGATGTCTCACTACCAGATGGATCATCTGCTGTTTCTAATTCAGTAGAAGATAAAGGAGCTCTCTCACTCTGAGGAGACTCAGGGTAAGCATTGACTATTACTCGATTAGCACCTTTACCTAGAACCACTCGACCGGCAGGTATATCGACTTGACAGTCTGTTCGTAAAATCCAAGGCCTACCTAGCAAGACTCGATAGCTAGGATGTCCTGCAAATCTTATCACCCTAAAGTCCAAGAAGCATTCTACACTTGCAACTGTAACATGGTCTTTAGTAACGTAACCTTCTGGTTGCCTTAGACTATCATCAGCCATTCTAAGAAGGGTGGAGCTATCTTTTTGGATGCCTAGACCCAACCTCTCCATCAACTCTGAACTCATGATATTGACGGAGGACCCAGTGTCTACAATAGCATGCTCCACTAGTATTCCATCCACATATGCTAGAACCCTAGGGCAATTCTTTTCAGCATGATCAAACCAATCTTCCCCTACTCGTGCTATGCCCAAAGGTTCGACAATATACCCAATACGCAGGATCTTCTTGAATTCCTTGCGTACTCCTAGAGATAATTTAATTAATTGTAAGAGGTTTACATCTGGTTTGACTTTGCAAAGAGAACTTGCTAAATCAAACTCATGATAGGTAGCCAAAGCTCCCTTTTCTCGCCAAACCAATCTCTCTTTTAGTCTCGGGACCGGCTTTGGTGATTTTTTTAAAGCTCTTGCCTTCTTTCTTGGCACTTCCTCATCCTTCTTAGGATCGACTTTTTTGTCAATAGGCCTTAGAGGTCCACCTTCCACTCCAGGATTCTAGACTTCGTCCCCTTATCCCCTTGCTTAGAGTTTTCCTCAATTGGTTTTACATTATCTTTATCAACCTCTTTAGCCTTTTGGCCTCTTGTCACGGCTCGTAGGTTAGAGGTTTCAGCGCCATTGACGCGTATAGCCTCAATAAGGCTGACTCCATTGCCTTGTGGTAACTCTTCTATAGTGGTCTTTCCCCTTTGCAGTATCTGGAGGTTATTATCTTGCGCTCTATGATTAGCTGGACCTGGCTGTTTACTCCCTTGTTGGAGGGAACTAATCTTACTCCAACAGGTAGTGGCTAAATGGCATGACTTCCCACAAATATCACATTTAACATTTGGACAGTTTCTAGGGAAATGTTGTCTGCCACACCACTTACAGCTGAATCTTGAGGGACCACCCTCTTCAGGGCGTCGACTCCCTATTAGATTCTGCTATTTCTTCACGAAATTGATGTCAACAGCCATTTGCCGATATTGTTCAAAAATCATGTTAGTGTAGTGCTTCATCATATCCTTAACTTTGCCAAGGACATTAGAGGCACTCGACTTATAGCCTTGATCGTCTATCCGTCGTTCCATTGGCCTAACAATTTGATTTGGCATTGGTTGTTGACTCACAAGAACAAAATTAGGGTTCGAAGCTTGGCCTCCAACATTTGGTGGAGCCACCTGACTAGCCATAGGCATAGTCACACTGGGAGGAGCTGGCAGCAAAGGTATATTTTGAACCATGCTTCCCCTCCCATTACGGTTATTCATAGGCATCCCTTGACTTCCATTTATCAATGGTAGATTGCCTCCAGGTACTAGACCCGCATTAAGATTTATTCGAGAGGAGTAGGCCGTTTGTAATCGTGACTCTACTCCTTCTGCCTATGTGATGGCGGTGTCTATATCAGCCAAAGCCACACTGCTCAATTGTACCTGAATATTGAAATCCAATCCATGCAAAAAGTATTGCAATTGGGTAGCCGGCGGAATAGGAATGTAAGTTTGTAACTTACGAAACACTTCCTTAAGCTTCTTGGCATAGACTTTCACATTCTCATGGGGGTCTTGGCGTGTTACATTCAAAATATGCAACCGGTATTGGCCACCTCTTTCAGGGGCATATTCTCCTCGGAAAGCTGCATAAAATTGGTCGATTGTGGTTATGGTTTCAGTCTCTATGCTATGATACCATACTGCAGTTTAACGTCATGTTAAAAAACATCATAAGATGTCCCTCATCTTGGATACGGTAATTAAACATTAATATTTGGAATTTACAAATGTGAAACTCTACATCTTCTTCGGCTAACCCATTAAAAATGGGCAAAGGCACTCCTAAAGCTGGCAGATCCAGCGTCCCTGCAGGAATTGCAATGGGTTGTGCCATGATGACAATCGGATTGACAATAGGAGTTTGGACTGATGGAATCACACCCCCACTTGAAGTGGGTTGACTTGGTGGAAGAGAGGAAGAACTTGTGCTTTCTCCTGCACCTAAAGGACTATATGCAGTAGTTGGGTTACTAAGACCATTGCCTTTTATGCGTACCGGGCTACTCCTTTGAGGAGAATAGTGACTTACAATCTCCAACTACCGTCTAGCCCTCTCAGCACATTGTATTTTTTGTATTTCGGCTTAACGAGCCTTATCAGAGGACATAAACCAACTTTTTGGTCCCTAAAAACCCTAGATTCGAGAACCACTACTTGTTGGCAGCTCCCGACAGACGCACCACTGATAGGATCTCAAATGGGCCGGCACTGGCTATGGCACTAGCCAGACCTCATGCTCATAACAGACAAACACACCCTCATAGCCTCGCAAGCTAGGAGTGTCTATCTGTTGCTAAAGGATGAACTGTCCTAAAGCCTAATCTATGCGTTTATAGTTTTGTAGTCCAACGTTTTCCTTTCTATAAACTCCTCAGAGGGAGAACCCATACACTTTGGCGATAAATGCCACGATAATCACATACATGGGAGGCAACCTCTTGGTGGAATCACTCGGCCCCATTGCAGCTCTCCTACATCGTAGGGATTAGCCCCTTGATGCACTGCTCAGCATATAAAACAAACAAACAAACTCCACTCTTTCACTTCGAAAGTACTCCAGGAGATACCATGTGTCCTTACCAAATAATCCCCTAAGAAACGAACGTCTATCCTACGGCTTAGGATGCCTTTCCACACTCAAACGTGGGTCATTGTCATTAAAAACATGTGCTATGCATCCAGTTTTTTTAATTCTGACACCATGGTTTACATGCACTTGCAAAGGTGGATGATCCTAAAGTGCTCAAACATCATTTTCAAATCAGAAATGTGTTCTGCACAACCAGGCTTTCAAATGCTTATTCACTAACTCACTACAACGATGTAAGGATAGCACCGAGATAACACTCGTGCTACTATCCTCTTAATTGAAATACCAAAACCTCTATGTCATGATGTGCATCAGAAAATCAGCAACAATCAGCACGCAAATCACACCATTCAAACATCCCAACCCCCTACGTTTAGGTATTGCTTTCGTTGCATAGGTGTAGAGGTTCATTTTGTCATGTTTCGATGTATAAAAAGCGGTAAATCACGAAATTTGACAAGGAGATAGGGCAAACTGAGGCTAAACCTCATGCTTTGCCACTACCATACATCCACAAACAATCATTATATTTTTTCTTATTTTTTCCAAGACGTATTTTTATTTTTTTCCTTATTTTCTCTATTTTCTTGATTTATTTGGCAATAAAATATGCTATTTTCTAAATTTTCTTGTTCCAATCATTTCATACTAACATTCAATTTATCTTCCAATTTTTCCCCATGGGAACACATTTTACCTACCCGAAACGAAAAAACTACCATTTTACCGCTTAAAAACCGCATTTTGGGTTTACGAGAATTAAATAGAGCATGTAAATCATTGCAAAATCAAGATTTTCTGATAAACAGTAATTACTCATGATGCAACCAGCACACAAACAAATTTTCATCCAATAAGAACATAATTATCATCATAAACTATAAAAAATCCTTCATTTTCTTCATAAAAATGGTGACTAGGAAGGGGACCTTGAGTCACCATATGGAGACTTTTGTAAAGAGTGTTGAAAGGGCCTCAAAAGGAGGCTTCTGTTGCTAGCTTGTTCTCAGCTTTGATTTTTGCCTTCCCTCTTCTCACGTACCTCTGGACTCATTCTAGTCCTTGCCTCTTGATCATGTCATTCACTACGGAGTTAGCTCCACCCATTTTGTCTTTACTCAACAAAACAAAATCCAAAGGGCTTCGATCTCTGGAGGACTCTCTTGCCAACATTTCTTCTACTTCCTTCTTTTCAACATCTCTGAATTTAGCTTTTATTCCACTATAGAGGGAAAGATAATCAGTTTTGAAAGTATTGAAACTCATTCTTCTGAGGATCGCCGTAGTGCCATTGTCTTGATAGTACCAACTTCGGAGGGTTTCAATAGCATAGGTTGTGAAGAATACTCTGTCTACTAACTTCCAGTGGGTTTCCAATTGGACATTGTGAGTGCACCAAGCATACCACATCTCTTACTGTTGAGCATACAAATAGATTCCAACTCTTTTCCTTCTTGTTCTTGTGCACTTTGACTGACCATGACTTATGAAGTTTCTTCATAATCTCTCACTTGATGATGTCTAGAAATTCGTCAATAAAGGCTAAATCTCCTATGGATGGGGTTCTCCCGTTTCTCTTGAGGTTTTGCTGCTATTTTGTCATGGTTCTTCTCGGATGTGATTGATATAGATTTGTCACTCTGCCAAGAATCGGACCACCCAGTTCGATCTGATTCCCAGAACTTTTACATGGCCGGCCGTAGCCTAGGCCCTTTTCCCCATTGTCCTTCTATCTTCCTAGCTTCCTTTCCACCGCCCGTCTACATTTACAAATTGCACGGGTGAGAGCCCGATGCTCTTTTACAAGATTTCAGGGTGCGCCTTTTTATTTTAAAATGCGCCTTTCCCCTTTTGCCTTTGCCTTGGACTTTTAAGGTTGCCTTTGCGCTTTTGGCCTTTTCTCCTTTTCTTTCTTCAGTCGGGCTACCTTTTTTCCGCCTTTGCCCTGCGTCTTTTCCACTTCCTTTTGCTTTCTTCGTGTTGGGGTTAACAGGATGACTCGTAGGGGAATATGATTAATATAGGATAAAGATGAGGTGAAATCTCAATCCAACAATACCTTTTTGCTCACTTGCCTCCTTCGATATTCTTCTCTCCCTCTCTCTTTCTCTAACATTCGTACTCTCTCTTGCATTCTCTCTCTCTCTCTCTCTCTCTCTCTACTAATGTAATGAAAAAAATAGTGGAGATCAAGCCTTAATGGCTTGTTGAAGGTGGTTTATATATCCTTTTAATAAGGGCTATGATTCCTAAGTGCTTCCCTCTCCCTCATTATTGTGATCATCACCCTCTCTTTCACTCTCTTACTTGAGATGATTCAAACCCTCTCTCCCTCATGATGGCTATTTAGGGCTTATTGTCTTTTGATGTTTTTTAAAATGGCTTGATCTTATCTCCTTCTTTGGTAGTGGCTTCTTTATTTGCATCATCTTCTCACGATGGCTCTTTTGCATGTTGTTTTTTATGATAAGAGGATGAGAGGAAGATAAAAATTTTGAAAAAATCCTTGGGTGTAATAGAAACATGTATTCTATAAGTGTTAATAGGAACATCGCACATAGTCACCAACCTTTTCCAACTACACATTGTGTTTAGAAAAAACTAATAAACACTAGTTCTAGAGAGGTCTCAAACTGATCAAGTGGACTAACATATAACATAGGGACCATGCCTCTACAGCGTTAATCATCACCAAACAAGTAGATAAGTACAACACATGAGATGAACCATATAGTTTTGTAGAATATTCAACAACTTGGTATAGCCAATGGGTTAGCGTTACACAATAATGAAGTTTAGGCCTTTGGTTTGTGCTTAAGAAATGAGGGTAAACTCGATTCATGAGCTTGGATGATATGAAGAAGTCTCAATTCTCCATCTATAAGAACTTATTCATTACAAGATTAAACCATATAGCTTCATGTAGAATGGTTCAAACAATTTTGTGTAGCTAATGCCATAGTAGTAAACAATAAAAAAACTCAAAAATTTGGCCTTTTCTTTTGAGACAAGGGTAAAACATAGCTCAATAGCTTGGATGATATCAGGAGGGTTCAATTCGCAACCTTTAAGGATAAATCATTAGGAGGTTGCAAATTTTGTAGAGAATCTCCTCATCCATCTAATGAATGTGATCCAACTAGAGGATGGATCCATATGAGACTACACCTACAAGGTCTATGTCTCTTTAGAGCTATATGATATAGTATTTGGGTCACAAACTTTATGAATGCATGTGAAAAATCTTAGGTTCAAGTTTGCTATTGCTCAAGCAAAGGAGGGTTACAACAACACTCAAGAGCTTTTTTGAGACAATTTGGAGTCATTTTGGCCTGTTGATCACCTCTATTGCTCAGTTTACACAAATAAGGGCTAGAATACATGGTAAGGAGTTGAGAGACAGTGTGAGGAGACCTTACAAGGGATGGAATATTGACCAAATATGAAACATTGATGTATAATCTAATTTTTTCTCCCTCCATTATTTGATTGTTCCAAAGTATAACATTCAAGTCCCCCACCCCTCCTTGCCATGTGAAATGGGGATTTTTTTTGGGGGGGTAATAAAAAGAAAAAGTAAAACTTTAATTTTAAACCTTAACTTGAAAAAAAAACTTACCTATCATTGAAGTGTAGCATCATCACCACGTCCATTCATCACCATCACATTGCACCGCTGTCATGTAACACCCCTTCAACTGGCACCCTACACCACCACATCTTGATCCTTTATTGCAAATTGATCGAGTCCCCCCCCCCGCCCCCGCCCCCCCTCCCTCCTATTGCCTTGGCCATGCAAACACTTTGAAAAAGATGACTACAAGAGAAAGAGCAGAGAGGAGGGGTATCCCCCACTAAGGCTATACAAAGCCTTAATCCTTTAAGGCATTGGCATTGCCTCTACTAAGACCGGAATGCTGTTGAGAGAGAGAGAGAGAGAGAGAGAGAGAGAGAGAGAGAGAGAGAGAGAGAGAGAGAGAGAGAGAGAGAGAGAGAGAGAGAGAGAGAGAGAGAGAGAGAGAGAGAGAGAGAGAGAGAGAGAGAGAGAGAGAGAGAGAGAGAGAGAGAGAGAGAGAGAGAGAGAGAGAGAGAGAGAGAGAGAGAGAGAGAGAGAGAGAGAGAGAGAGAGAGAGAGAGAGAGAGAGAGAGAGAGAAAGAAAAGAGAGAAGAAGAAGAAGAAGAACTTAGAGAGAGGTAAAGCCTGCTCACAAATGCATTTGTGAAGAAGACGTTCCTGCCCTAATTGATAGAGTTAACCAACAATCATCTAATATGGTCGAGTCTTGATTAGAAGACAAGTGAGACTTGTCTTTTCAATGGGTCTTTTTGGCAATCCATTCTATTATATGGATGATGTTGTCTACCTGATGAGGTGTAAAAGTGCCTTAAAGAGTTGAGGTTCCTAATATGAATATGGAACAACACAAGTTATGGTTGTAACTATTATGTTTCCACTCTTGATTGGACATCAAACTCTTCATTATTAGTGGATCAAGTTTTATTTGCAAGAGTTGGAAGCACTTATTTTTTGGAATCCTTGGAACCTTTGGAAGCATTCATTGGCTTAGTGCTTTTAGGAGAAGCAACCATGGAGATATCTATGGATTGGTTTTGTGTCAAGGCTACTAGCTTCTCACTCTACTTTTTGGACTCCTTTTTTATGGCTTCTACAAGTTCTTATTGCTGTTGTTGCTTCTTTAGCTTCATTTTCTTTTATTTGGGTAATGAAGGTGTAGAATAGGAAGATTTTGGGCCCTTAATTGGTTTGGAAACTATATCATGGGGCCTCTCATTAGGTATCTCCTTTCCTTTTATCTCTCCATGGGGCTTTCCTAAGTCATGTTGAGTGATATTGATAAGTTGTGGTGATTTAATTGCCTCTTATTTTGAAGAGTCAAGCCTTTCAACTATCTCTTCTTTATCAAGCATATTAATTATGAGTACTGGCAATAATTCTTACTTAGTTGTTGTCTCTTGGGTTTTATCCTATTCAATTGTAGATGGCTTGTCCCTAGGGATCGTAGTCAATATTGCCTCTCTTGATTGTTTCTTCTTAGGCTTGCTTTTACATTTAGATTTTTTTTTGTTTTGTTGAGGAGACACTTGTGTGGTGTGTGATGAAGATAGTCTTACATGTGGTTTGGGTAGCCACAATCAATGATTCTCTCTTCCATAGTACCTTTGAGCGAGTAGGAGGGATCATGGAACCCATCACTACATGCTAGCTATCCATCAATGTCTTTGCCACAATGAGGCTTAGGTTTCTTTCGTGGTTTCCTATGAGTTTTGTAAGTCCATCTTGTATCCTTGGTATTATCCTCTAAAATTTTCATTTGAATAATGATCCTACTGACAAGTTCTCCTCTTTGTTATGTGCTCAAAGTGACTACTCAAGTGTTCCCATGATTCTCTCACTAGCTAGTATCTCTTTTGAATGATAGATTTTCTCCTTAGCTTTCCCCTGAGGATTGGAAAGATTAATTAGTAAAAGTTGTAATCATCCTCATATGTATCCGTTGCTAAAAGTCCTCACAGTTTGGGAGTACATGGAATAAGATGGGTAGATTGTCAATCTCAATAATTGTGAGATTTCTAATTCTCACAAAAGAGTATAAGGTTTTCCTCCAAAAGGGTTGAGGATTGAATTAATTAGTATAAGTTTTTGTTGGCCTATTTCAGTCCATGCTTCATAGGTCGGAGGTTGCAATCAGCCAATGCACAGCTCAACTAAGGTTTATTCCAGCTCAAATGTGCGTGTAGGGGTCAATACATGACCATGCCGACATCCATAGATACTCTGTCTTCAAGAGCTAATGTCACAAAGTGCATTTACTATTTGTAACTAGCCTATTAAGAACTTCCAAATTTGAGTATTTGGATTACAAAATCTCAGCTCTCAAAAGCATGAAAGTTAATGCATACCTTCAATGCTTCAAGCATGTCCAAATAGATGCTGCCTTGTCAGTATTAACAATAGATTTGACCTTATTTTAGTTATGTACAACTGTCCCCCACAGTTCATAACTAAGCTCCAAAGCAATCATTAGAGCTCCAGGGTCTTCAACAGCATTCCAAGGATGCTTTATCAAGCATTAAACCACATAGTAGTCATCCAGCCCCAAGATTTCAACCAGGCATTCAGCCTGTCAATCAGGAGCCATCCGCAATTCTCACGCTATTTGAACAGGCCCACTCTGCAGTGTTGATGCGCTGAAGGTAGTGATGAAGATGCTTATGTACATTTAGGCCTAGATACTACTGATTATATGCTTCATCATATGGTATTTTATTTTAGTAGGGGCAATATTCTTCTTATCAAGCATCACAAAGGCTGTAAACATGCACATTTTATTTGATGTTTTCTTCCTGTCTCATGCTTTTTCGTGTTTTGCTGGTGTTCACAGCTCATACATGAGCATTCACACTAAATGCAAACTCACCCAGTGAGCTTTAAACATGGCTCATGAAAAGCACCATACTTCCCTCATTGTCAATAGCAGGAAATAGGTGTAACCCATTTGTCAATACGTCTTCAAGTAGCTCACGTTTTTGTGTCAATGCTTCAAGCTTAGAAGCTTGTTCATATGCTAAATAAACCAAAGGATCAAGCCTCAATAGGCTCAATAGTTTGTAGAGACCAAATGAAGAGCTATGAATTCAATTGCAGGTCATGATCTTCTTCTTCAGGTCATGCTTTTTCCTTTTCATAGTGTGGAATAGTCATTCTCCATCTCCCACAGCCTCATGGATGAGGCTTTGATACCATGTTCAAAATTTTTGAGAGTGGAAAAAGACTGAAATTTTGATTGATTTTTGTTGTTTTTGGTGGATTGAATGATTGATTTGGTATGATATTTGATTTATTTTAGAATGATTTGGAATGATTTGGATAGGTTTGGATTGATTTTGATAGCTCATGATATTTTTTGATGAAGATATATTGTTGTGATAGGTTCTGATGATGTTTTGATAGCTTCTGTATGATCCTGTTTGAGCTTGTTGAGCTTCTATTTTCTCTGTTTTGTTTGAGTAAGTGAGGTTGAGATATTGAATGATGAATTTTGAGGTTGTATGATAGCTTATTGAGTGATTTATGATGGGTTTATTTGGTTTTAGTTGAGCTGAATATTCGTTGTTTAGTTGCTGTTAAACCTCTGTAGAGCTTCTGTAAATCCTCTGTATGCTTCTGTATGTGTTGTGTGATATGAGGGTGCACTTTGGAAAAGTTTTCTAACTTTTGAAAAGAATGAATCTAAGTTCAAAAGAGCTTTAAAAAATGAAAGAAGTAGCTGTTGAAGATTGAAGAGAAGACTGAAATGAAGTGACAGTGATGAGCTGTGAAGAGACATTGTAGTGGCTCTGGTGCCCTTTTATACCTCCTGTGCATTTTGGAAGGGGCATCCATGACCAAAGAAGGATTACTAAGAGTCATTATCGAGTATTGTAGTGAGAGATGATGTACTATTGATTGAGAGAGAAAGAGAGAGTCAGAGATAGCCAATTCTATGCCAAACAATGTATCTATCTATGAGAGATTGAGAGAGAGAACTATGAAGACAATGAAGATGAATCATATGTGATTATTTCCATTCAAAATGGTGTATTCTTTTGTGTTCTTATTAGTTTTTATGGATTCTATGAAGGTGCTAAAGATTGTGGTTGATTCTATCAAATCCGTGGGAGCTATCTACTATGATGCTGCGTGAAGATTTATTCTTTTTCCTTGTTGTGGTTTTCTAAAGAATGAAACAAAAGCTTGTTGATGTTACAAGATATATTTTCTTGTAGTAGAAACCATTTTTCCTTGGTGTCTCTCTTAGAGCTCCATGTTTTGGTGCACAAGGTGTGGTGTTTCAGTGGTATGGGAGACAAGCAGCAGGAACTTTTGGCACATGGGATGACCTGAAGTTGGCATTCCTCACTAAATTCAGGCGTGAAGGTTTTGAAGAGAGGATATGAGAGGAGTTCATGAACCTAAGTCAGTCCTTTGGAGAAAGAGTAGAAGCTTATGTCTCGCAAATGGAATCCATCATCCTAAAGAGATGGACCAATCATCATTTGGATGAAGGCATCCAGCAAGGAGTGTTCCTCAGAGGCCTACAACCAGAAGTTCCCAAGTTCGTGGAATTGAGAAGACCAGTCAATCTGCAAGCTGCAGTGGAAGGTGCAAGACTGTATGATGAATTTGAAGCAAGGTTGTCAATGACCTCAAGAAGAGGAGTCTTACCTCCTCCCATGCCAGGAATGGTATACCCATCAAATGCAGTTCCAAGGACAGTTCCCTATCCCTACCCCCAGAAGGAAACAATGCCGTAGTACAATGCACCTAATCCATAGTGGCCATAGACAACAATGTCTCAAAATGATGGTTCAACCACAATAGTAGTGGTCTCAAACAATATCTCCAATGGCGACTCAATAACAGTGGAATCCTACCCACTAGAATCAACAACCCGAAGTCTCAATGGGAGCTCTGAATCGGAACCAAAACAGAGGACCTCTTGGATTTAACCAAACCCGTGTATGCAGTAATTATAGAAGCTTCCCAAAACCCTACTACAAGTACTTCAGGAGGTGAAATTTTGAAGGACTACCTGTCCAATTAAGTGGCAAGTATCAAGAAAGAGCTTATGGATGTGATTATAGAGCAGCTACAGACACTGAAGGTAAATACCACCAATATATCCACTCTTGCAGGAGGTGGGAGAGATGTGATGCGTTCCAATACATGGTGTGAAAAGTGCCATCAACCGAGACATTTAGCCATTGAATGCACCCTTAAAAACCAACCATTCCTGGAGCCTTCTATTCATATTGTTTAGGGAAGAACCATACAGAGGATATCTGCTCTCTAAAAGAGATGCATGAACAAAGAAAGAAAGGTGAAGACACAATATTCAACTTGGTGGAATCCAAAATGACAACGCAGGACATTGGACCAAAGCCTAGATAGTTTGATCCTAATTTCGATCCAAGGAGGTTTCCCTCTCAAAGTTACAAAGGACGACAGTCTACTGGCAGTGGTGGCAAGAGATCAGAAATGGAGTATTACAGATGTGGAGAAAAGGGTTATATCTCATTGAATTGTCCAAACCCTAGAAGGTCTGTGGATTACAAGCCCTTATGCAGTCAATGCAAAGGAGAAGGCCACACTACCAAAGGCTGTCCAAGTCCAGCCCTTGTGAAATCTACTTTTGATACCCAACAGAAGACCCAAGAACTTGCTTCCAACTTGGTGGAATTGGAAGTGGCCGCAATAACAGGAGCAAAGAAATGAGATTCCGTAGTTCCAAAAGAGAATGTTCCTTCTGCCAAGACTGTGAAGTTCAACCTTCCTCGGGAAAAGCAAAACAATGCAATCCAGAATAAGAAAGTACAGAGCACTATAGAGCCACAGAGAGCTACTACAGAGACAATTACAAAGACAAGACTAGAGGTCCAGGAAATAGAGGATGCAGAAGTATCTCCTCATGAAGAAGAAGCGCAAATGTTTCCACTCCTAGAAGAAAAAGGGAAGATAAAAGTGGGTGTGGCCCCATTTCCTAGTCGATTGGAAAACCTTGTGGATCCCATCAAAGAGTGGGTTTCGCCCATTGTGGTAGTACCCAAGAAGAATGGGAAACTTTGAATATGTGTGGACTTTTGAAAGCTGAATTCCAAGATGAAGAAGTATTATTTTCCTATCCCTTTCACAGACCAACTGTTGGACACAGTGGCAAGTCATGAGCTCTATTCCCTCTTGGATGGATTCAACAGATACAACCAAGTCCAAATCACAGAAGAAGACCAATCCAAAACAACCTTTACAACAAAATGGGGGACCTATGCTTACAGAGTGATGCCATTTGGGCTCTGTAATGCTCCTGCTACCTTCCAACGAGTGATGATAGCTACCTTCTAGAACCATCTGCATGATTTTATTGAAGTGTATCTTGATGACTTCTGTATTTGTAGCCTAATCCATGAGCATTGGGGACACCTAGAGTAATGTTTTGATAGATATCGAGAGTATGGGATTTCTCTCCACCTCGACAAATGTGTTTTTGGCATCTCATTAGAAGTTATTCTAGGCCACATCGTCTCTGCACAAGGGATAGCAACAGATCCTGCTAAGATTGAGAAGATTGTTGCCTTAACAGCCCCAGCTAACCTTAAGCAATTGAGGGGATTTCTTAGCCATGTGGGCTATTACAGAAGGTTAATTTCACACTTTGCGATGAAGGCAACCCCTTTGCATAAACTCCTAAGAAAAGATGCTGAATTTACATGGACCACTAATTGTGAAGAGGCATTTGATACCCTGAAGTAGTATTTGATTGAAGTACCTGTCCTGCAGCCTCCTGATTGGATGAAGGAGTTCCATGTTCACACTGATGCATCAGTTAAAGGCTTAGGTGTAGTCTTATGCCAAAAGGGCCCCTCTAAGTTAGATAAACCAATCTATTATGCAAGTTAGAAAGTAACCGACAGAGAGCGAAACTATGCAATGACAAATCTTGAGTGCTAGCAATGGTGTTTGCTTTGTCGACATTATCTACTATCGACACATTTCAAATTCTATGTGGACCATGAAGCCCTTTCCTTCTTGATGAACAAGGCCGAAGTGAAGGGAAGAATGATGAGATGGCTCCTTCTATTTCAAGAGTTTGACTTTGAAGTGGTTACCAAACCTGATCGTTCTCATGTCCTGGCTGATCGTCTTTTGCGAATCCCTCAAAGTGATGATGAAGAAGAGCAAGATGATCCAAACCTTCCTGACGCTTCCTTGTTTCTAGTTGAAACAATTACTTCATGGTACGTAGACATAGCCAACCTCTTGGCAACCCAACAGTACCCCCTTGGCATCTCGAGCTGTGAGAAGAAGAAAATTTAGTTGGAATCATCCCCCTACACCTTGTTAGATGGTGCTCTGTACAAGAAAGGCAAGGACAAAGTCTTGCGAAGATGTCTTGTAGGAGAAGAAATCGATATAGTTTTGAAAGCATGCCATGATGAGCCATGTGGTGGACACTTCACAGGATAGCCAGAAAGGCCTTACTTGCAGGATATTGGTGGCTAACCCTCCATAAGGATGCTTATAATTACTACAAACAGTGTGATGCTTGTTAGCGAATGGGAAAGCCTACCAAATCCAGTGCTATGCCCTTGCAACCCATTCTTCCCCTAAAGCTGTTTGAGAAGTAGGGGATTGATTTTGTGGGCCCCATTGATCTGCCAACCAAAAGGAAGTAGAACCAATACATCCTGGTATGCACTGGTTATATCACCAAGTAGTGTTTCTCTTTTGAGACTCATTTGCATTGTGGAATTGATACGTGCACATTCAATATCCTTGCACACACACAGACTCTCAGGTAATTATTTTCTCATTATCGTTTCTTTTTTTTGCTACCCCAAAATTCACCCATTAATTCTTAAAATGAATCCTAATCACCATCATGACACGCACATCAACACACCTTATTTTTAATTCAATAAAACTCAACCAACCGTTCACTTTGCACTAGCTACGTGCACTTCAGAGACACCTTAATTTTAAATAAAATGAACCAGCCATCACAAAAATGTACACGCTAAAAAAGAAGAGCGCTTCAGATACATTAAATTCTTAATTCATGAATCGCATTTAGAGACCAGTCTGGGTAACGAGGTCGGGATTCGTTAAAAGCAACGTTCCACCTTAATAAATTGCAAATAACAATTTAAAAACAAACCACAGTTTTCTTTTCTAAGATTTACAACCTAATAAAATTTCACCCATTTTAAATAATTTATTAAAATAAACCCTTCACTAAATTAGTTCTCCTCAATGCACTTTTTTTTAATTTTTCAATAAACATGCTTTGTGGGATGGGCACGTGTAGTCTTCAGAATGGTCTTTCTTGTCACTGATGGTCAATGATGTTCTAGTTATGTTGAGTGTGGTTATTGATTTGAAGGAGCTCTTCACAGCTTCTCGGATGGTTTTAAGCGGGGTTGCCATTGACTAGAGGACTTACCTTCTTACGAAGATGGACTAGCATTTTGTCAAGATGATTAGAGGGAATGTTACCAATGTAACCTTTAGTTCATATTTATATGCTTTTTTGACATATTCACGCCTTAAGAAGGGTGTTTTACCTCCTCCTCCATCTAATCCAGTCCCTCCCCCTCCACCTTCAGAAGATCTTGAATCCATTGACATAGAGGATACTGACTCCCCCCCTCCATTGGTCATTCAGTGGAAGTGCTTGAAGCGTGTAGTAGAGACAATTCCACTAGTCATTCCTTCAGTGTCAATTCCTACTACCTTTGGAAGTGAACTCCCTACCTACCTCACATGCAACAACTTATTTAGGGCACATTGAGAGGGTTCTTTGGATATATCAATTCCTTTGCTAAACCGCTTAGTGACAAGGGATGCCATCCCTTTCCTTTGCAAAGATATCCAGAGTTCTCTTGAACTCTTAGTGACAGCTTGTGCTCAACAGTTATATTATTCTTTCTATGAAGAATTGAGGCAATCCAAAGACCAGATGAATAAGGCAACCACAGAGCTAGCCTCTCACAAAATCACTCTTTCCGATCTGTTTAAGTAGATGGAACAACAAACCAAAATGATTGAGACCTAGAGAGAAGAAATATCTTCTTTGAAAAATCAGTTTAGTAGAAGCTCAGTTAGAGGTCACAAGGGTTTCTGAAGAGAGAGAAAATATCCAAAGAAGCTCAAGAGTTTAAGACTCTTCTGGATATGCAACTATCAGACTTGCAGACTGCTCACAATAAAGTGGAATCCCAAGCCTCCCAGATTAAACAATTGAAGGACCAATTGGCGCAGTCATGATCCATTTCCTCCTATGTCTTAGCAGGACTTGGCAGCTCTTCAACGGAATGCCATTTTATGTCCTTTATTTCAAGCCAAGGTTGAGAGATTGTAGTCTAGAATGGATATCTTACGGACTACTTTTGAGCAGTTTATGGAGTTTATTCCTCCCGACCACTCTTTCTTTGTTCATTATCAATAACAGAAGTTGGCCTTTTATGTTAAACTTTCAACCATAAATTTATCTCCTCCAGAGGATGGCTAGAGTGAAACCTGGTCTGCGGATCTGTTTTCTGAAGTGGTCAGGATGGTGTTTGAGGATTCAATAGTCCTAGATTCAATGTTGATTTTCTATATGTACCTCAGAGGTGACTTGTTAGTTCTAGATGATGAAGACCTCTCTTGGTATGTTGGAGATGTAGTCTTGCAAGCAGTACTCTTTGTACACCAGTTGGAGCTTAAGATTGATGAAATGTTTCAAAAGTATTCTTCTAGAGTAGCTAAATGTCTAGATAATTCTTGGCATCATGTGCTGGATTTTGTGATCTTAAATCAAAGACAATTAAAGGCTTCGTCTCATGTGCAAAATGTCAACCAACTGAGGGTGGATCTGTTATCCCATCTTTGCAAGCAATCTCCTTTTGGTCCTTTATTTTTTGAGGCCTATGCTAGACGTTCTGCCTTAGGACCATCAGTTCTATCCTTGACCTACTATCAACACATGGCTCATAGGTATGACACTTATTTGTCTCTTTTCCAGAATACCCCACATGTCATTTTACCCCTTCTATTTCAACCTAAAGATGCATCCCATATTTCTATTTTTATGCAATGTCCTTTTATCATTGATCGGGTATTTTCTCCCCTTCTTCCTTGTCCTCCCCCATCTTTTCCTTTCCTGTCCACATTCCCACCACATTTTCTTACTCCCTTCCTTTTTGATACAGCTAAATTTTTGGATTCCCCTACCTTATCTTATTCTTCTTTTTACGATTTTGCTTATCCCTCTCTCCATCCTTTATCCCTTATTCCATTCCTGTCTCTTTCATCTTTTATTCAGACTCCCCCTCAGTTGGTTACAGGATATGAAGGCTTTGATCAGATAATCCTGAGAAGAAGAAGTTGGAGTACTAGAGATTCTTTGACGGGACCTCAAATTAACTGGCCTATGATTCTAGGAGAATGGAAGACTACAAATCAAGCCTTTCACAACTATTTACGTTTTGCTCAACTTCATTCTCAATCTTTGGATCCATCAGTGAGACTGACTGCCCATTTTTCATGGTATCTAGCCTTTATGCACCGTCACTCTCATAGTGATCAAAAGCAAGATGTGCTTTATTTTCATGCTTTGTGCTTGCCAAGCTGATTTGTTATCCTACTGGAGAAAATGCGATGTTTACAATTCTTGCAAAATCCTCCAAAAACCTTTGTGGATGAATCTTTATCCCTAGAAAGGTTTAAAAATCATCAATCCTTAAAAGGGATCATCTTCATTGATCCGTTATCCTTTGTAACTGTAATACTTCCGCCTGAAATATTAATCGACCTTAAAAAAAAACCCCCGCACATCTCGCGCAAAAGCTGCAAAAAATAATCTCCCTGTGTCGATTAATGTCGATGGCTAAGTGTTCCCTCCGCGCGCAATGTTAAATTCCAGCTCCGTGATGTGCAAAGAGGCCGTGGCTTGTAGACTGCAAGCCCGCGTGAGAACACCTCTTCTAGAGGGAAAGAGGGATAATGGTTAAAATTGAGGCAAATTTTTTAAATTATTTACTCCCTCCCCTCAACCGATGCATGGTAGGGGAGAGGAGTGTGAGAGGGAGTGTGAGAGGAGTGGAGTAGTGGTGGAGTGCATCGGGGAGGGGAGGAGGCATGCAAGCAATCCACGTGCGTGGACACCCCCCCCTTTTATCCTATAAGACCCCCCTCTCAAGCATGAGGGGGAGGAAGGAATCGTGTGCCCCTGCTACCGTGAGAAGACACTGTTTTGTTGCTACCACATCATGGTTGTTGCCGCCAAGATCCGCCATCATCGCCTGCTGCGCCAGGCCGCCTCGTCTCTACCTGCCATTACCATCAGTGCTATAATCATCAACTTCATCTCCCTCAATCATCGCCTTCATCCCTCCTCCCCAATCATTTCCACCCCACTCCACGTCACGTTTTTGAGACAGAAGTATAGAAGCTTCTAAAGTTAGGCTTCCATAAGCCTTCTGCACACGGTCTTCCCCAGATTTTTATAACCACGCCTTGTAAGGATAATTTCTGTGCAAGGGAGGGAGTAGGCAGGTTTTGAGACTGATTTGCCAAAGGCTGGAGGAAGTTCGTAGATCGGATAAAGGCAAGGATGAGTTGTAGAGTCAAGAGTCTATGTCATCGATGGCCCCCAAACAAAAGACGCAAGGTGCACACATGGGAGCCTCCAACCCAAGTTTACACATGGACATCGCTGCGAGTCCTCATGCCTAGGTTCCAAATGTATTCTCGCATGAGAGAGATGCGTTAAGCACGATGGTTAAAAAAAAATAAATTTAAATGCATTCATCCATTCGTTTTACGAAGTTAGTGCGCATATCATGCCTTTGAAAAAAATGCTTGCACTTCCAAGTTGCATTCTCCTTGAATGTATAATGCATAAATTAGAAGAGGGATCATGCTAAGAAGGATAGAGCTTGTCGCATGTCGCACTTATGATTTAAATCTATGGACGTGATTCGTATAAAGGTTAATCTTTGATGCCATTGAATATTGTCCAAAGAATTGCATTGCATGAAAAGGAAACCATGAACTTACCTGTTGCATGCGAGGATGCTTGCATTTTTAAGTCGGGTTAAGTGCCACTGAACGGATTAAGTCAACAATAGTCTTATGACATTCATCATGCATGAACTTCTTTATCGAAGTTGTTTTAGAAAAAGATGCATTTCATACTAAATCATGAATTCAATGCATTGGAGAAAGGGTTTATAGGTATAGTTCTTGATGTAAATCTATGTAGGTTTATGCGAGTTATCCCCCAAATTGTCAATCATTATGATTTTAGCAAGGAAAAGAAATGGTCATTGCAAACCTTATAGTTGCATAGAAGGAAAAGTCTATTATTCGCATACTTGCATGGAATGCTGTATCTTGAATTTATTTATTTGCACCTCTTAGGAAAAGTATTTGCATCTCTTCTAAGCAAAGATCATTCTTGTCGCAAGACAATTAGATCATTTTAGGTAGATCACTTGTAATGGCATAACCCTCAAGGGATTCGTAAAAGCATAACTAGTTGGTACGACGAACACCTCAAAGTGCTAGGTAGGGTTTAGCTACGTTAAAAAAATTCCACCTAGTATCGCACTTGGGATGCCAAGCCAAGACTTTCAATCCCAAGATCCTACCACATTCACGGAATGTTAGGGTTAATTGGATGCCCATACAATAACGATCTAGGGTTTTTACCCTAGGGTAAATTAGTCTAATACTAGACTTCCGATTGAGTTCAGAAACCCTAGGGCCAAACGTTATCGGCTTAGTATGGTTAGGGTTGGGTTGGGTCAAAAGACATCCCAAACCCTACATCTTGACCAAACATATTTGTTGACCAAGGAACGCCATTAGATGGGAGAAATGATTCCCCAAGTTAGGTGCGACACTTGTTCATGCAACAAGTTGCAACGTCGCAAGGCTTTGTCTTTAAATCACAAGATAGATTTGCCACTCCTTGGAACAAGGTTGGCAAGTTCTAATGCAAGTCTAATTTGCAAGAGGATGAATAGACATCCTGCTACATCACCTTTCTTTGGATCAATTTGCCAAGTTAAGGAAGTTATGTATTGCCTAGCAAGCAATGGACCAATCAAGTTGGGGCGACAAGGTTGTCCAGGATTTACTGTCTTAGTTTAAGGAACCTTAGGTGTTTGTTAATTTGGGTTAACAAGGTATAAACCCTAACCCAAGGATAAAAGGGTAAACAAACCACAAAACCCTTGGGGATCTTGCCAAGTCGCAATTGATCCCGGATTGAATGTTGGATGCATTCGGAGAGAAGAATTCACACCTTAGCAGTTGGCCAAAATAAACGACCACTGGATTGATTGTGTTTGTACAGTTAGGAGCACTATTTGTACTCTTTGCTTAAGGAACTAAAGATGGAAAAATAATTAATGCTTCAAGTTGAAGTCCTGGAGGGAGAGGCAGCATCGGTTACCCCCGACTGTCTGCGTGACCCTATCCAAGGAGATTGTTAGCCGCGCCGGGTACGTGGACTGAATCTGCCACGAGAGGTCTCTCCGTGGGTGCTACTTGGAGCAGGAGGGCGCTTGGGTGCTAGGGGGGCTCTGGCCATAAATCCCTTGCCTCCGGGTCCTGCACAAGAGGCTGACGTGACTCGAGATTAGATCTCGAGGCCGACATACTAGTCTACAGGCGAAAACTTGGAATAGTAATCCCTGAGGATTGTTGGATTGCCTTCATGCGGATTATGGATTGCCTTTGGGCGGATTATGGATTAGCCTACGGGCTGGATTATTATGATGTATTCCAAAGAGTGATAAATAAGATCAATTATTGAAAAGGAACTTGCTTGACAATGTTTTTCTATGTCAGTGCTAAGATTACGTGAAGGAACCAGTGAATAATTGGCTAATTAAGGAAGCTGTTTTCGCGTGTCAAACTAAATGTGGTAGGTAATTAGACAACTAAAGCAACCCTAAGGAAAGTGCGGTGGATGTGGCCATGGGTCCGTCCTACAGAAGGGTGGTCCCGGTTGGCCGAGAACTTTTCTCGAAGGAAATTGATAGCAAGGAACGATGACCTAAAATCTAGAGTATTAGAGTCCCGATTTATGCTGTTTTAGGGGAATGGAATGGGACTATGCCTTACGGGCAGAGAGTTCGAGCTTTGCATCCCTCTTGTTTCCCATTCTCCTTGAACCAAGTGCAGCATGAATCTGCTTCGACCTTGACATTTCTGCGTAAAGTAGTTCGCCTGGGGTTCGATGCTAGCTACCGTTCTAGGAATTTGACCACTAGGAAAACCCTGTTCAGGTCGATCCTAAGTGGGAATGGCCGGGATGCTTCCGCTTCGTGGCAGACTTGGGAAGACCTAGATCGCAAACCCCATGACATTCCGTGGGAGTGTTGGGCGGCGCTTTCTGGACTTCCTTCCCAATGGGCTGCTAAGACGTGTCCTGCAAGTGAACAGGTGGACACATTACAGTTGGTATCAGAGCAAACCAACGAGGAACTAATATTTACAAGAAAACTTAAGAAGGGAAAGTAGAGCAAATGTTACTGTTAAGAACATTTCCTTACTTACTTATCGATGCTGACTGCAGAGTTGCGAAGCATGGAACAAATTCTTGGTGTTCCAGGTTATGTTTATGACTGCGATGCGTGCTTTGGATTATCGACGGAGGATCGATATGATGAATATCCTAGACCGCATCTACAATCCTTCACCCCTGTACGTGGAACGGAGATGGATGGGTGATTCAGGAATCTATTACATAGTTGCCCAGCGATTTGGATACCTTCAAACCAACTTAAAGAGAATCAAGTGGTTGGAGGACTTAAAGATCGTGAAGCTGTTCATCTTTGTTGAGGCTCACGCAAACGCAACCCTACATGTCGGCGGTCGAAAGGTTAAGTAGAACAAGTATGTGTACGAGGAAGTGATTCGAGTAATCCCTGTCGACAAAATCAAGGTATTGGGATGTTACGAGAAGAACGGGTATCAAAGGAAAGGATACCCTAATCTTCCTATGACCTATCGATTCTTGAAAATCCATGACCCCAATCCATATTATTACTCAGTTCCCGTAGTTGAATGTAACACAATCTTATTCTCCTCGAATTAATGTAACAGCTTGTTCCATCTTCCCAAGAATAATTGTACTCGAAAGGGCTATGCCCACATAAATGAAATAAACTTTTTATCAATGATTGTCTTGGCTGTGAGTATTGATAAAGAAGTTAAGTGATTAGGTCACTTGGCTAAAAGCTGAATTGGACATGAAATGTAACGCGAGAAACCCTTAGCAAGTTTCTAACGTAAAGAATTTCAATGCCCAGGCACAACCTCAAGTGCAGATTCCTAGTCCGACCCCTACACCAAGTACGGTCGTGATTCAGGAGAAGAAGTTTCTTCTCAAGCAAACCAAGCCGCCAAAATTTTATGGTAAGGGAAGGACCATCCAAGCTGATGCCGGGATCTGGATCGAATCCATGGAGGATTACTTCAAAGCAGAAGGTACTGCACCTGCCAACCAAGCAATGCTCACCAAGCTAAAGCTTATCGGCGAAGCAAGACTTTGGTGGAAGCAATGGTGCAGGGACCAAGGGATCTCGGAAGGGTCACTTACTTGGGAAAAGCTTAAAAGAGCTATGTGAGGGAGATATTTACCACCTGCCTACCGCACGCAGAAGATGAACGAGTTCTATGAGTTGAAACTGCTTGGTCTATATCTTGATGCTTACTATTCAAAGTTCGTCTCTCTTTTGAAGTATGCACCACAAATGGATATGACACAACAGGTGTCAAAGTTTTGTGCTGGATTAAACCCACCCGTAAACACCCGCCTCGAATCAATGTGCCCAACAGACCTTCAGGATGCGCTCATTTGAGCTGCACCCATAATATAGGAGGTGCAGACTAGGCCAATAAATAACAATACTTGGTCTTACAAGGATCAAAACAACTGAGTGTATAGGTCCCAGGTGAAGAGAGCGCAAGGCCAAAATCCAGGACAAAGGAAGAAAGCTAGAACCAACACTATAAATAATTTTGTTCCTACTCAAGGTAATGGCCGCAATCTCCGTTGCTTCCATTGCAACGAGCTTGGTCATTTCAAAACGCAATGTCCCAAGCTTGGCGGAGGACAAGGTCAAGGGCCATCTCAAGGAACCATCCGTGGCCAAGGAGCTGCCGTCATGGCTAGAGGGAGAACCTCTAGTGTTGCCAATAAGGAGCTGTGTGATGAAGAAGACTTGACCATGGAAGTTGACTTTGAGAGGGCAACAGTTCATGCTGCTCTTCACAAGAAAGGCCCAAATTGCCAATTTTTGGTGATTCAGACTCCTTCGGATTATCAAGGTAAAGGCTTCAGAACCTTGATTGATTGTGGCAGTACACATTTCTTTATCTCACCAGTTTGTGCAAGAAGATTAGGAATAGCCACAAAAGATGCACCCACCTTGCTTGTGGAATTAGCAAATGGTTGTGAGGTCACTTGTGCCAGGCAAACTGCTAAGGTGGAATTCCTTCTGGGTGGAAAGTCGACTTCGGTCAGATTCAGGGTTATGAACCTAGGTATCCATGAGTGTTTGCTCGGAATGGATTGGCTTAAACCTAATGATGCCCACATTCACTGTGGAAAGGGCCAAGTTTCCTTTCGAAATTCTGAAGGGGAATTGGTCACAACTCAAGGAGAGGCTGGGAAGCCAAAAATTCAATTGGCCAAAGCATCTCGGATAATAAAAGGAGTTAGAAAGGGGCCACCTGTCTATTTGATTAAGCTAAGTAAGCTAGATTAAAATCAGGAGTCTAGTGAAGAACCTTCATGGCTAAAGGAGTACGCATACGTATTTCTTGAAGAGCTGACAGAACTTGCACCTCAAAGGGAATTTGATCATGAAATCAAGCTAGCGCTAGGAGCTGTACCAATTGCAAAGAGACCATATAGAATGTCCATCCCGGAAGCGATTGAGCTAAAAGAGCAACTCAAGCAACTGTTAGACCAAGGCTACATTCGTCCTAGCAGTTCACCATGGGGAGCTCCAGTGCTGTTCCAGAAGAAGAAAGGCGGAACGCTTCAGCTATGTATTGATTACAGCGGGTTGAATCAATCAACCATTAAGAACAAATATCCCATTCCAAGAATAGATGAACTTCTTGACCATCTTCAAGGTGCGAAGATCTTCTCCAAGATTGATCTTAGGTCTGGATATTATCAGATAAGGATCAAGGAAGAGGATATCCCAAAGACGGCATTCAGCACAAGATATGGACATTTTGAGTTCCTAGTCATGTCATTCGGGTTGACAAATGCTCCTACCACCTTCAACAGGCTAATGCAAGATATCTTTAGGCCATATCTTGATGACTTCGTACTCATCTTCTTTGATGATACCTTAGTCTACTCCAAACAGGAAGAGGATCATGAACCCCAGCTTCGCATTGTCCTTAAGACAATGAGGGCACACAAGCTTTACACCAAGAAGAAGAAGTGTGTGTTTTTTAAGCGATAGATTGAATATCTCGGATTCATTGTATCAGTAGAAGGAATCTTAGTAGACCCGACCAAGGTCAGAGACGTTCTGGAATGGCCAACACCAACAACTGTGAAAGAAATACATGGATTGATAGGATGGTACAGGGTCTTTATCAATAACTATGCTTTGATTTGCAGCACCTCTGACAAATCTACTGAAGAAGCAAACATCAATTGTATGGTTACCTGCTGAACAATCCAGCTTTGATAAACTAAAGCAATGCCTAGTATCAGCACCTATCTTGAAACTTCCGAACCTTGGTAAGGAGTTTGAAGTGATAACTAATGCTAGCACACTTGCCTTAGGATGTGTGTTTATGCAAGAAGGTCATCCTGTAGCATACTCTTCGAGGAAACTAAAGAGCCATGAAAGGAACTATGCTACCCACGATCTGGAGCTGTTAGCTGTCATCCATGCTCTCAAGCTTTGGAGACACTACTTGCTGGGTAACAAGTTTACCCTAGTGACGGATCATAAAAGTTTCAAATGGATCTTTACCTAGAATGAGCTCAACATGAGGCAACATCAATGGATTGAAGTGCTGGAGGAATATGATTTTGAAATCAAATACCGGCTTGGAAAGGAGAATGTAGTTGCCGATGCACTCAGTCGTAAGGTATTTTTGAACTCTCTAATCTTGTAAGATCCATCAACAGCTAGATCTCTAGCCACAAAAGTATCCATGCCAAACAACCCAATTCTTGAGCTAGCTAAAGAAGAGGCATGCCATGATCCACAACCTATCAAAAATTGCTAAGGGAGATCCCTATCAAGGATCAGGACCCGAAGCTACAGGCAAAGTATCTATAATTCTCTACCAATAATGGACTTGTCTACTATAGAACGAGATTATGTATACCAGCAAGCCGATCACTCAAGCAAAAAATACTTTGGAAAGCTCATGAATCCCCTTTTTTAGGACATCCTAGCTATGCCAAGACCCTCAATGCAGTCAAAAAGAGCTACTATTGGGAGAGGCTTAAAGGTGATGTTCTAAATATGTCACTGAGTGTTTGCCTTATCAACACATTAAGGGAAGTTGCAACCACTTGACATTCCCCAAATGAAATGGGAATTCATTAGTATAGATTTTGTTGTTGGCCTGCCCCAAGTTCAGGGATGATACAACTCCATTATGGTTGTGGTAGATATATTCACCAAGCTTGCACATCTTATTCCTGTTAAGACAAACTATAAAGCCTCAGACATCGCAAGGTTATTCATCAAGGAGATATTCAAACTGCATGGGCTACCCAGAAGAATCATTAGTGATCACGACTCTCTCTTCACATCGCATTTCTGGAGGGCTATCTTCGAAGCCATTGGGACTCAACTCTATTTCAGTACAGCTTACCATCCCCAAGCCGATGGTCAAACGGAGCGAGTCAACCAAGTCATTGAGGATATGCTAAGGGCACACTGCTGTCGCGAACCCAAAAAGTGGATTCAATATTTGCCACTGGTTGAGTTTGCCTACAATGCTTCCTACCAACAAAATATTCAGATGACCCCTTTCCAAGCATTGTATGGGTGTTTACCATAGCACAGAGGAATGGAAAATGGAGTAGAAGTGCGGAGAAATGGAAGCCCAAAAATTTGAATGATTTAAACGACGGTGTCGCCTCAAAAAAGAAGAAGAAGAAAAAAAAGTAAAAGCGTGCCATTAGATATGAAGGCGCTTTTGAACCTTTGTAAAAAAGAGCGCCGGGCTCACTCCTGTGCAAATTGTATGCAGTAGTGGGAACAGGATGGGTGGAAAATAGAAAAAGAGGGACTAGGCTAATGGCCGCCGGCCATGTAAAAAGTGTAGATGACCTCCCAAAAGGTAGGGCATGTATATAAAGTTCAAAGTGAATGAGAAGCTCATTCTTGGGTGTGGCTAAAGCTTCTTCTTCCTCTCCTCTTGCTTCTTACCTTCTTGCTTGTGCTTGAGTGAGGGATTGAGGGAGTGTGAGGGAGTGACTATGTGAGAGTGAGGGATCGTGGAGAAGAAGCTCTGCATCTTCTCTCTTCATCTTTCCTTCCCTTCTTCTCTTCTCTCGTCTCCCGTGGCTATGGAGGATGGAGCTTGACGGAGAGGGCTTGAGGTTGCTTGAACTTGCCACAAGGATCGTGGAGCTACCGAAGTGTGAGAGAGAGAAGGGAACTCGATCGAGCATCAAGGTAAGCTCACTACACCTACAAGGTAGGCATTGCACGTCGGCTATGTGAGAGGTAGCCATGGACGCTCGACTTGAAACGCTTGATCAATAAGTGGTCCGTAGGTCTCAGGGTAGAGCTCCGTAGCTCCCCTACATTTTGGTTCCATTGCCGGGACTGATGGAATCGAGCCTTGAGCGCCATGCGCATCAAATAGAGCATAGCAGTAGGGTTTTGCGTCCTGAACCGGTGCTCGAGATAGTTAGGAGGATTAGGAGGTTTTAATCCCTGGAGCAAGTAAGTATTTTGATTTGCTGCTAAACATTAGAGTAGGACCATCTGTCTTTATTTTTGTTTCTGATTTCTGTTGCAATAGGTTAAGGGTAGGATGGGAAAAAGAAGGGAATAGAAGGGTTTTGCTGCTACTAGAGACAGGAAGTTGGGGCGCAGACTCAGACATCTAGCTGGTCGACTGTATGAGATTAGTCTCTGAGTCTACAACAGACTGAGGGAGGTAATAAGGGGCCTAGGAGACCAGGGACCCACATTTGACACCCTATTTTCTGAGAAGACTGTGAGCCTGAGAGCTTAGGAGAGAGAGAGAGAGAGGGAGAGAGCTATGGGAGATCGCGAAGTGCTGACCGATTGAGTGCCCCATCTCTTTGAGGTATGCCAGACGTTTCCCTCTGTTGCTCGCATTGATTTGGAAAGTGTGGCACGATTTGATAGAGTAGGCATTGACCTAAAGGCACCGTGCGCAACTTGCGGGCTGTCGGCCCCGCCATCGGACCAGTCCGTCTGATTCCCAGAATCGGACCGTCTAATTTCGAGAGTCGGACTGTTTGATTTCGAGAGTTGGAATCCTATAATCGGACTCGCCCATTCGATTCCCATAATCGGACCAGTTGAATCCGACTCCTATAGTCAGACCAGCCCACCAAGTCGGGCCACGTGTCCGAGTCCCAGACTTGAGCCACTTGACCCATTGCAGTGGTCGATCCCCATCCGACTAAGGGAAGCCGGACCAGAGTAAGACTAGACCCACCCGTCCGATTTCTAGAATCGGACCAGCCCGTTCGATTCCCAAAATTGGACCAGAGCACTAGAGCTTGAATAGAAGGTGGTTCACCTAGGCCACAGTCTTGGGTACCCTGGTCACGTCTCTGATCCCCCAGGGAACCCAGTTTAATCTTGGAAGCTGGAGACGAGGACAAGGTGACCAAGGATTCACCCCGAATAGCTAGACACCGGGCATAATTTGGAATTGGAGGTGACATTCGGCGACCAGCCAAACAACCTTGAAGCAGAATAGGGAATGCAACAGGGTCTTTCTGTAAGACTTTAGATTGGTCAGGACCAGCACCAAGAGCCACATCAGGCCGCAACCATAGGCAATGGGGTGGAGTTTGCATCAGGAATTTAGTGCATCCTCACCTCACCTTCTGATTTCATCACCTAGGGTGCACTACAAGGAAGGGAAAAGCTTGCTTCCACACTGAGCACTAGAAAGCACGAAGCACAAGTTGTGGATAAGATTAACAATGATTTCTAGTAACAAGGAGCTTAACAGGAAACATAATAATATCAATGAACCCACTACTAGGAGAGGATCCCAAAGCATAGCGGGCTACTAGGGAACTCCATCTGTAGGGCCCTAAGAGGACACGAAGATTCGGAGAACCATAACATAGACAATAGGACGTTGCCAGAGCTACTCAAGTTGATCGATGACCTAGTGAAATGGCAAGTGGAAGCAATGTCGGGATCCCAAGACGGACCAGGAGAGGACCCCGACTGGACTTGGGAGAATTTCCAATCATGGTGCAGGAGTTAGTCAACGAGTATGACTTGTTGGCCAGGACAGTAGTTCAAGGTAGGCCAATAGAGGAAGTGGTAGCTGTTGAGAATCAGCAATCACACCCTATGTATGCCCCTTTGTATGGAACAAGTAGGCTAGGAAAATGCAGTTCATTCTAGGAAGAGAGACAGATCCCATAGGCACAGTGATGTAGTGTGCTACCAAGCAATCCTATATAATGATGTACTTGACTATCACTTTCATATGATGATAATGCAATAGTACTTGTCTCTTTCTGTCAAGTGTTTGTGTCATTGTCAGTCCTACACAAGATTGTGTTTATGAGTTCAAGTCTCAATCTTGAAACCTAATTCACTTGTGTAACAGTTGTCTTCTTTGTCAATGTCAACATGAGTAGTATCTTCATCTTCCATCCTCCATAGCTTCCGCCTTTGCCATGCTCTAGATCCCGCATCTTTCACATGGTATCAGAGCTCAACTGAGCATGGCTTAGCTCTTCTCTACTCTCTCTCAGTTCCTCTTCAACTCTGGTCACCACAGTTCTAGCCCATGACTTCATCTCTTTCACTTGAGCTTCCATGGCAGCCATAGCCAGCATCACCCTGTCAGCTTGAAGCTCTTATATCTCACTCCACAAGTCAAAGCTCCTAGAGCTTCCTTCTGGAAAAGTGTTCCCCTGCTTCCAAAGCTACTTCTTGACACATCAATCACTAACTTTGGGCAAGCATAGCTTCAACATTGTGAAAACTCTCAATCTCTACCTTGTGTTTGCCATAGCCAAACAGGACCTACCTCACTTGGAGCTTCCATAACTCCTCAACCAGGCCACTTCAGCTCCTGATTCCTTCTAGGGGATTGTTCTTCTACTCCCTGCGCTTCTCCTTGGCACATGATAGAGGCACATTGGCAACCGAAAGCCCTGGTATTGAGAAAATTCGTCCTCACTGTCCTGATCTACGCCGTTTCTGTTCGAGCTCTCTGCGCACGCCGTACTGCCCGCGATCTGATCGATTGTTATGGGGTTTTGATAGCCCATGAAGTAAGCTATCTTTCTATAAAAAAAAGTTTTGAAAATCATCAAGTATAGCTCCCGCAATCTGAGAAAAACCAGACCCCTGTCTCAGAAACCCTAATTCCACCATAGCCAAAATCTCTCAAACTCATTTTTCTTCATTTTCTCTCTCTTGACACTCAACCCAAGCCTCTGCCACTCTGATCCACTGTGTTACTGAAGTTCCTAGCAAGAAAAAGATTCAAGAAGATAAGCATCAACAAAATCAAAGCATCAAGAATCATCATCAAGTTCAACCATAGTATCTTTTGATACTACATAGTGTGTTTTCACACTGCCCATTGGCTGTGTCTTTTGACACATTAGATTTCAACTCTATGCTAGAAAGTTTCAGAGATTTTAAGCTGATTCCATCATGGAAATGCCAAGCATGAAGTCTCTTGGGTGGTTACCTGTCATAAAGAGTAACATTACTCTTGTTTCCCATTTACATTGCATGCAAGACTTGTCTATCTTACTTGCAGAAAGACATGGAGCTGTCTACATCAAAGTTCAATCAATGAATCCATTAGAAGATTTTGAAGACATTTCCACCGCCTCAAAGATGATACCTTTGCTTGAGGGGGACATGGACATGAAGACTGAAGTTGCAAGCAAAGTCAAACAAGAAGCAAACCAAAAAGACCATGGAGAAGAGAAGAAGGACAAGAAGAAGATTTGCCATGAAGACCAAAAGACCACATCATTCAAAGCTGAAGAACCAAAGATTAAAGACAAGAAGATTTTCCATGCTGACAAAGAGAAAGCATATGCTGAAAAAGACCACAAGGGCCTATCGGTCCTTGTCTCTCATTTTCTGTTTTAAAAGCATTGTACCTGCCTTAATTTTCCTTTCATAAGCTTGTAAAAACTCCTCATGTAGGCTTGTACTACAGCCTCTGTACACTTTGTGAGGCCCCTATTACAGCCTCTGGATGTCCGCCATGTTTATGGTACCCACACTTAGCCTTTTCTGCGAGAGCCTCTGGTGTTTTGCCATGTTTGTGGTATGCCCACACTTTGCAGGTGTTGCTCTCACTAAAGCCTCTACACACTTTGTACTTTCAGGTTGTGATTGAGGAGGGGTGTTGAGAATCTGCCAATCACACCCTATGTATGCCCCTTTGTATGGAACAACTAGGCTAGGAAAATGCAGTTCATTCTAGGAAGAGAGACAGATCCCATAGGCACATGATGTAGTGTGCTACCAAGCAATCCTATATAATGATGTACTTGACTATCACTTTCATATGATGATAATGCAATAGTACTTGTCTCTTTCTGTCAAGTGTTTGTGTCATTGTTAGTCCTACACAAGATTGTGTTTATGAGTTCAAGTCTCAATCTTGAAACCTAATTCACTTGTGTAACAGTTGTCTTCTTTGTCAATGTCAACATGAGTAGTATCTTCATCTTCCATCCTCCATAGCTTCCGCCTTTGCCATGCTCTAGATCCCGCATCTTTCACAGTAGCAACCTTAGAAGAGGAACGAAAGGCGATCAGAAGGGCGCTAGAGAGCATGATCGCCTATAACCATGAGCAAAAGACTAGGAAACTCCAACAAGATGTGGATTTGTACGAGGCTCGGCGCGTGCCAGCCCTGGCTGGAGCAGCAAAGGCAAGACCAAATGCGGAGAGAGAGCGGGTTGTGGAGGCTGACTTGTCATTAAGTGAACTTCTAGCTAGGCGGCTCATGGACAACACATTCACTGAGCAGGGCACGGTAGCCTTAGCCACAGCCTTACTCTCAGGATTAGGGGTCACACAAGGGGCAAAGGGGCAATCTAGGATCCCTATAGTGGTGAAACAACTGGGCAAGTATGAACCTAGCAACGACCCATATAGATTTGTGGAGCAGTTCGAAATAGGTTTGTGAAGCAAACGGCCTCACAGATGCTGCACAACACTCCCAAGCTTTTGGGTTGTGCTTAGGTGACAAGGGGAGGGTGTGGTACACTAGCCTGGATGTAGCCAAGCACAAGAACTTTGCCCATCTTAAGGACCACTTTATCAAGAGGTTCTTTGAGGCAGGATACTCCAACAACCTCATCATCCGCTTGATGAATGTCACTCAGAGAGAAAAGGAGGACGTAAGAGACTACGTCACACATGTATGTAGCCTCTTCAAGAGGATCCCGGCCAATGAGAGACCTAACAAAAAGGTTATGTCTACAATGTTCATAAATGGAATCCGTAGCGAGGAACTCTATAAGGCCTTGGCTAGTAACTCCACCCTACACAGAGATGTGTTGGCTAGGGTTTTTGATGAAGCAATAAGGGTAGACGACCAGCTTAGGGAACGAAGCATGAGGAACACCAGTCGGGATGGTACAGGTGAGAGGGCTTCAAAGCAGTCAAAGACATCGAGTGAGAGAGAGAGCTCTAGCGCACGGGATAAGGGAAAGGGAGTCGACTAAGGCCAAGACCTGGCTGAGGTGAGAATGGAGCTTGCATGTTTGCAAGAACAAATAAGGAAGCCCACGCGAGCTCACGTGCAATGTATACACTGTGGTGGAAACCACCTTCTAGCCGAGTGTCAAGATCCTAGATTTAGGCCGTGTTCGAACTGTGGTAGGTTCGGACATGACGCATTGCATTGCAGATTGCCCAGGAGGTTTCCATATGCGCAACAATACAACCCTCCTTACCTAGGCAACATGCCATCTAACTTCCTTAGCAGAGGAGTCCAGCTGGCACTTCCAGCACCAAACAACACGAGACCAGCCATCCCTAGGCTAGAGATGAACCCAACAGGCATACCCAGACCACCAGGACCCTACGTAACCCAACCACCGAGTGACGCTTTTGTTCATTATGTGGAGGAACCTAGTGAAGAAGAGAGCTACGTAAACCCATACATCTCCTATGATGACGAGGAAGGAAATCCAGTCCTGATGGACTATTGATCGATGCCGGTGATGGTGCTGGGTAGAGGAAGGGGCAAAGGCTTTGGAGGACCAAGCTAGGACCCAATCGCATGTTGGACCTGCGGTCATCCAGGCCATATATCATCACGCTGCCTAGAAAGGGAACATGCAAATCAGGACAAGGCTGACCTTAGATGCACTGAATGTGGGATCACACACTTGTTTCATGACTGCCCTAGGCGGAAACCATCAGCTAGTCCGGCCAATGTGCCCTCTGTGCCATTGGGGCTATTTGGTGTAGAGACCTTTGGTGGGGAGGACACACCCATCCCACTGCATGTCATGACGCGAGCGTAAACAAGACAAACAGGCATCTCACTGCCTGGGCCAAGTAACCTGGACGCAGCCTTGCTGGGAAAGAAAAGCGAGAGGAGAAGGAGAAAGAGAGCAAACGCAAGGATCACTCTTAAGACTGAGGAAGCTACAACCTTGGCAGGAAGGGGGGTCACAGATGCCGAGGCAGAGACCTCCGCCCCCAAGACGACGGAACTAGGTAGTGCCAAGGTGGGGGAATACCCTCATCCCAGGCGGCAACTCGAGGCTATCGCCAAGGTAAAGGAGTGGGTCAAGGATGCCCAAGAACACCTTAAAGATGTAGAACCCATATTGGAGGATCCGATGGAGGACCTTTCTAGTGCAAGCACACTCGATTCGCCATCGCAACCTCAATCGGGGAATGCGCTAACACCACGAGAGATGCCACAAAGGCAAGATCAAGGAGAAGCTTATCAACAAGCTATCCACGACATGTGGCCAAAGAGTGGTGACCAAGGAGGAAGCCAACTACCCAGCAACCTCCTCACCACCTTAATAACCACCCCAGTGACCGTTAATTTGGGAGACCTACTTCGGCAGCACCCTCCATTGTGGCGAGAATTGAGGCACTGGGTGGAGGGGAAGGGGGAGCATGCTGTTGCTGACTTGCACGAGCAGGACGCAGTCACGCAAATTCCAAGCCTAACGCTACAACTTGGCTCCAAGGTCACTGCACATCAATGCTTTCTGGGAAGGCATAGATATGCATGCAGTCCTACCTGTTTTAGCCTTAGGGGATGCAACACGGAAAGGAATTGTGGACACTGGCATAGGGGTCAGTGTCTTGAGCCATGCAGTTCTATAGGCCTGGGGAAACCCACCTGTGGAAGTGGCTAGGTTCAATGTTACATTGGCCAATGGGATGAAGGTCAGACCATTCGGGGTCTTAAAAAACTAGCCAATGAAGATCGCAGGAGTGCAATTTTTCATAAATTTCATTGTCATGAAGGGGGTGGACTACGACATACTGCTAGGCCGGCCATGGATGGCCATGGATGAGGAATGTAGGAGTGGTTGAAGAGACTGAGGAAACAACCTCATATTCTTGGGGAATAGAACGGAAGTGGTAAGGGTTGAGATGGACACATGGAAGACTACCCCAGCAGACCTCGATGCTATCTCGACCATGCTAAAAGGCGATGCCCAGGCGCGCAAGCCTTATGGGACGCTGACCAAGTACATTCCCTGCCCTGAGGATGAGAGGGATTGGATGCATATCTTGGCAACCATTGACCTACCATTCTCAGATGAGGAAGAGTTGTATAAGCAAGTGGCTAAGTCACCGAGCATGCTAGCAGAGGAGCCCACTATGCCACTCTGCATGATGGTGGGGAGCTCGCAGGATCGAGGGAGATCGGTCTCGTTCCACACCCCCACGAAAAAGCTCGAGCTTCAGGGAATCGTAGGGTACCTAACCACTAAACTGAAAGGTAGCAAAGCGGCTAATCTAAAACTCCTAAGCGATCTCTTGGCTCGGCCTGAATGGGAATGGATCAAAGTGCAAGATCTCAACCTATCATACAACTGGGCTTTAATCACCGACGAAGAGGAGATCGGAGAGGAAAACCTAGGGGATGATGAGCAGTCGGAGGGGCAAGATTCTAGTGATGAGGAGTACGAGCACTGTCGCTCTGAGATGGATGAGAGCAAGGAAGGGTTTAACATGATAGATTATGACACTAAAGGGAGAGCAATCGAGCAGATCGAGGCAGACTCTAGGCCGAAGTGGGAAAGGGATGGAAAAGGAGTCATGCGGATGGAATGCGATAGGACCTGGCTGGAGCAGGTGGGAGCTATGGATTATGAGCAGGCAAGGGTGGCACAATCACTGGTAGTCCCAATACTGAAGACGGAGTCACCTACTGAACTACAACCTCCGGGCAAAACCCCTTCCTCAAACAAGGGATGCGAGTTTAACTAGGAGTCTAAAGTTAGTACAGAGAGTGATCCCAAAATACCCCAACCCTCTAAGATCAGACGCACTAAAGGGGACTTGCCAGTCCACTTAAGGCGCAAGCGGATTAAGGAGGGAACCAAGAAGCAAACTAGAGACTCAGAAGGAGAGAGGCAAAAGAAACCACAGGACCTACACAAACGCTTCATGAAGTTTAAGAAGGGTGATAGAGTGGTGGTTTTGCTAGGAGCAAAGAGACAAGGGCAAGCCAGGAAACCAATTGAGGGACCCGCCAGGGTCAAGGAAGTCGACCTAGCAGGGAAAGGCAAGAAACCTCGATCCGTGTTCATTGCTGACAACCTGACCAAGGAGGAGGCTAGACTAGTTGCTCTCCTGCGAGAGTATGTCAATGTGTTTGCCTGGTCCTTGGAGGAACTGAGAGGAGTCGATCCTAGGATTGTGACCCATAACATTCCCATGGTCCCAAAAGTGGTGCCAACAAAGCAGCGACCTTACCCTATGAATCCCTAACACGCTCATGCGGTGAAGGAAGAGATCGATAAGCTCATGAAGGCGGGATTTATATATGGGATCGAGCACACAGATTGGGTGCCCATAGTGTTTGTTATGAAAAAGAATGGCAAGATTCAAGTGTGCGTGAATTACAAGAAGGTGAATGCCGCTACGAAGAGACACAACTACTCTTTGCCATATACCGAGCACATGCTGGAGAGAGTAGCAGGCAAAGAAGCTTACAGCTTTCTGGATGGATTCTCAGGCTACAATCAAGTGCAAGTGCATCTTGATGACAGGCACAAGACTACATTCACCACGAAGTGGGATGCCTTTGCCTACATCATTATGCCCTTTGGGCTAATGAATGCTCCTGAAACCTTCCAAAGATTAATTTGCACGATCTTCAAGGATATGTTGCGACGGGAGCTGGAGGTGTTTGTAGACGACCTATGCATACACTCCAGTTGGACCGAACACTTAGAGAGGCTGGGAGCCATCTTCGAATGATGCCGACTATACAAACTCTAGCTAAACCCCTTGAAGTGCTAGTTCTGGGTGAAGCACGGATGCATCTTAGGGCATATAGTGTCACGGAATGGCATTGCCACTACTTCTCAAAAGTCAGGGCCATTACCGACCGCCCATCGCCCACCAATTACAAGGGCGTCCATTGTTTCTTAGGCCACACTGGATACTACCGATGCTTTGTACTAAACTACGCGCTGATTTCTAGACCATTGTACAAGCTGCTAATTGTATTCGAGTGGACTGAGGAATGCCAACGCGCGTATGAAAAGTTAAAGAAGGCTCTCACCACTGCACCAATCTTGTGAGCCCCAGACGGGAGTGTAGCATTCCATGTACACATAGATGCCTCCAAATTTGCTATCAGAGCCGTTCTATGCTAGCCTGGTGAACATAGTCTTGATTACCCCATGAGCTTTGCTAGCAGGCAACTCACCGAAATAGAAATGAACTACTCCACTATAGAAAGGGAAGGGCTAGCCATGGCGTTCGCCATAAAGAAATTTAGGCATTACCTATTGGCCACACCCTTCTTCTTTTACGTGGACCATCAAGCCCAGTTGTATCTCGTGAACAAGCCATGCGCCACAGGTCGCATGTCAAGGTGGTTACTTCTCCTACTGTAGTTTGATTTCTCAGTGATTGTGCGTAAAGGAAAGCATCACTACATGGCGGATCACATGTCCCACATACCCACAGGGGAAGATGCTGGCCAAGGCATCCTTGATGATTTACCGGATGCACACCTCTTTGGCCTGTCTAGCGAAGGGGACTTGTTTAGAGCTGATTTGATGCCTTACTGGCAGATGATATTGTGCAAGTGTTAGAAAACGGCTTGCCAGAAAGACCTATTGAGAAAGCCAGGCTAAGGAGACTTATCTTAGAAATCCAGCCATACCAACTAATTGCTGGCCAACTCTATAGGTTGGGATAGGACGGGCTGCTATGTAGATGCATGTGCGAGCACGAGATGCATGATGTATTGAGAGAGGTGCACGACAGGATAGCTGGCGGGCACTTTAGTGGGGACACGACTGCCCGTAAGGTATTACAATCCCAACTCTGGTGGCCCACCCTATTCCGCAACGCTGCTAAGTTTGTCAAACACTACGATGAGTGCCAGAGGACTAAGATGCCCATACGCAAAGATAAGATGGAGTTAACCCCCATAATAGCTCGATAGCCCTTCGAAAAATGGGGCATTGACTTCATTGGACCTATCAGTCCAGCAGCTCAATACTCCCATGCGCGCTACATCATTGTGGCAATAGACTACCTGACGAAGTGGGCGGAGGCACGAGCCACCAGAAGGAACGATGTTAGGACCACTGCGAAGTTCCTGTGGGAACATGTATTTTCACGGTTCGGTTGTCCAATCAAACTAGTAAGTGATTAAGGCGCACACTTCATTAATGAATTGATATCCCACTTGCTCTCAACCTTTTTAATCATTCATAGAAGGTCCTCCCCCTACTACCCTCAGGCAAATGGCCAAGTGGAGTCCACAAATAAAATCCTGGTCAACGTGCTTACTAAGGTAGTATCCACATCACGAAGAGACTGGGATAATAAGCTGATGGCCGCCTTGTGGGCTTATCGAACGGCTTATAAGATGACTATTGGGTAAACACTCTTTAGGATGACCTATGGGACGGAGGCCATTCTACCTCTAGAATTCTTTATCCCTAGCTTAAGAATAGCAGCGCAGGAGCATTGGGAGGCAAGAGAGGCTTGGACTAACTGCTTAGAGGAGCTAGAGCGTCTCACAAAAACTCAGCTTTTAGCCACCCATGCTCTAATATGTGAAAAGGCACGACGAAAGCTATGGTATGACAAGCACGTCAACTAGCACAACTTTGATCACGGGGACCTTGTACTACTCTACTCGGTGAAAGGGCACAAATAAAAGATGAAATTTCGAGGGTTGGGGCCTTTTCTGGTGCGTGCAATTAGCAGAACAGGCAATGTCGATTTGGAGACGCTTGAAGGAGAAGGAATAGGCTTCTTCAATGGTAGTTGCATAAAAAAGTACTATCCCCCTTCCCATCCGCTACACGAACCATCGATGCGCAAAACCCCCATTGCTATCTGCGTGGCCACAATCACCGAACTAATCGATCACGATGAAGAAGCAGTGGCACCTGCCTACCTTCGAATCATGATCATTGCATAACAGACATATTCTTTTGATGCCCTGATCGACGAAGGGGCCGACCGTAATGTCTTGACACACGACCATTGGACATGCATTGGTCAACCTAAATTACAACCCACGAACGCGAAACTTAGCCCATTTGGGGACAACAGTTACCCTCTCTTAGGGAAATGCCAAGCGGCTATCTCCGTTGAGTTTGGGAGTATCCTAGTCATCTTTTATGTGTTACCAAACACTAAAGGGGCCAGTGATAAATCACTACTACGGTGCACTTTCAAAAAGCAGACAAGCTGCAATGTGGACTACAACCTAGACCGCATTCACCTGACCGTGGGCAATGCGCGTATAGTAACTACTTTTAGCAAGGGCCATCTTGCACCTTCTACAACTGCAGAGCCACCGATGGAGAGCCCTGCAGCCAAGCCTAAGGAGAAGGGTATGGATATCTTACCCCATACCCCAACCGCCAGATGCAAACCCACCCAAGCCATCCACATGGCTAGGGAGCCCACGCACATATGGGTGCCAAAATGGTGAGCGCCGCCTCCTGGTAGACCACAAAAACACGCTTCTAAATGCAAAAATTATCAGTCACAGCCTAAGAGGCAGCCCAGGCGCCATCAACATGGGGACATCGCCACGCCATGATGGATACCAAAAGATCTACTGCGAGCGCAAGGATACTAGGAGGGCAACCCTTGGATATGGGTGCCTAAGGTCAGACACCCAAAAGAGTCAATTGTGGGCAACCCCACTCTAGCTGAACAGACCGGCACAGGCAAAGCACAAGTTGCAAGGAACGTCAAACCAGCAACGGTGATTGTTAAGGCTGTAAGAAAGCAATCAACCATGGAATGAAATCTAACTGAAATTGAAAATTAACTAAGCTACAACAAAGAATTAACAAATCTATTGCACTAAGACATCCTCATCATGTATTAATGGTTGGGGATTCAAGAATACATGACGGCCATGGCTGAGTGCTTCAAAACTAAGAAGAAGCTAACTCCAAGAAAATGGTAAAGCCAAGATTATTGAATGATCAAAAGATGTCTTGCCTTTGGCCTCTAGTCCCTTTTATTCTAACCCTCTTCCAAACTTAAGGGCTGTTCACACATGTACACATAGGCTAAAGCTAAATTTACAAGGGCTGGAATTAATCCAAGGTGCAAATATTAATGTTGTATTTTTCCTTCATGACAAACCATCCCGTCCTGAAGATGGTTTTGTCCTCAACCAAGAAGTAATGGCCTAAATCCAAGTCAAGGATGATAGTAATCATGCCCATTCATCTTCCAAATGATAAGAAAGCACTGTCCATGAAAAGAAGACCTTTTGCATGCCAAACTGTGAGAAAACTGACTGCTGTCCAAACAGGGCTGATTCACTAAAACTGCCATAACTTTTGATATATTGGTCCAAATAAGGCGTATGAGGTGTGGAAACGAAGTATACACTCCCAAACATCACCCCATAACATCAGAATCAAATTTTGATGAAGTCAGGACAGTTTTATTGTCTGCAAAAATTTCATACAGCAAGCTGTCTCTGCACAGTCACTGCATACTGCATCATATATCATCCTGTAATAACCAAGGAAAGTTACAGACATAAGTGGATGGTTGCCAAGAAGACTCTTCAATGGGCAAATTCTTCCACTTAATGAGATACTCAATGAGAGTACAATTTCTGAGAACTTTCTCTCTCTTTCCAATAATGCTTTCAGGTTCATATATGATCAGTCCTGCCTCATCCAATGGTGGTAACTCTTCCAATACTTGTACATCAGGCCCAACATACTTCTTCAGCTGTGAAATATGGAATACATCATGTATTCTAGTGGAAGATGGTAGCTGAAGTTTATAAGCAAGCTCTCCAATTTTGTCCAAAATCAAGTATGGCCCATAAAACCTATGAGCAAGCTTGTTGTTCCCACCCTTTAATGAAGCATAATGCGTCTTGGGCAATTTGAGAAATATCCAATCTCCAACCTTGAAGTCTAAATGTCTTCTTTTCTCATCAGCATAGACCTTCATTACGTCTTGTGCTTTCCTTATGCTGTCCTTGCATTGCCTCATGAGCAACTCCATTCTTTGCAACTCTTCCTTTGCTTGTGGGTTGATGTCTTCATGGAATAAAACTGATGGAAGTTGGACTTGATACCCATAAAGAGCTTCAAACGGAGACATCTCAATTCTCATGTGATGCGTGTTATTATAGCAAAATTCAGCAAGGTGGATCCAACGATCCCATGAAGCTTGTGTGTCATGACAATAATGCCTAAGGTACACTTCTAACCAATGATTGACTCTCTCCGTTTGCCCATCAGTCTGAGGGTGATAGGCCGTGCTAGGAGTGAGGAAAGTACCCATAGAGGAGAATAGACTTTTCCAGAAGTTGCTCATAAACTTCGAATCACGGTCTGATACTATTCTCATAGGCATACCATGTAGTTTGAACACACCTTCCATAAATTGCTCAGCGACTTGTCTTGTTGAATATTGGACTTTAGTTGGGATAAAGTGGGTTGATTTGGTCAATCTATCAACTACCACATAGATACTATTCCATCCATGACTGGTAGTAGGCAATCCCGTTATGAAATCCATGGAAATATCTGTCCATTTGCCCATAGGTATGGGTAAAGGCTGAAGTAAGCCAGCTGGTAATAGAGTGGAATCCTTATTTTGCTGACACTCCAAGCACTGAGATACATACTCTTTAACATCTTTCCATAGACCTTTCCAATAGAAGCTTTGATGAACTCTATCAAACGTCTTGAAAAGGCCCAAGTGACCAGCCATTGGCGATGAATGCATCTCTTGAAGCACCTTCAGCTTGAATTTACTGCTGGGAATCAAGTACACTTTACCCTTAAACCATAAGAGGCCATTATGCACTTTAAAATTAGGAAATTCAGCATCACACCCTTGCTATAATTTCTGTAAAATATGGGCAGCATGCTCATCAAGCACATATTCCTCTTGAATGTCTTCAATCCAATCCTTATAGATGGTAGACACAGTAGATAGACTGCATGCCCACATTCTTGATAACGCATCAGCCACCACATTATCCTTGCCAGCCATGTATGATATTTCAAAATCATATGATTGCAAAGTGGCCAACCATCTCTTTTGCTTGGGAGAAAGATTGGGCTGCGAGAGAAAATATCTCAAGACCCTATGATTGCTTTTGACTTTGAAGTGTGTCCCATAGAGGTAGTGGTGCCATTTCTTGATTGCATGTAAAATAGCAAGCATCTCCTGCTCATAAACATGCATCTCTCTCTCTTTGTCATCAAATTTTCTGCTCTCAAATGTAATGACACCATGCTCCTGTACCAAAACTGCTCCCAAACCTCTACCACTGGCATCTGCATAAATGGTAAAAGTCTTGGAGAAGTCAGGGAAAACTAGTATGGGTGCTGAAACAAGCAATTCTTTCAGCTCATTAAAGCTCTTGTCAGCGATCTCATCCCAAAAGAAGGCCTCCTTTTTCAGCCGATCGGTAAGAGGAGTTGCAACATGAGCATAGTTCTTCATAAACCGTCGGTAAAAGGATGACAAACCAAGGAAACCTCTTAATGAAGTGGCATTGGTTGGTGTAGGCCATTCTTTGATGCACTGAACCTTCTTAGGATCCACTTTGATTCCATCTTCTCCCACTATATGACCCAAGTACTCCACTTCCTTTGTCATAAAAGAGCATTTAGTGGCCTTGGCAAACAGTTTGTGTATCCTCAATATGTCAAAGACCTCTTTTACATGCTGCAAATGGTCTTCTTTATTCTTGCTATAGATCAAAATGTCATCAAAGAATACCAAAACTGTTTTAAAGAGCAATGGCTGAAGTATCTTATTCATGAGAGACTGGAATGTGGCTGGAGCATTTGATAACCCAAAAGGCATAACCATAAACTGATAAAGACCCCTCTCCGTCCTGAAGGCTGTTTTGAATTCATCTCCTTCCTTCATGCGTATTTGATGATATCCTGATCTCAAGTCAATTTTGGAGAACAACTTGGCATCCTTCAATTCATCTAAGAGATCATCTATTCTAGGTATTGGATACCTATTCTTGATAGTGACCTTGTTGAGATCGCGGTAATCAATGCACATTCGAAAGGAGCCATCTTTCTTCTTCACAAGAAGGATTGGAGAAGCAAAAGGTGATTGGCTTGCCTTAATGAGACCCATTTCCAAAAGCTCTTTGACTTGGTGTTCTACCTCTTCTCTTTCCACTTTGGAGAGGCGATATGGTGGTTTGTTGATGGGCTTTGTATTGGGCAGCAAGTCAATGGGATGATCTACTTCTCTTTTGGGAGGAAGAGAGGTAGGTGGCTGAAAAATATCATCATATTCTTTCAGCAAATTACAAAGACATGGGTCCATATTGTTGGTAGGAGAAGAGGGCTGATCCTCTTCAATCTTGGAAAGAAGAATGGTGAACATACATGCCTTTGCATTTATCTCTTTCTTAACTTTCTTGGGGCTGATCATCTCCATTCTTTTCTTTTCAGCTCCATGTAGTGTTACTTGTTGTCCACACCATTTAAACTCCATTTCCATGTTGTTGAGATCCATGGTAAATCTGCCCAAAGATTTCAGCTAGTTGCAGCCAAGTGTTATATCAATGGGACCCATTTCTAATGCAATTAGGCTCACTGATGTAGTGCACAATGGGGAAAGGGTGATAGGTACATTTGGACAGCATTGATTGCTCATCTCAAAATTTCCATTTGCCACTTGGATTTTGAGTGATGTAGGCATTTCATGCGTATTCAATTTCAGCCCATTGAGTGACTTAGCATTAATGAAGCTATGTGTACTTCCCGTATCTATGAGTATATGAGCGGTCCTTCCCTTGATTTGACCTTTAAGGCGTAGGGTATTATCCCCTCTTGAACCACTCCATGCATCACTTGATATGGCACATAGCGATGGATGTAAATCAGTCCATGAATCATCCAAATATTGACCACCCGGGTCGAAAGGAAACCCATCCATCGGATCATAGAACTCATCATGGCCATTCTCTTCATTTTTCATGCACCTCTTCTTGAGTTGTTGTGACATCAAGTTGAGCCAAGCTTCCTTCAATAGATTCAACATCGGAATCATCCTCGATGATCATGCTAATCTTCATATTTTTGGCCTTACATTTGGACTTATGATCGGGTGACCATTTCTCTCCACATTTGTAGCATAGACCTTTAGCATACATATCTTTGAGCTTGTCATTCGATACATGTTTGCCTTGAGTAGGGGCTGAAGTTTTGGCACTTATATCAGTCCTCTTTCCATCAAATCTATTTTTAGCATTAGGTCTGAAATTACTGCTTTGTTTTGACCCAAACACAGTAGGAAAAGTGGGTATCTTGCTGTAGGTATTGCTGAAAGTATTTGATGGTTTCCCAATATGCTGAAAATCAGTTTTAGCATGCCCATAATGGCCTGATGTCCTTGGGAACTGCGTACGCTGAAAAGAATGCCCTGTTTTTGGCTGAAAACCCTTGTATTTCTGCCCATAACGTTCAGCCAATTGAATGGAAGCTTGTAGGGATGTAGGATTCATGGCTCCAACTTCAGAAGAAAGAATAGGTTCCAAACCAAATATGTATTTATTCAACTTGGCACTATCGGAGACCCCATGAACATACATCGAGAGGTTCAAAAACTGATTTGAGTACTCTCTAACCGAGAGACCACGTTGCTCAAGTGCATACCACTTTTTCTCTAACCGCTCTTTTTCAATAGGGGAAACAAAGACTTCAATCATAGCATTTTTCAATGCATCCCAAGACAAGAAGTCATGTCCCATCCTCGCCATATATCTCCACCAAGTGTGAGCATAGCCTTCTAGATGAAGGGCTGCAAATTTTACTTTGGCATTCTCGGGCCTTGGGTAAAGGGAAAAATACATCTCTAACTTGTCAAACCACTCCTCCAACTCCGTGGGTGAAGGGTTCTCTCCCTTGAAGTTTGAGATAATTATTTTCTCCTTGTACTCTCTCTCGTATTGAGGAGGTTGTCCATTAGGGTGCTGCTGCCCACTATGGTGTTGTGGCCCAAAAGAATTGCCAAAAGGTCCTTGCCTAGGATATTCATTATTTCCATGCCCTTGTGCATAAGGAGTTTGCTATCCATAATGCATACCATGACTTTGTGGCTAGAAACAATGTCCTTGAGGCCGAAAGTATGTGTTGCTCACATTGGGAGGTTGTCCATGCATAGGTGAGTTGAAAGGTGGTTGCTGCCCATTATTTTGCTGATTCCAACCATGATTTAACATGGGACTTGGCCTATTGGGCTGCACTTGAGTAGAGAAATTATGTTGTGGCTGTCCAAAAGCATTTGGGGCTGAATTCACATGTCCATGTGGCCGCCCATAAGAGTTTGGGGCTGAATTAACATGCCCTTGCTCATAGCCACCAACATTTGATTGAGGGTAAAATTGCTTGTAGAATGAGTTGCACCCATGGATGTCTTCATCATGCTTTGAGTTTGTTTGCACTCTTTCTTGAAGATCTTGCCCATGTGGCTGAAAGTGACCCTTTTGTTGATGGAATTGTGGCTGAAGTGAAGTAGGTTGAACAAAATCCTTAGCTTTAGATGACTCTCCAACTTCAAATTGACCTACCACCTTAGGAGTAAGTGGTTTAGGTGGTTCTTCAGCCCTATGAGGATGTGGGATATTAATACCAGCTATAGGCAACATTTTCTCACCAAGAAGTGCTACAAGCTTGTCAATACCCAACCTCATACCCTCGAAACCTGATTTCATATCCTTTATGTCATTTGACAATTGTTGAAAACTGTTTGAATTCATTGAGATATGAGACATCTCTATGGGTTGATTGGTAGGGGAGTGGATGGAACTTGCATCGACCTCATCGTTCTCATAATGCATTCGGTAAATGGCATCTTGAGAAGTGTCATGTTCACCCCTTTCCTGTTGATGTTCATCCCTTTCCTGTTGATATTCCTTCAATTCTTCATTGATAGTATCCAAAACAGGGTCTCTCTTCTTATTCCTAGCCATGGGTTGATTTCTGCCCTGAATTTCCTGCAGTAGAAAAACTTGATTATCTTTACTTCTAGAGCTCCAAATTACGAGGTCTCTGGCTCTATTCAAAGCTTGAAGAGCCCTCTATCCCAGATCTATCAAGTGCAGAAAATGGATGAGTATAGAAATTTCTGTAAGGGATTTTCTGTTGCTGTCTGAAAATTCCTGCAGGTAGTGAATACCCTGTTCTAGTCAATTAATGGCTTGTACCATCAATACCAAGCATGTACCAACTTCATAACCCTACAGGAGAGTCTCATACGTCTGCCCATACTGAAAATGACCTCTGTAATCAGTAAAATGGCTATCTAACTCAATGTAGACTACAATCTTTAATGAGGGTATGTATACATACTCTGTTCCAAAGTTTAATGCTGAACCATAGTGTCTTTACCATAGGATGCATACATTTTACTGTAGCCATATGTCTTCATACATTTGCCATACCATACATTTGCCAATATCTCAAGAACTCACTGCCCATAACTCATGCTGTAGGCTGATTTCAAGTGCCTTTGAGATTTGTGCCTGCACCTAAGCTTGAAAATACGTGGGATCCGAGACCCAAGGGGTTTGCAAAGTTCCCTCTCGGGCCGAGTTGCGCTCCCCTTCAGGGTCCTCGTCGGTAGGGGAGGGTCACCTCTCTTTTGTTCTACCGACTCGCCCGGCATCCACTTTTCCTCGTGGGCAAGTACATGGCAAGTGAATTCTAGCTCTAAAAATCAGTATGATATGCATGGAATAGGAAGGAAATACAATTGCCTTTCATTTGCCCTTTTCATGATATGCAAGATTGGAATTGAAAAGGCTGAAATGTAAATGAGAAATGGAGAGGTATTTACCTCAGCAGTGACTCACTGCTTACAAAGCTTTTCTCACTTACCAATTGGGTAATGATTTTCTTATGATCAAGAGGCAAAATAGGCAATCAATTTCATGTCAGGGTTAGGCAATAAAGATTGAGTAATGAAGCTCAAGAAATTACTGATTTCAGTGAATGAAAGTAGATGGGTAATGCTCATTCATTATGGAAGAGTTTGAGACATTTAGAGATGGCCATTTCAGTAAATTGAAGAGGTTTAGTAAAGACAATGACTGACATAACCTATAGGCTTCATGTAATGCATTAGGCTATGAATGAAAGCTTCATTAATCCTCTTATTTCTCTTCAACAATTGGAAATGAGATCAGCAATTGGATGTAAAGAGAAATTAAGAGTGATTAGAGTACCTCATTTGATTGATTGGAGAAGAGTATTGTTGATGGAATGACCTTCAATCCATAACGCTTGACATAGATGAGTTGAGCTTGATAATCCTTCTAAAATCAGTCCAAGAGATCTTCAATCTTCAAGACTAATCCCTTCCTTGATAAGCTTCAGCATCATTAATCCCATGAAAGCTCCATGACTCCATGAATGCTCCAAACGCTGAGATGTATATGGTTTGAAAAGTCTTTAGGGTTAGGCTTGGATAATGTTGTTCCTGGATACGGGGCCCTCCCAATGACACTATATTACTTCTTCCCTGAGAAAGATGCCTTTGGAGAGATTAAGAAGTATCTGGAGAGTCAAAAGTGGATCTCAGAGCAGTGCGGGTTTGAAGAAAACCGAGTCAGCGATCGTCGAAGCCACTGGTTCATCTTCTTCTATCGAAGGGATGGTTCCTGCACTCGACGAGAATAATGCCACCTCGATTCTAAGGCATTTCTAACTGTGCTTAGTTCTTCTCTTCTCCTTCTTAAACTATTTGCGTGCGCGTTCAAGCCAGGCACAGGATGAAGGCGCGATTGACTGATTCTAAGTTTTCTTCTTCTATCGAAGGGACGGTTCCTGCACTCGACGAGAATAATGCCACCTCGATTCTACGAGAGAGCGGTGTCAAGGTTTTCCTGAACCTCAATAAATCGCCTACATCTAAGCATTCTCAAAAGCAGGCTCCTGCGGAAGTGAAAAACAGGATAGAACAGAAATCCAATACAGCCCAAATCACCATTGCAAAGTTGGTCACATCTGGGAGTGACCACCAGGTCATGCAGATAGCTCCATTGATATGTGAGGTCATGGATGTCGAAAGCAAAGAAACAGATCTCTTTCTTGGGAAGAAAGCTACGCGGACTCTGCACTTCGATTGTCCTGCCAAGATAATAATGGAGGCCTCTCAGATGGCGATGATCGACGGCGAGAACAGCTCCGTGCGGGAGCTGGAAGACGACGAGGTGTCAGAATGGTCCGTGCTAGTGAACGTAAGCTCTCCTGCTAGAAAGCAGGACGCGGAGCTCGTGGATGAGGCGGCGACACGGCAGGTGGTAACCTTCGTGAACACAGAGTCGGCCTGCCCGGTTCATGAGCACCTGCAGAAGAACCATGAAGAGAGTAACAAGGTGGACTTGCTCTGGTCCGAGAGAAGGAAGGCAACCCCTTACAAGAAACGCCGAGATGAAGACGAGGAAGAAGACGAAGAAGCGGATAAAGAAGAGGAAGAGGAGGATTATTGCAGCGAGAAGGACGATGGTGAAGGACAAGAGGAATATGGAGAATGACAGGAGGAGGAAGAAGATTATGCTGCGGATTGTGATGTTCTCTGTCAGAGCTTCAGCGGCATGAGAATGGAGGAGGAGGATAACGATGATGCAATTATCGGTCTGCCTCGAGGTGAGGGCAAGCACATCCGCTTCCTGGCGATGGCTGCAGGGTCCTGTCAAGTCCTGTCACTCAAATTCCTAACTATGGCTTGCTCTCTCTAGCCTAGGAAACTGAATCTAGTACTAGAAAATGACTTCTGCAAGGATCTAAGCTATGGCTCTGATACCAATGTAAGAAAGCAATCAACCATGGAATGAAATCTAACTGAAATTGAAAATTAACTAAGCTACAACAAAGAATTAACAAATCTATTCCACCAAGACATCCTCATATGTATTAATGGTTGGGGATTCAAGAATACATGACGGCCATGGTTGAGTGCTTCAAAACTAAGAAGAAGCTAACTCCAAGAAAATGGTAAAGCCAAGATTATTGAATGATCAAAAGATGTCTTGCCTTTGGCCTCTAGTCCCTTTTATTCTAACCCTCTTCCAAACTTAAGGGCTGTTCACACATGTACACATAGGCTAAAGCTAAATTTACAAAGGCTGGAATTAATCCAAGGTGCAAATATTAATGTTGTATTTTTCCTTCATGACAAAGGCCACCCCACACCTTCAGTGTCCCAAACTGGATGATCCAGCTTCCTCTAGGTCAGAGGATGTGCACGCCCCCATGCCTGCTCGAATGAATTGCAGCCCACTCCCTATGGCACGGGAGCCCAGTGCAGCGTTTCCAAATGATCCAAAGTGCATAGTCATATTAACGACGCCTACAAGGGAGTCACTACTGTCAAGCCCAACTACTCCATCGCCACCAGCAGGTCTAAAACCTTCGTATGAAAGACTATCCTTCCTATCAGCGGCTAAGGATCTCGCTGAGACCTCCGGGAATGACGTAGTGACATGCATCAAGGAGTTGGACGACACCTTCACTACATTCGCTAGAAGCTATGAGAGACTTGACCTAGGACTTCTTGACAAACCCCTCGCTTCCGATGTTCGCTAATTGCCATGCACTTGGGAGGACTACGAGTTCATGACCATCAAGTTTTCCAAAGTTGCAGCCGAGATAATCTCTAATGGAGAGATCTCGAAGGAACAAGCCGTTCTTAGACGACTAGTTACCTCATGCCGCAAGCCCGCTCGCTCTACGCTGGAACGTGAACTGGAGGAGCTTGTGTAGCTTGCTAACTCTGCTTCTCCATTCCTGCAACTGTGGTACGCCTTACGACTCCAATGGGAGAAAAAAGGCTGTTGGATCATGACTAATGTTGAGCAAAGGAGGGCAATCAAAACAATTGAACGTGACCCTACATACGTGGCACCTCTTTCATTCAGAGTTTTGGCCATTACACGCAACCTACACTTAGATGATCAGGTATTGGCCCATCCGTACATTGATCAATTCCTCACAGAGGAGGAGTTGCACATTGCTAGTTGCCTCAACTCGGGAGACATCTTTCATGATGTTTTAACCTACATCACTCAAGCTTTCCTACAACCAAGCGAACTTGATCACCATGCCCAGTTTGAATACAACCCTAACATGTATACCTGGCTTATGGCCAAGTAGCTCACCCCACACAACCCATGCGAGCCTTCCCTCCTCCCCGTGCCTCTTAGAAAAGAGGGGGGAAGAGCCAGTGGCAACCAAGGGATTGACCAAGTGATGTAGCAAAAGTGTAAAGGCTAACAACACTCTACTTAATTCAAATAGGAAAGAAAGAAAGGAGGAAAATATGTTGGTTGTTAATTATTTCTAAAAAGTTTCATCTCCTTAAATCTGCCCGGTAAACTAGCACACATATTTTTTCTTGGGATATGCTAGGAATGAATCAAATCGTAACTCTAACGTTGACTTGGCTAATGACAGGCACCTACCATGGCATGACAGGGCAGACTTCCATTTACGGAAGCAAAGATGACGAAATATGGAATCAGCATCGAAACACGTGGATTTAGCCAATTCACTTTCAAGCATACCATGAACCTGGATGAAGCTATCTTAGAGGAGCCGGCCATAAGAGAGCTGGTGGACAAATGTAGCCTCCAAAAGTACATAGAGAAAGTCGGGCAAGCTGTAAACTACAGCATGTGTGCATAGTTCTTGAGAAATTTCAATGAAGGACGAAGCTGTAGCATGGTCACGGTAAGGGAAGGTAATCAAGAAAGATGGGTACAGGTTTCCCTTAACGTAGCCACTGTCAAAAGAGCCCTAGGACTCGTGCCAAAAAAAGAAAGAAGCCCAAAAAGGGATGTGTACGCCATGCTAGGAGTAAAAAAGGAAGATGTGCACACGTTCGATGGAATTAGTCTAGCCGACATTCCAGACCCAGCGACAAGAATGCAGGCTAAGATGATCCATTCTCTCTTCTCCAACCATAGCTACAACGCTCTCATGAATAGGATCAGTGTGCCATTGCTGGAAAGCATTGCGGCAGGAGTCCCAGAGGAGGTGGATTGAAACGGTTTCGTCCAGAAGACTATAAAGAGTTCAGTTGCCCTTCTAGCTCCAGTCGCAACGCCAGTTGGTGGGGAATCCCCAACCTCCACTGCGCGATCCACGAGGAAAAAACCTGCCATCAAGGCCTCTACGATCAGGTACAGAGGTATACTTACAGCAATCATTGACGAGGCCATCAAGGGTTCCGACGTGGAGGGAGAGCAGATTCAGCACTGAGGCTCACCACGTCGAGAGGAGGAAGGCTCAAGCGAAAGGATGGCTAGCGATGAAGGAGATCTTGAAGTACCACCCCCGCAAAAGGCCGGGCCTCAAAAGAAAATGAAGAACGGCAAGGGCCAAAAGAAGGTGAAGACACTGAGAAAAGGGGAGCGGGTCGAGGTGAAGAGGGCTCAAAAAGAGTCATGTGGGTTGGAAGAACAACTGCAGAAGGAGGAGGAGGAAGAACTTGCAAGAGTTAAAGAGGAGTCAAAAAGGGCAGAAGAGGAATGGCAAAGAAGGGTGGAAGAGGAAGCCCATGAGCTGAGCATGAAGGAACTGGCCAAGTTGGCTGAGTCCACTCGTTGTCATAGGTCTGTTGAAGAAACTCACAAAACAGGAGAAATCAACCCCTATGGTCCTCACCATGAAGCCGAAGTGAGTGGCAATGCGAGGGCAACCCCGATGATCGCAGGCAAGGGAAAGTCACTGTTACACCCCCTGCCTCCCTCCTTCGTGCCGACGCCAATAGACGCCCCAAATGCCCCACAGGCCACGCCTTCTCTGGACACGGCCCAACTGATGAGCATGATGTAGATGCTCGTTAGTAAGGTGGTAGAGATTGCCCCAGAACCTGGAGCGAAAAGACCTGCCACCGCTGATGCTGAATCCAGGAAAGACCCTAAACAGCAAAAACTCGAAGCATCGACCACCACAGCTCCCATCCCCCTGTCACCGGGAGCAGACTACGATGCCTACATGGTCGAGCTCCTAGCACAGCTAGAGGCGGAAAAGGAGAAAAAGAAGGTGGCCCTACTAGAGCTAGAAAAGGAAAGGGAAACCTCGGTGGCCTTGAATCTTGAAGTTTCAAAGCAAGAGGCTAATTGACAAAGGGAGGTCAAGGCGTTACAAGACCAGCTGGAGGGAAAAAAGGAGACCCAGGACAATGAGAACCGCCTACGATAGAGGTTGGAGGACGAAGAACAGAACCTCGTGGCCAAGAAACAGGGCTTAAAGTTGCTGGTGCAGCAGTATACCGACCTAGAGCAGAGAACGGCCAGACTGGAGGGGTATGGACTGTTGGCAACTCAAGAAGGTGAACCGAGCGAGGGGTAGGGGGACGCTATGGCAAAGCTTCAGTATGAGCTCGAGGAACAAAATAGGCTAGAGAGAGAGATAGAATTCCTAGCATGGGGCTGGTCCACAACCCTTGCAACGGAAGCGCAAGAACAACAACAGGAGGTACAACGGCTGCAAGGTGCGTTGGAAGTTGCCAAGGAAGACACTGAGGCCCTCATGGCAATGGCCTTCATGCAACGAAGATTGCACCTTGCAGAGATCCAGAGCCATGAGCAGCTGGCACAAGAAAGATCACAAGGAATCAATGAGGCAGAGCACAAATTCAGTATCGCAACTCAAGCGAAGGAAATCGCTGAAGAACAACTAGCTCAGAAGTCCAGGGAGTGGCACCAACTTTGGGCTTTAACGAACGAATGAACAACAGGTGGTGACCACATTGGCGAGTGCAATGGAAGAGGAAAGAAAAAAGATGGATGAAAGGGCCAACGCTTGGGAAGCAAACAACTTTGACAGAATTAGGCAATTAACGAAGCGCCTGGGTGGTGGCAGAGTGCGAGAGAGTGCTTGTCGAATCTAGAGCTGAAGCAGCCAATGTATGCACCCACGCACAAAGGCAAGCCTCTCTCAGCACCGTGCTACATGTCACCTAAGCACAGGGCGACGATTCAGTGGAAAGGGTGAGAAGAAAACTATAATTGACTACCCGGGCGCTAAGGTACGGCCTTCAAGAACGGGAGCTCCTCACCAGCATGGGACAATTCAGCTACTTGCGCAGTGCCGGCCTCTCCACTATTGAGCTCAAGGACCTGGGATTCAAAGAGCAGGAACCGCCCGCACCACCACTGCAAACAATCCCAACCGTGGCCAAACAGGATACTGAGGAAGGCCCGGATTCGGATCAAGAGGTCGACGAAGAACTACGAAAAGCGCCCAGTCCCCCTCTACCAGACCTCCCACCAGACGAGCCTCAAGATGCCCACATGCCGGAGCGCATTGTGGCAGCCACAAGAAGGAGGCAGGAGCTAGCAGAGGATGCACAACGCAGAGCCCGTCACTACCCAGACAATTCTTTGATGAGCTAGTACCACTACGAAGGGACCCCAACCCCATTGATTGGCCGCAGGAATTGGTCATCTGGCGTGATCGGGAGTTCTAGATGAGGCCTTTTGAGATGTCTTTCTCCTATCCACTCTCGCTGGACTGGGCATTGCCTCTCATTATCCTATCCAAAATCAAGGATCTAGCCAATGACCTAGCGAATAGATGGGTGGAAGAAAGGAGCCTAATTATGATCAGGTGGAGGCAGGAGCCTGCAGACTACTGGCAGGACAAGGTGAACAGGATTCCCAAATTCGTCCAAGGCTATGAGGCGTAGCTGAAGTGGCAGAGGAGGATTTGGGATGCCAATTTTGATGCCTAGACTGTCTTCTGCAGCTCACTCCCCGAGGAGCGAAATGACCCCTCCTACATGCCCTACCCCCCGGCATGGAGTAGACTATGACCGCACCATTCATGGGGATTTTGATTTTCCTAAAATATATAATGTAAATGCCCAAACTCCCGAGGAATGTTAGTTTTTAGACAACAGGATATCCTTCCATCCATCACCCGCTTCTTCGCGGACTTCTCCTCCTGCCCGCCGGATCCTGTCTTCCTAACCACCTGCAACTATCTTGGGTTGCTCAAATTCCTATTAATATAGAAGCCTACCACTGAAGAAGCTCACCTTCCCCCCTCTTTTTTGACATTAATCTAGGAATCGATAGTAGAGCTATGACTAGATTAATGATGAGGGCATCCCTCCTTCCCTCCTTTTGCTTGGAACTCTTAGAAAACATGAATGACACCCGCTTCAGAAGGTGTAACCATCCTTTTTTTCATCCACACCTCTGAAGGCCTGAGTCGCAATTAAAGAATATCTCCAAAGCTATGCCTTTCTATCCCAATGCCAGTGACCTCCCCGCGCTTCGGCTGACGGTGATCGGCACTAGCCAAATGCCTTCTATGTATTATTAAAAAAAAAAAACTTTGCTCACCGCACCTAGGGTTCACCCTAGCCCCTCTCCCCACTTCACGCTTAGGGCACATCAAGGGCAGGACTTTCAGACCTGTCACCCTAAGCTCTGCACTGCAGTGCACCTCCAACAATGCACAAACTGGGTCCTCAAGTGTGAGACATTACCAAGGGCTTGCCCAAGGTTCGACTCATCTCCCAGTTCCACTGCACATGCACTTACACCTCATCGGAAGGCAAACACACCCCTTAGGGAGCACACAACCTTCTCTTGCAGGCCGTTTTAACTCAGACGGGCCCACCATTGGCATAGACCTTGGAACCCCGTGTTTATGCACAATTATGGAGCCTTGATTATGACAGTCATCACCAATGCCGACTCCAACTAGGTAACAAAGACCGAGCACCTTCAAGAAGATCAAAGCTAGCCGAATCATCCAGAATCACCACCCCATCATGTCTCTTTCCCATCAGCACCATCTTGATTAGGGTCATCTACCCACCAATCCCACTTAGCACCACTCCTAGCACTGCTGCTGCCCCCCACCCCAGTGCCATGGGACTGGCACTCCGCTAGGAGGGGGGTAATGTTTACCACAGCACAGAGGAACGGAAAATGGAGCAGAAGTGCGGAAAAATGGAAGCTTGAAAATTTGAATGATTTAAACGATGATGTCGCCTCAAAAAAAAAAGAAGAAAATAAAGTAAAAGCGCGCCATTAGATATGAAGGCGCTTTCGAACCTTTGTAAAAAAGAGCACCGGGATCACTCCTGTGCAAATTGTATGCAGTAGTGGGAACAGGATGGGTGGGAACGGTGGGAAATAGGAAAAGAGGGCCTAGGCTAATGGCCGGCCATGTAAAAAGTGTAGATGACTGCCAAGGTATGATGTGTATTATTATATTATTATTGCTTGATTAGAGGGATATTGGGTGCTTGTATATTTGCATAGCATGAAGCTTTTCGGTCGCATAAGAGAAGAGGTCATGCCGAAAATTTTCAGGATATGGATTGCTTGGGGTAGTCAATCCGTCATGTATATGTAAGTCATTTCTTTTTTCAATATCTTATCTGTTGCTATTATGCTATTTTGCAAGCATTCCTTGTGATTGTCTATGTGTGTGTACGTATGGTGTGTGTAATCCATCTAAATGGCACCTCATAATCCTCCCCCGGTCCAATATGTTCCATTGATTTCTCATGATTATTCATAGTTGCTAGAATCAAACCTTATTTCTAAGATTGAGTTATCCAAATTTGTGGCTCTTACACTACCACTTGTCCTTGATGATCCTGACATGTGTGATTAGTTCATAACTTCTTATAACAAGAGGTTTGATTCTGTTAGTGATGCAGTTATCCTCATGATGCCTAAGAACTTGAGCAAAGCTCTTTCTTTAACCTACAGTGGGAAATCTTTTCCTATTGTCTATTAACTTTTCTCAAATGAGGAAATTTTGAAGATTTTGCAGAAGCAAACTGTGGATGTCTCAGATCCTAAATAAGCGGGCGATTACTACTTTGAGAGTTACTATCTCCAAGATTTCTAACCCTATTTGGAAACAATTGTGCGAGTTCCTTCAAGACATGGTTAAGCTTGCCAAATTCCCTTCTAATGATCTTTCAAAGGAATTGTTTATAGCTTCCTGCATGGTGCTAAAGGGTATCACTATTGATTGGAGTTTGTACCTCGTTGCAATAATGGATTAGCATTTTATTCGAGTCATGAGGGGTAATGTGAGTAATATCACATTTGGTTCTTGTAAAGAAAATTCCTTCACTTCTAATTGATCCTCCAGTGGCCCCTCCTCCTACACTGAAGATCCTGATGTCGTCTTGCAAATACTAATCCTCCTCCTTTGGTCATTCAGAGGAAACTTCTTAAGTGAGTGGCTGAATCAGTACTAGTTTTCACTCCTTCAGTTCTAATTCCTATCCAATCTTGTAGTCAGTTGCCTGTTTTGCTTACAACACCCAATATTTTTAGAGCACATAGAGATGGAACTCTGGATATTTCCATTCCTTTTGTGCAATGTGTGGTGAGAGGAGATGCAATTCCATTTCTGTGCAAAGGCATTCAAAGCTCTATTGAACTCTCAATTTTACTGCTTGTATTTAGCAACTCTATTCTTCTTTTTATGAGGAGGTGCAATAGTCCAAGGAGGAGTTGAACAAGGCTAACACTGAGCTAGCCTCTACCACATAATTTTTTTTGACCTCTGTATGCGAATGGAGCAATAGACTAAGGTCATTGATTCCCAGAAAGGAGAGATGTATACTTTGCAAGCTCATTTGGCAGATACCAAATCCAAAATAGTTACTATGATTGAGGAGAGGAATAGGTTGTTGAAGGAAGCCCAAGAGCTGAAATCTTTAATAGCTGTCCAAATGGAAGAGCTCAAATTAGCCAACACTATCATCAACCAGAATAATACTAAAATATAATAACATAAGGAACAATTGGCTTAGTCCCATTTTGTTTCCTAGAGACCTGTTGTGTAGCCAATTCCTTCTTTATCTTCTATAGATTTAGTTGTTCTTCAAAGAAATGTGACATTATTTCCTTTATTCCAAGCCAAGATGGAAAGGCTTCAGTCAAGAATGGACTTGTTTTGAGCAGTTCAAGAAATTATTTCTTTGGATCACTCCTTTGTGCACTATTAGCAACATAAGCTCGCATTTTATATTAAGCTTTCCACGATGGATTTATCTCCTCTAGAGGATAGCTAAAGTGGAGATTAGTCTTTTGATTTATTGATTGAGGTGGTAAGAATGGTTTTTGAAGATTCAATGACTCCAGATACCATGCTTATGTCATACATGAACTTGCAAGGTGATTTTTTAATCCCTAATGATGAAGATTTGTGTTGGTATGTTGGAGATGTGGTATTGTAAGCTGTTTCATATGTCGGACACTTGGAGTTGGAGATAGATCAAACATTTTAGTAGTTGATTGCTCTAAAACTTCTTGGCATGCAATGACTGATTTTGTGATTTTGAAGTAGCATTAGAACAAAGCCTATGCTCATGTGCAAAACACTAACCAATTGAGGTGGATCTCTTGGCTCACCTTTCCAAATAGCCTCCATTTGATTCATCTTTCCTTGAAGTCTATTATCACAGATTTGTGCTAGGACCATCAGTGCCTTATCTATCTTAGTATCAACAAATGGCCCATAGATATGAAACCTACCTTTCTATGTATCAATCTACCCCCATATTATTCTACCCCTTCTTTTTCAACCCCAAGATGCTTGTCAAATCCCTATTTTCACCTGTTGTTCTTTGATTAAGGATCATCTATTTTCCCCTCCTCTTTCTTGTCCTTCTCCATCCATAGCTGTTTTTTTCACTTTTTTAGCCTACTTGTTAACAACCTTTTTAGCTGATTCCCCTAAATTAATAGACTATCCTTCTTTAGACCAACAATCCTCCTTTTATGATTTTTCTTATCCATTTTTTCACCCTCTCTTGCTTGTTTCTCTTCCATCTCCTACCACTTTTATCCCTCAACCCCTCAATTGGTTATTGGTTACATAGGTTGTGATCTCAAAATTCCTAGACGTTGAGGATGGAGTTCAGTAGATTCTCTAATAGGATCTCAAATAAATTGGCCGCCACTAATTCTAGGGGAATGGATAACTGCCATCCAAGATTTTCAGAATTATCTGCACTTTGCTCAAAAGTATTCTCAGTCTTTAGATCCTTTAGTGAGACTGATTGCTTACTTTGCTTGGTATCTTGCCTACATACATTAGCATTTGCATAACGATCAAAAGTCAATATTCTAAAGTTTTATATGAATGTGAATGTGTATATGGATCCCCAACAATTGGATATTTTATACTTTCATGCTCTTTGCTTGCCTAATTGGTATCTAGTATTTGTGGAGAGGATGTGTTGCTTGCAAATTTTTCAAAATCCTCCCAAGACTTTTGAAGATGAATCGCTAGCTATGGATCATTTTCACCACCAAGATTTTAAGAGGGATCACCTTTACTGATATCCTTGGATGTATTTTGATGATTTACAATGTGACATCTCTCTTTTGGAGGTGCCATATATTAGATGGTTGTTTTGCATTTAGTGTTTGTATTGTGTATTATTTGTATGATGGGGTTGTGTGATGAGGATTGGATATTCAAACTGTTTGAGAAAATACCTTCTTGGAGATTCATGGTGATGCTAGATGGATGGATGCAAATGAAGAAACTCTCATATCCTTTAGGATTTTGTTTAAATTTGGTTGGTTTGATTAAGTATTTTTCCTGATCTTTTATTTTGGGATTTTTCCTTAAATAATGGATTAGATACATGTTTCTTTTTCTAAAGATGATGTTATAGCCCTTCTTGGTTGATTGCATATTTGAAGATAAAGTGATGAGCTATTATTTTGAGCTTTTATTCTCTTTTTCTAAGGTCACACGAGGACACTCGCAGATTAAGTGTGGGGATATGTTGAGGGTTGATATGACTATGTTTTTGGCAGTTTTTTGTTGGATTTTTGGGTGCTTTTTGTATGATTTGAATGATGATTGATTGGTTTGGAAGTTTTTGAGAGAGTTTTGGATAAGGTTGAATAGGTTTGAGAAGCTCATGATGTTTTTTAGTAGAGATATGATGTGTTAAAAAGTTTTGTTGAGTGTCTGATAGGTTTTGTTTAGCTTCTGTTTTATTCTGATTACTTTCTGTATGAGAGGTTGGAATAAAGATTGACGGAGTTGAGCTAAATGCTTTATGATGACCTTCTGTAGAGCTTATGTAGAGCCTCTATCTCTGTTCTATTTTTGCTCTATATGCCTCTATAAGTGTTCTGTGGGGTGAATATGTAGCTTGGGGAAGTATTCTAATATTTGGAAGAGATGAAAATAGCTCAAAGAAGTGGAACACTAAAGTAAAGATTGAAGTAGTTCAAAATAGCTAAAAAAAGTAGTTCAAAATAGCTCAAAGAAGTTGAAGACTCAAGTAAAGAAGTAGTTCAAAATAGCTTGTGGAAGACTCAAGTAAAGACTGAAGTGATAGTGACACTTTTGAGCTACGAAAGAACACTGTAGTGGCTCTGGTGACCATTCATATTAGACATACCTCTTGGGAGGGGTATCAATGACCAAAGAGGGATTATGAATGATTATTCTTCATTATTTTAATGTACTATTGTGAGAGAGTATATGTGTGAGAGAGGGAGAGTGAGTGATAGCCAATTCTCCATGCAAAACAATGTATTTATGAGTGAGAGCTCATGAGAGAGACTACGAAGACATTGAAGATGAAATCTATGTGATGAAATTCCATTCAAAATGGAGCATTCTTTTGTGTTCTTTGATTCTTTTGATAAAGAATATGAAGAATGCATTGAAGTTCTGTTGTGATAAATTTGTGGGAGAATTGTTATATGATGTTGCATGAAGATTTGAGAAGATTGGTGTTGTTTTTCTTTTTGTGGTTGATTAAAATATGAAGAGCATGCTTGTTGATGATACAAAATAGATTTTCTTACAATAGATTCCTAGTTTTCTTGGTGTCTCTCTTGGGGCTGTAAGACAAATTCATACTATACTCTTGGGGCTAGTTGGCATGTCTTATTGATAGACCAATCCCACACTTAGCTCATAAAGAATGATTCTTTTTCCTTATCTAGCAAGCCCAACCACCACAACATTCCCCTAAAGTGAGATTATTTCATGTTCTAAATCTTATCTTCCACTAACCCTCAATGTGAAGAAGACACCTAATTGATCAAGTCTACTCATCCATATGATGGGGTTTTGAAGACCTCCATCCACCTGCTTTCTATCCACTCACATGGCATAGCCTAATTATTTGCACGTTATGATTAATTTGCATGATAGCAGGAGATCCTTAAAGAAATCCCAATTAATAACTCATGGACATTCTTTCAAAGAAACAAAAGAAATCACTTGTTAATATACTTGTCTTTCACATAAGTTCCAAGTCCAACAATGAGATAAGTCCATCATTCATATATTCATATATCTCTAAACACAAATGCATCCATAGTGGCTAAAATGAACATCTTTGACTTAAAGATTGGTCATCTATTGTGTTAAAATTTTAGGATCTAGATTAATTAATCATTGTTTATGATCACTATCAAGTTGGTTAGTTGCCATGATTGGACCCAATACTCAACCCTTCTACTCCTCCAAGGGACATCACACATTAGGGAGAGGACTATATCACCACCTACTTGTGTTCACAATACTAGAAGGTAACTTTATTCTATAAACACAATCAACAACTCATTTTACCCCACCAATGACCTTGCTCCGCCCCATGAATGAAAATTATCCTCCAAAGAGTGGGAGACACCTTGGGTAATCCCTAACTTTATTAATGCCCCTCCTTTGGCTCCACCAAGACTAGGTAGGAAGTTAGTATGGAAGAGAAAAATAATCAACAATGCATCTTCCTTACTTTTCATGACATAATTACTTTTCTAAATAATGATAGAATCTTATTAATTATAACAATCACCAACTAAATAAACCATTCAATCTCAGCCTCAATAATTTGGTTATGTTGCACATTGATTACTTCATTTCACAAGGGTGGATTTAGCAGCCTCCATGTTGGGGCTTCCTAGTTACCCATTGATTCTAGCTCTTCTACCCAACACTCAAGTAAGGATCAGTTGCCATGTAAAATCCTTAGTTGATGGCCTTGAATAGTGTAGCAAGAGGAGACTCCCACGTTTGTGCTACAAGGATAAGGTTATGGCTTGGGAATTTAAATAAGAGGAAAATAGACATTGAGGTTAAGAGTTATGGAACAAGGTATTGAAATAGCAGAGGCATGGGAAGAGAATCACCTTGACAACATGAAAATTAGGATTTTCAAAGAGGGCTATAGTAGGGTTTCCTTGGCAGTGACAAAAGGATGGCTAAGAGAGGCTCTGTCTCTCTCTCTCTCTCTCTCTCTCTCTCTAATCATCACAATGTGGTATCAAATTAGGTGATGTCATGGAGATTTATACCTACTTGGATGCTTTTAAGAGACAATTTTAAGCATCTTTATAAACTTTTTAAAGCATTTGGGGTTGAAACATGAAATTTCCATTAAACTAGTGAAAGGGTGAGTAGGAGTGAGAGTGACAAGATATATGGATCTATTATGGAGCAAGCCTTGAGCAACTAGGCTGAGAGGCATAGCATATGATCATGAGGTCATGCTAGTTTTAGAAAAATATATAACACATTGGACCATATTTTCACATTGATAGTGATCATTGATGAAGGTCGAGCATGCAAGAAGAAGATAAATTATTTGTATATCTTTGTAAGGTATTTGATACAATATCAAATCTTAGATTGTGGGGAGGTTACATGATATTAGTGTCATGAGGAAATACAATGGAGTATATATGCCCTATATGAGATAGTGTGACAGGTAGAGTATAGGCCCTTGGGGGTATCTTAGGCTCAATTAATAGCACTATTGGAGTGAAACAATGATATCCACTCTCACCTAGTTTTTTTGGGCTCTACATATATGAGGTATCAAATTATGTTGATTGAGAAGGAGGAACCACTTGGGTAACTAGATATAAGCATCAATTCACATTTCATGGAGAAATTAATAGATATTGTATGATGGTATATATGCTTAGGAGTCACTTTCAAGGGGAAATTTTTTTCTTAAAGAGAGACATCAAAGGCTTGAATAGCACAAGCATTTTCAACATTAGACACACTAGAGAGACAATGTGCACATGTACAATTCCATAAACCATGCACCAAACTATGGCTTTTTGATACACTAGTTACACCCACACTTGTTGAGATATCGAGCTCCACTCGTGATACGCCAGGGTGACCGTTGTGTATTTATGTCACCAACTTGTCAGTTGCAGACGCGGTTGGTACACCGCCCATGAATAATAGCTACATGATAGCTATCCTTATCTACTCTAGTTTGTGGCTGAGTTAGTATGCCACCTTAGTTAGTTGAGTTTGGTTTGAGACCCATATAGAGGGTTCTTCTATTTCTTTGTACAAGAGTTCTTTTGGCTTACACAACTAAGAAGAGGAAAACTGTTTTCAGCCTCCACCCTTGTGTGTCTTCCCCCATTGTGCAAGCAAGAAAGCTTCAAGCGAGACTCCTTCCTTCTCTCCCACAATCTTGACATGGTATCAGAGCCTTGTTCGTGGTAAGGAGCTCAAGAAAGCAAGCCAAGCTCGCGGTGGTCTGGTAAGAGGAGCAGTGTTGCTTTCATTTTCTGTTTTGGGAGCAGATCTCTGCAGGTAGCACAGCCGGAAATTGCAGGAGTGCATTGTCTCAGGTTGAGACGCCCTTCGCGGTGAAGCAAGAGGGCAGTATATGCTGCGGGATAGGGCTTTAGCCCTATGCGACCTTGTTTTTTTTATTTGAGGCCATTTCGGGGCCTGTTTTGCAGACGGAAGTTTTCTGCACGCACTCAGGAAAAGGCTCAGTTTTATGCTGTGCAGCCACTGTTCTACAGGTCGGTGAAAAGTTACTGTAGAAATTGCATCGTATGCTTATGCGCAGAGACATTGGGAGTTTCAGAATCATCCTTGGTTCTTGTTTATGCAAAATCGTCACTAGGAAGTGACTGTGTGGTCAAATACCACTTTCGCCAGTTTTGCAGATTTTCCCTTGTGAGGGTGAAGCTGTGTTTTTTGCAGTGACAGAATTTCTTGCAGTATTCTGTAATGGCGTCTGATTCTCTTTCACAGATTGTCACTGAAAAGCTTGACAAGAACAACTTCCAGGCATGGAAGTTTAGAATGACGAATTTCCTTATGGGAAAAGGATATTGGGAATTTGTTGCAGGAAATGAAGAAGAACCAGTTCTTCCTGATGTTCCCAATCAACAACAAATGCAGGCATTTAAAACATGGCATGAGAGAGCCAGGAAAGTTATGTACTGGCTGTCTATCAGCATTTCAGACTCTATGATTGTGCATATTCAGGATGCAAGTACGCCAAAGGAGGCATGGGATACTTTGTCAAAAATGTATAGAACAAATACGCAAGCCAGGAAAATGCAGCTCAAGCAAGAGTTGCACAATGTGCAAAGAGAAAATATGAGCATCAACGACTACCACATGAAGGTGAAGAAGATTGCAGATGCACTTGCTTCCATTGGGTCGCCAGTGGAAGATGATGATTTAGTTTCCGTGACCTTGAATGGTCTAGGAAAGGATTATGCACAGTTTCGGACATCCATTTCAGTTCGTGAAAGATTTCCTGATTTTGAGGAGTTGATTGCTCTTCTAATTTCTGAGGAGCAGAGAAATGGTGGTGCATCTTCTTCAGGAGGAACTTCAAAAGAAGCTGTCTTCTACTCAAATGCTGGAAGAGGTAGAGGTAGAGGTAGAGGAGGCCGATTTGGAGGCCGTGGTAGAAATCAGAATATGCAGCAAACTCAAGAAAACCAGTCCTATGGAGGAGGACGTGGTAACTCTAGAGGCAGGGGGAGCCAAAGAGGTCGTGGTGGATGGCAAAGAGGTCAAAATGGAAACAGTAATGTTGAATGCTACTACTGTGGCAAAATGGGTCATATGGCTAAAGACTGCTATAAAAAGCAGAATGACATCATGAATGGAAAACTGCAACAAGGGAATTATGCATCTTCTAGTAGACAGGGTGATGACAGAAATGAGCATTTGTTCATGGTGCAGTACATGAACAATTCTGTGACAAGTGCAGAAGAAAGCAATGATGTATGGTATGTTGACTCAGGTGCATCAAACCACATGACAGGTCATGCAGAATGGATGGAGGATGCAAGGAAAATGGAAAAACCAGGATTTGTGGAGACTGGTGATGATACTGCACATCCTATTGTGCAGATTGGAAAAATTCCCTTGTCTATGCAGGATGGGAGAAAGAAATACCTGTCCGATGTATTTCATGTCCCGAATATCACCAAGAATCTGGTTTCTGTCGGTCAAATGGTTGAACAGGGCTTGCAGGTCAGATTTAATCCTCATGGATGCTTTGTTGAGGATATGAAAAATAAAGGTCGCTTGATAGCAAAAGGAAAGAAGAAGGGCAGAATGTTTACGTTGGATGCAGACATGTCTGAATTGAGTGCAGCAATGTTTGCACATGGGACCGGTGTAGTTGCAGATATTGATATCTGGCATAAACGCATTGGTCATGTTAATGTACAGCGACTTAAATCAATGCAGGCCCAAAATATTGTTGCAGGTTTGCCGAAATTCAAGGTTGCAGAAATGCATAAGGTATGTGAAGCCTGTCAGTTTGGAAAACAGGCAAGGAAACCATTTCCTAGACATGTTCAAGAGAGTGAGAAGCCATTGGAATTAATCCACTCTGATGTGTGGACTACTAAAGCTGCATCTCTTGGAGGCTGTCATTATTTTGTCACTTTTATTGATGACTATAGCAGAAAAGTTTGGGTGTATTTTATGAAAAAGAAAAGTGAAGTTTTTGGGCATTTCAAAACTCTTAAAGCTATGGCTGAAAAAGAAACAGGTCTGCAAATAAAATGCCTAAGGTCAGATGGAGGGGGAGAGTACCTCTCAAATGAGTTTGCAAAGTTCTTGCAGGAGCATGGCATAAAGCAGCAATATTCATGCAGTTATACCCCACAACAAAATGGAATTGCAGAAAGGAAAAACAGGCATATTGGAGAGGTATCTCGTGCCATGCTCAATGAAAAAGACTTGCCAGATTTTTATTGGGCTGAAGCAGTTGCTACAGCAGTCTACATAATGAACAGGACTCCCACTGCAGCAATACATGGAATGACTCCAGAGGAGAGGTATACTGGTAGGAAACCAGATATTTCTCACTTGAAAATTTTTGGTTGCATTGCCTATGTACATGTGCCAGATGAGCTGAGATCCAAGTTGGATCCAAAAGCTGAGAAGTGCATCTTTATTGGTTACTCTCTGCAGCAAAAAGGGTATAGATGCTATAACCCTTCTACTCGAAAGTTTACAGTGAGCAGAGATATTGTTTTTGATGAGATGAGTAGCTGGTATAAACCAGTAAATGTGATTGATGATGTAGATGCACAAAATGGTAATGCTGCACAGAATTCACAGCAGCAGTCACAAAATATTAGTGGACCTGGAGCGTCCTCTAGCAGTGGTTCACATTCTTCGCCATGGACAGGCAGATTGAGATCAGGAGAATCTTCTCAAAGCAATGAAGATAGTGGTATGCAGGTATCACGAAAAGGAAAAGAGAAGGTTGATCAGCCCATGTTTGATGTGAATGCAGGTCACTCTTATGTGGATGGTGAATCCAGTGGCTCAGAACAGAGCATTGATGATGAGTTGGGTATTCCTTCTATTGTTACACCTGGAGTAAGGAAGACCAGGGATGTTTTGAGAGCACCTGGGAGTGAACCTACTTTGCGCAGGTCTACCAGAGCTAGGTATCCTGTGGATAGGCTGAAATATGATGGATTTACAGCCATTCACTATGCATATATGGTCAAAGTGATACATGAACCAGAACCCACATCTTTTGAGCAAGCCATGGGAAAAGAAAAATGGGAGAAAGCCATGGATGAAGAAATGGATGCCTTGGAAGCAAATGCTACATGGGAATTGGTACCTTTGCCTAAAGGTAAGAATGCAATTGGCTGTAAGTGGGTTTATAAGGTGAAGCACAATGCAGATGGTTCTGTGAACAGATATAAGGCAAGATTAGTAGTCAAGGGGTATGCACAAACATATGGTATTGACTATGAAGAAACATTCAGTCCGGTTGCAAGGATGGCAACGGTAAGAGCAGTCATTGCTATGGCTGCATCAAAGGGATGGTCTTTACATCAGATGGACGTAAAGAATGCCTTCTTGCATGGTGATTTGCAAGAAGAGGTCTATATGGAGCAGCCACCAGGTTATGTGCATGCTGTTCATCCTGAGTTTGTTTGCAGGTTGAAGAAAGCCTTGTATGGCTTGAAGCAAGCACCTAGAGCATGGTCTGACAAGATAGGATAGTATCTTGTCACTATTGGCTTTCAGATTTCCAAGGCAGATTTCTCCCTTTATGTGAGAAAAACAAAGAAAGGTATTATGCTACTTGTCATTTATGTTGATGATTTGATTATGACAGGTGACAGTGATGAAGATATCCTTCATGTGAAAATGCTATTGAAGCAGAAGTTTGAGATGAAGGATTTGGGAGAGCTGCGTTATTTCTTGGGCATTGAGGTGATTAGATCACCAAGTGGGATACAGCTCTTGCAGAGGCAGTATGGATTGGACATGCTGTCCAAATATGGGATGACAGGCTGTAAGCCTATTTCAGTTCCTTTGGAGCAGAATGTGAAGCTGAGCACAGATGCAGGTGAGCTTCTGGAAGACCCTACTATGTACAGACGCATAGTAGGAAGTTTGATTTATATGACTATTACCAGGCCAGATCTGAGCTATGCTGTTGGATTGGTAAGTCAGTTTATGCAGGCTCCAAGGAAACCACATTTGGATGCGGCTAGACGCATACTTAGGTATGTGAAATCCACATTGCAGTATGGACTATTTTATGAGACTGGGGTTCAGATACAGTTGCATGGATACACTGATGCTGATTGGGCTGGTAGTATTTCTGATAGACGATCTACCAGTGGATATGTGTTCTCTTTTGGGAGTGCTGCAGTCACTTGGAGCAGCAAGAAACAGCCTACAGTTGCCTTGTCAAGCACAGAGGCTGAGTACAGGGGTGCAGCAATGGCTGCATGTGAGGTAGCTTGGTTGCATAAGCTACTTTATGATATGCATCAGTCTATAGATGGGCCAGTTGTCATTTATTGTGACAACATGAGTAGTATACACTTGGCAAATAACCCAGTCTATCATGCTAGAACAAAGCACATTGAGGTGCATTATCACTATGTGCGAGAGAGGGTTTTACTAGGTCTTATTGATCTAGTTTATGTCAGCACAGAGGATCAGGTAGCTGACATATTCACGAAGGCATTGGGCGCAGAGAAGCTGCGCAAGTTCAGAGACCTGCTTGGTGTGCAGGAATTGGGATTGAGCTCGAGGGGGAGTGTTGAGATATCGAGCTCCACTCGTGATACGCCAGGGTGACCGTTGTGTATTTATGTCACCGACTTGTCAGTTGCAGACGCGGTTGGTACACCGCCCATGAATAATAGCTACATGATAGCTATCCTTATCTACTCTAGTTTGTGGCTGAGTTAGTATGCCACCTTAGTTAGTTGAGTTTGGTTTGAGACCCATATAGAGGGTTCTTCTATTTCTTTGTACAAGAGTTCTTTTGGCTTACACAACTAAGAAGAGGAAAACTGTTTTCAGCCTCCACCCTTGTGTGTCTTCCCCCATTGTGCAAGCAAGAAAGCTTCAAGCGAGACTCCTTCCTTCTCTCCCACAATCTTGACAACACTCTGTTATGGGACGGCTATTTGGGGACCAAGCCTCTATCACACAAGGAGACAACCATTGATAGATCATGAAGGATTAGAGAGGAATTTCTATGATGGATGTGAGCATGTGGAGAGGCTATTGTTCAAACATGATATGAGCAAATATATGATATCATGTATGATATGAGCAAAGAACTCAACCTTGCATGAGATCATGAGAGCAATGATGTCATCACCTATGGTGGTTGTGTCAAGAATCGCATGGTGGGGGGACTTGCTTGAGCTACTGCGCCAAGCACATGCTGTATACACAAGAGGAAGCTCACTCAAGAACACAAGAAGATAGATGGAGGCCAAAACGTTTTCTTGCTAGTTTCTTCTTCTTCTTCCACACACAATACAATGTACACAAAGTATAGATAAGATACAACATAAAGGAAAGTGGCCTACTAAGTCAAACAGTGCATAACCGACTACACTAATCAACTGGCGCTATGTCTTTGCTAGTTGTAGGTAGGTGTAACAAACTAAATATAATAAACGATAAGTTAGTGGCCATGTGAGTATCATAATGACCACGAACGTGCTAAGTGTAGACGTGCGGACTCATCTAGCCAGGCGGTCCATCATCAATGTCCGCACGTGCTGACACTCCCCCTCAAGCTCAAATCTATCTTTGCAACTCCAAGTAAGCTTCGAAACTTTCGAAGCTTCTCTGCACCCAATGCCTTTGTGAAAATGTCAGCTATTTGATCCTATGTGCTGACATATACCAAGTCAATCTCTCCTGCAAGTACCTTCTCTCTCACAAAGTGGTAGTGCACCTCAATGTGTTTTGTCCTAGCATGGAACACTGGATTCCTAGCTAGATATATGCTGCTCATGTTGTCATAATGAATGACAACTGGACCATCTCCCTACACATCCAAATCACCTAATAAATTTTGCAGCCATACCACCTCACATGCTGCCATAGCAACACCTCTATACTCAGCCTCTGTACTCGATAAAGCAACTATAGGTTGCTTTTTGCTGCTCCATGTAACTGCTGCACTACCAAGGAAAAACATGAATCCACTTGTAGATCTTCTATCCGACATGCTACCATCCCAATCTGCATCTGTGTATCCAAAGACCTATACATCCTTACCTGCCTCATAAAAAAGTCCATAATGTAAAGTGGACTTCACATACCTCAATATACATCTAACTGCATCCAAATGAGGCTTTCTAGGCATCTACATAAACTGACTGACAAGAGCAACAACATAGCTCAAGTCTGGCCTTGTGATAGTCATGTAAATCAAACTCCCTACTATCCTTCTAAACATAGTAGTGTCTTCTATCTCATCCCCAACATCAGCACTCAACTTCAAATTTTGCTCCAATGGTACCGACAGAGGCTTACATGCTGTCATACCATACTTGGATAACATATCCAAGCCATACTGCCTTTGGGACAGCCATATACCATCATCACATCTGATCACCTCAATACCAAGAAAGTATCTCAACTCACCCAAATCTTTCATCTCAAACTTCTTTTTCAAGAAGTCCTTAACTTCAACAATCCCATTGTCACTGTCACCTGTAATGATCAAGTCATCCACATAGATGACTATGATGACCAAACTTGCATCTCTCTTTCTCACATAAAGTAATGATTAGCATTAGAAATACAAAATCCAATATTGACAAGATACTCTCCAATCTTGTCAGATCATGCTCTAGGTGCTTGCTTCAGCCCATAGAGCACCTTCTTTAACCTGCACACATATGTGGGATGCTCTAAATCCTCATAACCTACTGGCTGCTCCATATACACTTCTTCTTGCAATTCACCATGCAATAATGCATTCTTAATATCCATTTTCTGCAAACTCCAACCTTTGGCTATTGCCAAGGCAATATCACACCTAATAGTTACCATCCTAGCAACTGGACTGAATGTCTCTTCATAATCTATGCCATATGTTTGAGCATAGCCTTTTGCAACCAGCCTAGCCTTATACCTGCTAATTGAACCATCTGCATTATGATTGACTTTGTAAACCCACTTACAACCAATAGCTTTCTTACCCTTAGGTAAGGGTACCAAATCCCAAGTCATATTGGCTTCTAATGTAGCCATCTCCTCATCCATTGCTGCATCCCAATGAGCATAACCAACAGCATCCTCAAAACAAGTGGGCTCAACATCCTCAACTAGTTTCACCATATAAGCATAATGGTGAGTTGCATAACCCTCAAAACCAAATCTTTTAATAGGGTATTTGACCCTACTAGATCTGCGTAACACCGGATCACTCAATGGAGCCTATGAGCTCTCTGTACACCTGGTGTCCTGATTGAAGGAATACCAAGCTCTTCATCCAAACTCTCTAAACCACTGGAATCTCCGTCAAATCTCAAATGACTGATAGATGCATCATTACCATCCAACACTTTCTTCTTTCCTTTGTCCTTCCCTGTAGCACTTATAGATCCACCTGAAGATGTGGGGCTACTCCTTAGTCTTCCAGACCAAGGGCTCACTGTAGGTGTAGTACCAGATGATGTTTCTGGTCCACTAAGACTCCGTGATTCTTGTTTATCTTTCTGCACATAGCTATCCTGATCATTATCATCATCCAAAACATCACCAGCAGGTGTATACCAACTTCCCATCTCATCAAAGATAACATCCCTGCTCACTTTGAACTCACCTATGAGACATGGTTATAACAGTGATACCCTTTCTGCTCTAAAGAGTATCCAATAAAAACACATTTTTCTGCCTTTGGATCAAGCTTCTTCTGTAGCTCATCTGGCACATGAACATATACAACACAGCCAAATACCTTCAAGTGCAATACATCATCAGGCTTCTTGCTAGTAATCAGGAGTTATCCCATGAATTGCAGCTGTGGGAGTTCTGTTCATAATGTAAACAGCAGTATGGACAGCCTCAGACCAAAAATGTTTAGGTATATTCTTTTCAGCCATTAATGCCCGTGCAACTTCTGCAATATGCCTGTTTTTTCTTTTTGCAACATCATTTTGCTGTGGGGTATACTTGCAAGTAAATTGCCTCTTTATCCCATGAGTCCTCAAGAAGCCATTGAACTCATTAGAGAGGTACTCTCCCTCTCCATCTGATCTCAAGCACTTTACTTTTAAGCATGTTTCCGTTTCAACAGCTGCCTTAAAAGATTTGAAGTGCTCAAACACATCTTTCTTCATGAAGTATACCCATAACTTTCTTGAACAATCATCAATAAATGTGACAAAGTATTTGCTGCCACCAAGAGATACATTCTATGTAGGCCCCCAAACATCTGTATGTACTACATCAAGTATATTTATGCTCACTTCTCTATCATGCGAGAAGGATTGTCTTGCCTGCTTACCGAATTGGCATGCTTCACAGACTTTATGTAATTCTACAACTCTAAAAGAGGGCAACCCTGTAACCAATCCTCTGGATTGCATTAATTTCAGCCTTTGCACATTTGCATGTCCAATACGTTTATGCCATATTTTAATATCTACAACTACTCCTTTTCCTTTAGCATACATAGCAGCATCCATTGCAGGAATTCCAGTATCTAAAGTGAACATTCGGCCAACTCTACTTCCTTTTGTGACCAACCTGCACTTATCATTAAAGTCTTCTACAAAGCAACCTTTTGCATTGAATTGGACCTGCAGCCCCTGCTCTACCATTTGGCCAACAGATATTAGATTCTTTGTAATTGATGGCACATGTAATACATCTGTCAAACTCCTTGTCTAGCCATCATACAAGGACAAGGGAACCTTTCCAATGTGTGAAATTGGGTGGCATGAATCATCACCCGTCTGCACATAACCTAGATTTTGTAAGTCTTGCATCTCTCCAAACCATTCAACATGACTGGTTATATGATTAGATGCACTTGAATCGACATACCATACATCATCATGTCCCCTTTCCTGTAACTGCATTCATCATATGCTACATAACAAACAGACGCTCATTTTTGTCTTCATTCTGTCGTGAAGACGATGCATAGTTTCTTTGCTGCAATTTACCACTATGAATATCATCATTCTTTGCATAGCAATGGGCTGCAATATGGCCTATTTTGCCACAATAATGGCAAACAATAGCAGAATTTCCAGAACCTCTATTCTGCCACCCATCTCTTCCTCTAGAGCTCCCCCTGTCTCTAAAGTTTCCTTTGTCTCCAAAAACCTGCATTTCACCAAACTGTTGATTGAACCTGTTTTGCTGGTTATCGCCAGCACGTCCCATACCACGACCTCTCGAAAAGGATCTACCACGTCCCCTTCCTGAACTCGAGTAAAATGCTTAGACCTGTTCACCATTTCTTTCAGACGAATCACCCTACATATTGATCTCTCTAGTAATCATGAGAGAGATCAGCTCATCAAAATCTGGAAATGGCTTCCGTACATATACTGAAGTAACAAATTATTTCCATGCCTTCTCATTGTTAAGGCCACTCAAAGTGGATGAAACCAAATCATCATCATCTAGCATCGCATCAATTTCTGCTAAAGCATTTGCAATGCTCCTCACCTTCAACACATACTCATTGATAGACATTTTCCCTTTCTTCAAGGCATTCAACTCTTGCTTGAGTTGAATCTTTTGTGCCTTTGTATTTACTGAAAATATGCTCTCAAAAATTGTCCAAGCTGCATGTGAAGTTTCTGCATTCCTGATATGTCCCAGCATAGTATTATCAATAACTGCAGATAGCTAGTACATCATCTTTTTGTCTTCGCATTCCACTCTTTCCATGCTTTTAACTCATTTGCAGTCAAGGGATACCAAGCTCTGGCTCCTTTTCTTCACCTGAAACAAATTCATAAAGGCCCTTTCCTATGAGGAAGTTCGTCACAAGGAACTTCCATGAAGGGTAGTTGTTCTTGTCGAGCTTCTCAATAATGGGATTTCCACTATTCTATGCCATTATCACAAACAAGGATGTAACATAGCAAGCTAGTCTTCTGCAATCTTCCACAACACGTGCACAACAATACACCAAGCAACCTTTTTCACTGATTGCTCAATAGTACATGTAATTTGCAACCTGTTTGCAGATAAACCTTATGTTTTCTTCTTGAAAAAACCTCAAAAACTACAGATTTGCAATCTGTAACCTACGCACCCACTTTCGGTCAATATAGCCGAAATCATAGTGTACCCTGAAATTGCTGTCTTGTGGCTCTAAAACGGGGCCTGAAACCACCTCAAACGCCCAAAATAACTGCGGTAAGCCCTAAAGGGCTTGTCTAAAGAATACACAGTGATCTGCTTGCACACCAAATCTCACAGCAATCTGAGATTTTTGCTCGACCCTGCTTTTGGTGCCTCCATAAGCACTATCCAAGAGAGAGAGTGGAAGAATGGGAGAGCTTCTTACCCGTTGCTTGCTTGCTCGAACCTTGCTTCTTCTCCTTTACCTCAGCCTTCAAAATCAGCCTCTCTCAGTGGTGCGGCTCTGATACCATGTCAAGAATCGCGTGGTGGGGGGATTTGCTTGAGCTGTTGCACCAAACACACACTATATACACAAGAGGAAGCTCACTCAAGAACACAAGAAGAGAGATGGAGGCCAAAACGTTTTCTAGCTGGTTTCTTCTTCTTCTTCCACACACAATAAAATGTACACAAAGTATAGATAACATACAATATAAAGAAAAGTAGCCTACTAAGTCAAACAGTGCATAACCGACTACACTAATCGACTGGTGCTATGTCTTTGCCAGCTGTAGGTAGGTGTAACAAAATAAATATAATAAGTGATAAGTTAGTGGCCATGTGAGTATCATAATGACCACAAACATGCTAAGTGTAGACGTGTTGACTCATCTAGCCAGGCGGTCCATCATCAATGTCGGTACGTGTTGAGCTTGCCATCTCAACAGGTTGAGCTTCCTCAAGATAGACACTTATGGCTACCATAGCACTCATCTAGCAAGATACATGTATGAGCTTGCATGGTTTGCAAATGGATAGACTACTCTCCTATATGACTTGGATTTCCCTAGACGTGAAGTTAATCACATTGTGATTAGAGTAGAAATATTGAGGCTAAAAATTGAGAGGACTTGGATTAAAACCCTTTCTCCACATGGCATGAGGATGGCACACTACCAGAGTCACTTCCTTCATCTCTCTAAGGATGGGTTTCAAGCTATATTGATAACCAGCCACATGGGTAACTTTTGGGTAGATCCATACCTAAACACATCATATAAGGATTGAGATAGGAAGATGGGATGGTATGGAGAGAGAATGTATCATGTGCTAACTTTGTGTGAGAGAGATAGAGATAATGGAGCATTACATTTGTTGATGTACAATATACTATAGTAACCAAGGAAAATACCATTGTTTGTCATCAGGAGTTTGGCTCTATACAACATGTGATCTAGTTTGAGGACCAAAGGTGTTTGTTGGGATTCTTTCTCTTAGAGCTTCAGAGGCATAGAGCAGCTATTCTACAGATAGGAGCTCCCACAAACAACGCCACCCAGGCAAAGGGTTGTTGCTAACTTTCTTGCTACTACTACACAATCTAGTATGAGATCAGACACCATTGTTGATAGATAACTAGCAACAAGGAGACATCATAGAGTAGGCTCATCTTTAGGAAGTATTTCCCTGAATAGAGTAGTGGCACTTAGTTAAGCAAAACATCCATGTCCACCTAGGAGGAGACCTAGTCACCCTTATCACAAATAGATTAGAGCTATCATTGAGTGCCAAAGGAGATGGATGCCAAGGCATCTTAACCACATAGAGATACATCTCCACTTGAGAAGAGATACTTCACTAAGGAAAAAAACATTTCTATCATTTCTATTTTCTTCTTTTCTTCCCTATTGTAATATCATTATTTTCATAGGCATAACTTTTACATTTTAAAATGAGAGATGCATGTCATTGTATGTATTAGTTTGGTGTCATAGGCCACATTGGCATTTTAAAGATATTAATATACTTTTATTTTTTTTCTTTTTCTTCTTCTTCTCTTCCCTTCTCTTCTCTCCCCTAAGAAATTCTCTCTCTCTCTCTCTCTCTCTCTCTCTCTCTCTTTCTCTTTGCTTTTCTTCTATCTTTTCCTCTATCTTCGTCCCCCTTTTTTCCTCTCTCTCTCTCTCTCTCTCTCTCTCTCTCTCTCTCTCTACCTATTTTCCTCTATCTTTTTCTCTTTCTCCCTTCCCCTTCCCCCTCTCTCTCTCTCTCTCTCAAACCAAAAATAACATTGTTACAATCATATTTTACAAAGAAAAATGAAATTCTCTCTCTTCATAATACCCTCTCTCTCTCTCTAAACACTAATTTCTCAACATTGAAACAAAAGAAATTTAAAAAAAATGACAAGTGACATTTCTCCTTTTTCGTGTGTGTGTGTGTGTGTGTGTGTGTGTGTGTGTGTGTGTGTGTGTGTGTGTGTGCTTTGTCACATTTATTCATGCTCTGATGCCTCTAAACTCCACATCATTGCTATTTTGCTAGGCCTTGCCACTCCCTCTTTTGCTTGCATTTCTAGTGCAACTCCTCTTCCATTGCATGCCCTTGGGTCTCCCTTTGCCTCCTTTCACAAACCCTTGAGAGGTCCATCCCTTTCGTTGCATCAATGCGGATTACCTCGAGAATTGTTGATAGAGTTTTTCAAGCATTTGTAATTCGTAAATTGATTGGATGGCGCATCGCCCGTGTTCCTTTTAGCATTAACAAAAGTATTAACAAAGAGGATTCATCTATCTATTTTTGCATATCTTACTAAATTTCGGTCTCTCACATGCCACCCCTGTTATATTGAGAGAGCGAAGAGAGGAGACCCTTGACATAGGGTCACACATTGCACCATTCTTTGCATGTCAACTATGTGTTGTTCCTTCCACTTACCACTGTCATTTGTGGTCTATACCTTTGCCCATCACCACACCCATTGACTTATATATATATATATATATATATAGAGAGGCAATGAGCCTATTGCTGACACATATGCATGTTTCACTTGCCTCGCTGCGCGCACACGCGCGGGCGCACACGCGCGCGCGCACACGCGCGCGCGCACACGCGCGCGCGCACACGCGCGCGCGCACACGCACACCACACACGCGCACACGCACACACACACACACACACACACACACACACACACACACACACAGATGGCAACATTTGTACTATCCATGCCCACCCTTGGTTCCCCCATCCTCCTATTCCACAAAGAGAGAAAGAGAGGAGGGGAGAGGTAGGCTTGTTTTTCCATCTTATTGATTCCTTTGTAAGATCCACAAAATCTTCTTATACTTCCCTAAGGATACTGAGATCTTGTTGTAGAAAAACCATGTCTCCTTCCTCCTTCATGGTAGGCACTATCCTTTGGGGATTTGAGTAGGACTTCTACTAGTCTTGGGTAGTCTTGATGTCATGATACATGGCTTAAACAACTTGGCCTATTTCTTCAAGAGGCTTTAAGAGCTTCCACCTTGGGAGTGAGATCTTGAAAACTCAATGGTGTATGACATTTTTGCCCATATGGAACTCAAAATGGGGACTTCTTGATCATTTCCTAGTAGTTAGCATTATAGACAAATTCTATAAGAGGTACATATTCAATATACTATCTTGACTCTTTATCATAGTAGGATCTTTTTATCTTACCTTGTTTCTTGTTTGAGATTCCACATTTGAGTAACTTTGGCCATGAGTAGTCCACAATCCTTGTCATAGGGAATGGAATGCAATACAAAATTTAGGGTAGGGTTGTTAGGTATGGATATAGGTCATGAAGGACTTGCCAAGTTTCCCATTCAAGTTGCTCCAATCTAAATAGCATTGGTGGTTGGCTACTTTGTTCTCAATGGCCACATGTATAACCCCTTGTTTAATTTCTTCTCCCAAAGTAACTCTTTTTCTTTTGGCTAGTCTATCATAGAGTTTGCCCAGCCACTCTTTTGTCCATGGCCACTGGAGTTATTGCCCTTTTTATGGCCTCGTTTGGATTGGTAGTATTGATTATCATTCTCCTAGGATAGTTTAAGAAATTAGCTCTTAATTTTCTAGTCTTTTCATATTGGTAGCACTACTTATTGCTTAGCCCATTAGGGCCTTGAGTAAAAGCATTAGCTTGCTCATTCCCTCTAACATTGTTTGTATTGGCTCCATGGTTTGGATAGTCTCTTTCATAGTTATTGTCTATTGTGAACTTTATTTTCCCATTCCAAGCATTTTCTTTGGCTATGGGTGAGATGCACCCACCTAATGGGAAACCCAAGAAATAATGTTGGGTACTTGCCTACGAGTCACTTGTCCTAAGCATCTCCACCTAGATCTGATGGAATGCATGGGCTTAGATAATTAGGTAGCTTCTAGGTCTATCTCGCATGGAGCATCTAGATTGATCCACAAGGATCAACTTGAGGTTCCTAATGGCTCAACTATGGTTGCTAAAATCATTCTAGCATTAGGTTAAGAAAGCCACTTGTGTGATCAATCAAAAATCAAAGCAAGCATGTACCACACTTGGTTTAGTGAGAGTGAGAAATGAGGGAGAGTAGAACATTGATCCCTCAACCCATAAGTTAGTCTCACACTAGTCCCCTAAAATGGTGCTATGTTGGGTTTTAATACCTCGATCCTAAAAAGTGAGCATTTAGCTCTAAATCTAGTTATTGAGAAGTTAGTCAACTAATTGAGTCCACCCAACCATTGGACAATTCCCATAAGGAAAGTCATCCTCATACTTTGTACACCCACATCCAAAACATCTTTATTTTTTTAGTTAGGATCCCAACACATTTAGTTTGGACATTCAAAATCAACTTCCTTAATCAACCCTTTAGCTCAACTTCATTTCATGCCTTTAGCACATACACAAAAATTCTTAAATTTTCTTTATTTTCAAATAATTGTTACTTTAAACAAAGTAGATTCAATGGTCACCTACCATCAATAAAAAAATTGGCTTTGAAAAATTTTTCCCTATACAAAGCCCTGGCTCTAGGCTAACACAACCCTATATTGAGCCAAAATAACTCTAGATAGCTATTCGATATCGAGTACACTATTTTGAATTGAAACTATCAATTTGAGTTGCCCTGGATAGAATAGCTGATATTGAGCAAACCACTCTAGATTGAAACTAAACCACCCTTATATAGAATTGGGTCTTCCAATACCCATAGACATTAGACCATGTATGGTTCTATCTTTATCTTAGGTCTAGCATGAGTGTAGGAGTCTCTCACTCGATCACCAAGACCCATAGACCGCTTCTTGTTTTAAGCATTTCAAGCAAGTGCAATGGCTACATCTCACATAGCCATATGCGCTCTCACACCTATGAGTGTAGTGATCTTACCTCCATGATCGATCAAGTTGCCTTCTCTCTCAAGCATTCCGATAGCTCCACGATCCAAGGTGTAAGCTCCAACAAGCTCAATCCTCGAGTTCCAAGCTTCATGCTTCATTTCCATGTGTAAGAGAAATGAAGATCAAGAAGAGAGGATAAGATAAAGAGCTTCTCCACCACGGTTCCTCACCCTCACACACTCACTCCCTCAGATTCACACTCCCTCTCTCAAGCACAAGCACAAGTAAGCAAGAGTAAGAAGAAGAAGAAGAAGAAGAAGAAGAAGAAGAAGAGGAAAGCTACTATTGGCCACACAAAAGAATGAGCTTCTCTATTCAATTGGCTTTTATACATGCCCTAATCCCTTTTGGGAACCTACTCTTTTTTACATGATTGGCCATTTTAGCGTGGGTTCTCTTTTGCTATTCCCTTTTATTTACATTGTGGCTTCACCCATACCCATCTACTCTTTACAAATTGCACAAGAGAGAGCCTAGCGCTCTTTTACAAAGATTTAGGGGCGCCTTTGTACTTTAAAATGTGCCTCTTCCCTTTTTGCACTCGCCTTGGGTTTTTAAGGTGTCTTTATGCTTTTGGCATTTTTCCCTCTTGTTTCTGCTGTCAGCCCGCCTTTTTCCACTTTTCCCTATAATTTAAAATTTTATTTTGCCTCTTTCTTTTTTATTTTTTTGCCTTTATTGCATTGGGATTAACATTACCTCCTTTTTAGTCGAGTGCTTGTCCCATAGTACTCGTGGGCTTTGTTGATGAAGGCTTGGGTGGTTGAAGGGTTGTCATGGAGGTTGATGATGGGGCCTTGCCGGGATTGGACATGGAGAAGAAGCATCTCAAAATGGTTGAGGTTGTGGAGATCGAGAGTGGATTGAGTGGGTGATGGGGCCTTCAAAGTTGATGGGTTTTCATGGTTAGTTGAATTCACCTGAAAAGGAAAAGCAGTGCACTACCTAGGGGGTGTGTCTACCTCTATGCAAGTGGATCTAGGAGTTGGGGTGTTGTCCCACACTTGAGGACCTAGTTCCCTTAATAAAGAGGAGGTGATGTGGGTGTAGCTTAGGGAGGCAGGTCTAACCATAGGTGAGTGTGACCTCCCCAGGTGTGTCTTGCCCCCTTGATGAGCCCTAAGTGTGAAGTGGGGGGAAAAAAGGGACTAGGGGTTTAGGCATGGAGCCGGCTAACCGAGGCCACTGGACAGACCTATCGTGAAAACCCCTAGGTATAGTGGTTGTGGCACTCTCATGTTATAGTGGACTTCATTTATTCTTTTCCTTTTTTCTCATTTTCTCTTTTCTTTTTCGTTTCTTTTCTTTTCTTCTTTTTTATTTATTTTCTTTTTTCTTTCCTTTCCTTTCTTTTTCTTTTTGGTACAATTAGGAGGAGACAAGCTAAATGTCATCCTCATGCTCTTTAGGAGCTTAATGAGGGGGACCTAAGGGATTTGCTAAGGAATGCAAGGATTAGCATGTAGCCCTTCTTATTAATCCTTACATTGAGTGGGATAGTAGAGATGAAAGGATGGTTACATTTTGAGAACCTACTATCACTCACATCTTCTACGAGACATGCAAAATGCTGGCAAGAGAGTGGCCCTTACCGATCATTGCATAGCTATCTATTCTGGTATTGACGTTAAAGTAGAGTGGTGGTAGGTTCTCTTGGGCTATTGGTCTTTGTTTTAGTAGAATTCACAAGAGACGGAGGTAATTACATGTGGTAAGGAAGGTGGGGTTAGGTAATTCCATCTAAGAAGTAAGTGATGGAAGGTCGGAGGTCTTGAGATCCAAAAACAAGGCACTCTTCAAGGATGGAGGCGTTGACATTATATATCAAAGGGAAGTGGTACTAGGTGCCATGCTTCCCCTGGTCAAAATCCACACTGTGGCACCTCGAGTAAGCCATGTAGGTGGGCTCATTCCTTTCATATGGGAGACTATTACAAAAGGCCATCCATGCCTCAAAATTGTTGTCCTAGATCTTTCGGTGCCATTTAGGCTGGGACTCATAGCCTTTGACTTTTGTTGGCTCCTCCATCACCTTATTCTCCCAATATTGGTCAAGTTTTCTCCTCCACAATGTGGAATTTTTGACTCTCTCATCTTGCTACCACTTTCTTAGCCTCTTGGAGATTTGTATGACCCCTTCAACCACTTGTGGAGGTAGCACCTTGTTCAGAGCATCAGGGTAGAAGAATTCAAATTCAAATGTTGTGCACTTGTTCCCCCACTACTCCCAGTGATTCAACTCCCATGCCTAGTTGATTGGCAGTTCCTCAATTTGCAGCATTTGTACATTGGGTGTTGCTTGTGTCCTGGCACTAAATTTTGTGTTTGTGAGATTGGCTAATTCCATGTGTTCTCTTTTTGCCTCGATTATTCTTTCCATGGCAACTGGGTCTTCTTCTTGGCCGTCTGCTTCTTTTGATGAAGGCAGGGATGCACTCTGTTCAGAAAACTGTCCTTCGAGGTTGTCAAGTGGCTTCAAATTAGGGCCTTCCTCTATTCATGGTTTTGCTTGGGTGGTTGTGGTTGGTTGTTCCTGGTGTCCTAGGTCTCCAATTCTCCTAGCTGCTCTAAGTCTTCTCTGGAGAGCCCTGCTTACAGCAGAATCTACATTTGTTACTCTAGACTTGGGCTTGAGCTAGTTCTAGGGATGTGTTCTTGGAGCCCATACTTTATGGCTCTTCTTATGATTTTTAGTTTCTTCTTTAGGCCTTCTATATTGTCCTCATCTCCTGCCTCGAGCTACATGAAGCATAGTATTTAGAAAGGCTTATTGTTGGACCTCTAGCCCTGCCTCATCTGCTGCTTCGGCCCTTGCCTTTGCCATGATCCTTCCACTTTCTACAGGGCAAGGCATTCGGCTAGGTCCTTGACTCTGCCAAGATTTTTCTCTTCTAGGCCTCAGCCTTCTCCTCCATCTTGCCTTGACTCAACTCTATAGCTCTTGTGACAGTGTTGTCACCACCTCTTCTTGTTCTTTCCATATTGACAACATTTTTATATTGTCTTGTTTATGGTGATTCAACTCTTCTTGTAGTCTTTCTTGCTCTTGGAGAGTCTCAAGGAGTTGGTTCTCTACCTCTAGAAGATTTTTGGTTGACTCGTTCTTTTGGGCCTTGGACTCCTGCAAATCCTTGAGCAGTTATTCCTTTTTCCTTCTCTCTTTATGGTATTGTGCATGAGCTTGAGTTTTCCCTCTTTCTTCAGTTGCTCAAGGACCTCTTCCATGTCCTTCTATCCTTGCATGAGACTTGAAAAATCCATTTCCAAGCTCATTTCATCCTCTACCTTCTCCAACTGGAGCTCCTCAACTTGCTCTTTTGTCCTTTGCCCTACTGGAGTTCTTGTGTGCCGCCTTCTTCTTTTCTCACCTCCACCTCCTTCTTTGCTTCTAACTCCTTTTTCAAGTCATTTAGCTTCCTCTAATAAACATTCATCTACTTTGTCTTCTTGAGTTGATAGGCAACAAACACCTCTTTTCCAATCTTCAGCTCTGCCATAGCAGCCTTTCTTTCCTCTTTCATATTTTCTAGCTCTCCTTGGAGCTCCTGTACATATTCATCATAATTAGCTATTGGTGGCAAGGCTAATGACATGCATATAGTTGATGTTTCTACTTTGGGCTTCTTTGGGTCCTTTCTAGATTCAGTGTCCTAAGACTAGCCTCTTTATCCTTATCATAGGAGCTCTGTGTCATTGGGTACTGGGCCTAGTTGCTTTGAGCTTAGCAAGTACTGCACCCATGCCACCATGTTGCTTTAGTCCACTTAGACTTTTGAGGTCTCTTGAGTTGCAGCAGGTGTGACATAAAGGCTGGAGATGGTGGGTGCAGCGGGGCCTTTCCCTTGCCCATTATGACGAGTTCTCGAGCCCTCTCTTTTGTAGTGGTGCTTGATCCTAGTTCTTCCCTTAGGCTTCTCTCTATTAGCTCTCAAAGGAGGGAGGCCTCCTCAATTGATAGCCTCACGGCCAAGGCTAGCTGCTTATCATCTTCTCTTTTCAACCTCTTCTTCTCCTCTAGCTGCTTCCTCTTTCTTTCCTCCATTGCTTTTTGAGATTCCTCTTTAATTTTCTTCAAGTGCTCATTCTCTTCCTCCTTCTTCTTCCTTCGCTAGGCCTAGAGAGCAATGCTTCTGTCTTTCTTGTAGCTTGCTCAAATTCTTCTCTTTGCACCCTTGCTGCTTCTTCATCTCCTAGGCTTCATGTGGAGGAGATTGGAGTTTGTATCTGTAGTGGTGATTGAGCTGGTGATTCATGGGTAGGGGAGCACTCTGGAGTCTATTCCACTACTTCAGGTTTTTCCAAGTCTCCAACAGACTCCTAGATAATTGTAGTGAGCACACCTCCAAATCCTATGCTTGAGGCCTTGGGGCCAATGGTTTCTTCCATGCCTTCCCCACTATGGAAGGACAGGAATCCCTACCTGCTGGTCCTGCATCTATGGCTAGTGCCTTTGCTAAAGCTTCAATGGTTTTGTGTACATAGCCATTCTTCCAATTCACTTCATCTAAGGACTTGGCTGCGAGGCTCTCTAGAAATGGCACTCCAATCCTCCTCATTAAAGCGTTGTATCTTTGATTGGAGAACAGAGCATGGATTATCTTCCCTTGTAGCCTGGACCTTAGGGTGTAGAATGCCAGCTAGGTTGACTTCATCATTGGTGCAAACTAGGGCCTTGTCTATTCCTAGCATGCTATAGACATCTCTTTTAGGCCGCCTCTCAATTTTGTTGACCAAGCCTAGTGCTCTTTCCACCATTTTGGGGGGCTCAGTTCAACTTTAACCCTGTGGGTTTCTTCTCCTTGTCTCATCGTTACAGTGCTACAGTTCTTGTTAGCATCAAAAGTTTGTAGGAATTCCATGCACTTGCTGTAATCCACAGCTTGCCCAACCTTCTCTACATACTTGCTCAAGTTGCATTGGTCGAGAATCTGCTTCACAACTTGTTCTTCCATGGCCACATCATCCAATTTTAGGATATTCTTGAACTTAAACTGGTTGAAGGCCCTTATTTCTATCATTAGGCCATACTTTGCCTTCTCTTCTTCCGTGAATGGAAGCTTGCTGCCTGTGTCTTGACTTGTCATGTTGGACTCCTATCATGACATCATAGCTTACTGCCTGTGTCTTCTTTCATGAATGGAAGCTTGCTGCCTGCATCTTGACTTGTCATGTTGGACTCCTGTCATGACATCATAGCTCACCATTAGTTTTCTTGAGACAACTCTTTGTGACAAGATAAGTAGATAATGAATGTAAGCAAAGGAAAGGTGAAATGCTTAAGTCTAGAATGAAAATTTTTGCTTCAAGCAGTCCATACATTCCATCATGTATTTTTAGCTTTTAAAATTTAGTTGAGATTTTAAGACATGTCTTCTTTTCCACCTTACCCCCTCACCCTCGGAAATTATGTGAAACATTCCTAGGATTGGAGGAAGGGTTAAGGGCATTAAGTGCATGTTGTAGTGCTTCACTTTTGCATGAGACAAGTGTGGAAGTGTGGGTTATACTCCAGGTGAGAATATCGGTCCATGTCATGAGGTCGAAGGCCTGCATGTGTAATGTAGGTCAAGACATTAGTTAGGAAGTCACTAGAGTTGATCCTCCTAGAGAAAAGTGTAGCTCTTCCTTAGTAAGGATTCAATCTACATAGAGGTGGGCCATGGCAGGGCCATGGCATGATCTACTAAGGGTGGATTTGCAAGTGATGGCCAATATTCTCAAAGAGGTAGGAGCTACATAAGTTGGGTCATACTTCGAGGTTTTGATGGCACGTCTTTGCTCAACATTGATCATAATTGGGCAGCCCTATTGTTCCCATTAGAGATGGAGAGCATACCATTTATGTAGAAAGGAAGAGTCAATGTCGATTAGATTTTTAAGTTCTTCTAGCTCTTGGCTTGTGGCAAAGAATGTGCTCTTGCTACAAGAGGTGATTAGCCTCCATTAATGAGCTTGCTCTCAAGAAATCTCATTTGGCCATCAGTTCCTCAGCTACCATGGGAACTTTAATGAACATGAATTCAGATTCTTTTCAAGTGCATGGAAGCATCGTGCATACATTAGTTGCTAAAGGCTCTTCTAGGAGACCTAAGTCCAATAGCTCGTAGCTTTTAGCAAGCATAGTGAAGGTGACATCCAAACGTCTAATGCAAGTGACCAAGTCATCCCCCGTATTCTTGGCTAAATTTGAGGCCAAAATGAGAATATATTGACACTCATAAGATGGTTTAAGGCCTTGCAAAAGTTTGGGTTTGATTGTTGGGCTAGATAACTCAGCAAATAATTGATGCTTGGTGTGTGGATTGGTCAGTAGAGCGCTCATCAGTGACTTGTGTGAGGGGATTGTCTTGGGGCTTTGAGGTTGCACTACTTCCTGCTTATGGAATAGCAAGGACACTAGGAGTGTGGGGTTGCATTGGTTTAGGGGCAACAAGCTATTGTTTTGGTTGATAGACCCATCGAGGTTCTATGGGTTTGGTGGATTTTAGATCAAGCAGCTTCTCAATTCTATGAGACTTAGAAGGTTTTGGAGATGGGCTAGGAGGGCTAAGGGGCCCGCATGCCACTCATGATCTTAGGAAACGAAATTGAGTTGTTGCCTTCATAATGGCCTTGAGTGCACAACAGGGCTTTAGGCATCCATCACGACTTAGTTGGTTCTATATCGTCGACTTTGTTTCCTAGGCTTAGAGCATGATGTTTGGGAATTATGGGTCCATGTAGGTCATCTTTTAGGTGGCTGTGATTGTTGTTTAGGTACTCATTTGAGCTGTGGCTCAATGGTTTGGGCCATATCTTCTTTGGGTTGTGGTCAATTTGTCTTGGTGGGGTGGGACAAGTGTCATGACCCCCCTCCTTAGACTCTACACTAGGTTCCCCTATCGGTGGCTCTGCAGGCTTAGATGGAGCCACGTAACCCTTGTTGAAAGCCATCACCATGTGAACACTGCCACATCAAGGTGAATGTGCTATGAGTTGTAGTCAATGCTGCATTGGGATTGCTTCTTGAATGTGCAACCTAACGGCAATTCCCTACCAATGGCCTTAGTGTTAGGTAACACATAGAAGATCATAGGGAGGCTTTCAGTCTCAATAGAGATCGCCACTTTGCACTTTCCAGCAGTGGGTACGATTGCCCCCTAAATAGGTTTAGCTTAGCATTTGTGGGTTGCAATGGGGGTTGACCAATGAGAGTCCAATGCTCATGGGTAAGGATGTTGAAGTAAGCTCCCTCATCAATAAGTGTGTATTTACTGAGTAGTGACTGATATGCATAGGTAGGAAGGTGCAACTATGTCCTTAGCCTGTTCCTCAGTCTCAATGATGGTTCTTACATTTACAAGGGGTTCTAGCAGTGGAGGCTCATGTGGTAGGTGTGTTGGTATTGGTTGATTACTAGAGCTTCTACCCATCATGCATAGTACTGATGGTGGAACCCTATTATTGGGCAACAGTTGAGATGATGTGACATTTTGGGACTTGTCGGCTACCCTGGCAGCCTATTTATAATCCTTCTCTTCATCTAAGAATGGTAGATCAATGGTGGCTAGCACATGTATCCAATCTTGCTCATCCTCCTTAGGGCAAGGGATATACTTTGTTAATGGCCCATAGAATTTGCTTACTGGTGAGTTTCCTTTCAACATAGTAGAGATGGCATCTAGGTTGATCGAAGTGGTCTTCCAAGTATCCATCTTGAATCTTGGAGATTTTAATCTATTGCCTAAGAATATGAGACCGTTGCCCTAGTCTTCAATTACTCATGCATTCTGCATCTAGGGTCAACCTAGAATGTCATAGTCTACTCCCTTCATAACTATGAAGTTCACTGAGAATTGGACACCCACTATCTTCAAGGGCCAGTCCTTCAACATTCCGAATGGCCTAACTTTCATGCCATTAGCTAGTGTGACATTAAATCTTGAGGTCTACATCGATGGGTTACCCCATGCCTGTAAGACTGTATGGCTAAGCACACTGATTCCTACTCCTGTGTCTACAATCCCCTTTCTTATAATGTCTCCTAATGCTACCACTAGTAGGATTACATGCATCTTTGTGCCCTCCCAAAAAGAATTTACATGCAAGGAATTAGGAACTGAATTCAACGTTAGGCTCGTATCTCCATGGCTATGTTGTGGTCATGCAAATTGGCTGCTCTTGCTCATTAGATCCCTCTACCCACTACTTTAACTCTCGCCATAATGAGAAACTTTGCCTAAGTAGATCCCCCATTGGCAGAGTCACATGGGCTGATATCAACATTGTGAGTAGACTACTAGCTTCTTGCCTTTCATTATTCTCTACACTCTTTTGCCACTCCTCTTGGGCGGCGGTCTTTGCTTGCCTGTGGCACCTAGGCTTTGTCTTTGTGGTACTACATGGGGTGTGGACGATTCTCTAGATTCTATGTGAGTAGGCAAGACATGTGTGATCACACTAGAGAACTTGTCAATCTTATCTTCTAGGATGGGATCGGCATCCTTTAGGTGCCCTTATGCCTCTCTCACCCAATCCTTGACCTTGTCAACCACTTCCAATTAGTGCCTTGGTTCGAGATATTTCCCATATTAGGAGCAAATGTTTTGGCTTCTACATCTGTGACTTGCATACCCTTCAATAGTGTAGTGGCAATATCAAATTTGAGTGCAACTTTTATCTTAGCTCTCTTCCTTCTCCTCCTATGACTCCTCTTCCCTATGGAAGTTTTGTCAAGGTTGCTAGGTCCAAGTAATGAGATATCATCTTGCCTCATCTACGCCCTCATCACAACATTCATGAGATGGGAGTGTCCTTGCCATCAAGTGTCTCGATTCCAAGTAGTCCCAAAGGTATAGATGGCATGATAGTTGAACTAGTGGATGATTTTTTTTAGGGCACTTCGCATACAAATGACTTAAGGAATCTCAAGTTGGCCTTTTCTCAATTAGCTTGCTCTCATTCAAGGAAAAGGTGAGATGTGTCCTGGGTGGCTACAAGTCCAATAGCATGCGATTGGCTCTTGGTTTTGATCTCCTAGGCCTCTACCCCTTCCTCGATCTAATGCCATCACCGGTAGTATTGGTCTAAAATCCATTAGAATAGGATTACCCTCTTTGTCATAGGAGATGTAAGGGTTTATGTATGCCTCTTCCTTGTTTGGCTCCTTGACATAATGCACTAGAGCATCACTCGGTGGATGGGTCATGAAGGGTTGAGGTGGTCTAGGTATGCCCATAGGGTTGATGTCCATTTTGGGGGCAACTGGCTTGGAATAATTAGGCAATGGAAGAGCTAATGGAGCTCCCCTTTCGAATTGTGGTGTCCTATTTCCCAAGTAATATGGCTGGTTGTAAGGCTATGGGTATGGTAATCTCCTCGGTAAATGGCAATGCATGGCATCATGGCCAAACCTACTACAATTAGCACAAGGTATGGATCTAGGATCCATGCACTTGGCCAGGAGGTGGTTCCCTCCACAATGCATGCAGTGGATGTGAGGTTGATTAGGTCTCCTTATCATCTCTTCGAGCTGAGCTAGCTCTAGCTTTACGTCATCCAGTTCTTGGCTCAGGTTAACACTCTTTCCTTTCTCTTGGGTGCTCTAGCTCGATCTCTCACTAGCTATCATGGCTCTCTCTGAGGTTCTAGAGGTTGTGCTATCTCAACTTGTGGGTCTTGAGTTCATCTCCTTGAGTAGGTCATCCACTCATATGGCTTCTTCAAAGACCCTAGCTAGCACATCCCTTTGCAGGGTTGAGTTGCTTACCAAGGCCTTGTAGATCTCTTCGCTTTGGATTCTCCTTATGAACACAGTGGAGACTAGTAGGTTGCTCTACAATGGTTGGGATTCTCTTGAAGAGACTCCCTACATGGGTGGCATACTCTCAAATGTCCTCTTTGTCCTTTTGATGATGACTGACATTCATTAGTTGAACAATAAGGTTATTCAAGTACCCTACCTCAGAGAATCTCTTGATGAAGAGACTCTTGAATTGTTGAAATTATTCTGTTTGGCATTGTCTAGACTAGTGTACCACGTCTATCCTTATCCTCAAGACAAAGACCAAAAGCCTATGCACATTGAACAGGGTCTATTAGGCCGTTCACCTTACATATCTTCTCAAATTTCTCTATGAAGCTATGTGGGTCCTTATCAAGTTGATACTTGTTGAGTTGCTTGGAAACTACGGGTATCTTTGTTTGGCTTTTTGAATTTGGAGTAATACCTAGCCTTGTTAGCAATAAAGTTGCTAGGGCTTCTCTGCTTTGCTTCGCAGGCGTGTTATCTATGAGTTGCTTCATGAGAAGCTCACTCAAAGTGAGGTCAGCTTCAAGCACTCTTTCCCTATGAGTGTTGGGTCCTCTTCTATTTCTATTGGCAAGTGCTAAAACTCGTCGAACCTCTTGCATTTCTATCTCCTTCCTCAACCTTTGAGCTTGTTGCTCTCTTGATTATAGGTGGCTATGCCTTACAATGCTTTCTTTGCCAATCTCTACTCTTCCTTGAGGTCCGCTATGATATCCTTGACTGGTCTATTGTGGTGCTCCATTTTGGTTTGCAAATCATACCGTTTTATCAAGCTGAATGGCGGACTGGGAAGTCTCCCAAGTTGAGCTCACATTTTTTGGGATTGGTATTGGAACTTGACATTTCATTGGTCTCTTGGGCTACTAGAGTGTCGATCAAGCTGATCAAATCGGGTAAGATTGAGTCCCTAATTGTGTCAGCTCCTTTTGCTCTTGAAGAGGATTGCTCTAAGGCTTAGTATTCTCATTCACACATTCAAGATCTAAGGGTCTTCTCCTTTTAGTGGGTTCATTCAGTTTTGCTTATCTTACATGTGAGTCTTTGTTATTTCAGACAGTTCTCAATTTTAAGTGCACTCAAGTGCTCGTGGGGTGCTTCCCCTAGTTGTGCACTATGTGAAATCAAGCTTTTAGCTTTCTAGGTGCACTTCAAGTGATTATTTATGTAGTTGCCAATGTGCGACTATGATGAAAACAATGAGGTGCAACACACACTTTTCTAGTCCGCTCTTGCAGGTGTGCTGGGGTTGTTGGAATAGGTTCGTATGGGTCCTTTAAGATGTTTCGAATGGGTGGTCTGATAGGTCGTGTTTGTAGTTGCTTATTAGGCCACTAAGTCACGATTTTTGGAGTTTGGAGGCTTTGTGAGCCTTTTGATGTGTCTAGAGGCCTATTAAAAAAAAACATAATGGCAAATCATTTTTACATATTTAAGAAACGTGGATTGGAATGTGGGGGGTGTTGCTCTGTGCTCCAAGTTGGGCTCTATCTGGTCTAGGGTATGTTGGTTTTGTCAGCTCTCGAGTTCTATTTTTAGTGTCCGAGTGTCAATCATCCAATTCCCAAAATTGGACTCTCGAATTCTAGCTCCATTCGAGTGGTCAACTTAGACAGTTTGAGTTCGACAGGTCAAGTACGACTATTTGAGTCTGAATGCCTGATTTTGGGTGGTTTGAGTCCAAGAGTTCAAGTTGGATAGCCATCCAAGTCATATGGTCCGATTGGCAAGTTTGAGGAGGACAATCCAAATAGGGTGGTTCGAGTCTAGAGACTTGGATGAACAAAGTGTGTCCAAGTGGACAAGTGGTTTGAGTGTGTTGAAGTCTGGTGACTTAGATGAGGGAAGGACATTCAAATGGACAAAAATTGGGACAAAAATCGGATGGTCCGATTAGGGCAATTGGACCCTGCAGTGCATGTGGGAGCTCACATTGCTCGATCGCCAAGACCCATGGTCCACTTATTGTTTCAAACATTTCAAGCCAAGTGCAATAGCTACCTCTCACATTGCCATACACACTCTCACACCTACGAGTGTAGTGAGCTTAGCTCCATGCTCGATCAAGTTGCCTCCACCCTCAAGCACCAGTAGCTCTATGACCCAAGTGCAAGCTTCAATCGAGCTTGATCCTTAAGCTCCAAGCTTCATGCTCCATTACCACGCATGCTAGAAAAGGGAAGAGAGGAGAAGAGAAGAAGAGAGAGGAGAAGATGGAGAGCTTCTCCACCACAGTCCCTCACCCTCACACACTCACTCCCTCACACTCTCACACTCCCTCTCTCAAGAACAAGCACAAGCAGGCAAGAGCAAGAAGAAGAAGAGGAGAGTTACTTTTGGCCACACACAAGAATGGGATTCTCTATTCACTTTTTGGCTTTTATACATGTCCTAATGCCTTTTGGGCACCCACCCCTTTTTTATATGATTGGTCATTTAGCCTAGGTTCTCTTTTTCTATTTCCTTTTATTTACATTGTAGCTTCATCCATGCATGTCTACTCTTTACAAATTGCACAGGAGGGAGCTTGGCACTCTTTTACAAAGATTTAGGGGCACCATTGCATTTAAAAATGTGCCTCTTTCATTTTTTCACTCGCCTTGGGTTTTTAAGGTGTCTTTGTGCTTTTGACCCTTTTGGCCTTGGGTTTTCAAGCAAGCTCAATCCTCAAGCTCCAAGCTCCGCCATGCTCCATTGCTACACACAAGACAAGAGAAGAAAAGAGAAGAAGAAGAAGAAGAGAGGAGAAGATGGGGAGCTTATCCACCATGGTTGCCCACCCTCACAGACTCACACTCACTCTCACACTCCCTCTCTCAAGCACAAGCACAAGCAAGAAAGAGCAAGAAGAAGAAGAAGAGGAGGATGAGAGCTACTTTTGGCCACACACAAGAATGAGCTTCTCTATTCACTTTTTGGCTTTTATATATGCCCTAATCCCTTTTGGGCATGCACCCCTTTTTTACATGTCCGGCCATTTTAGCCTAGGTCCTCTTTTCCTATTCCCTTCTATTTACATTGTGGCTTCACTCATGCCCATCTACTCTTTACGAATTGCATAGGAGAGATCCTGGCACACTTTTACAAAGATTTAGGGGCATCTTTATACTTTAAAATGCACCTCTTCCATTTTTGCACTTGCCTTGGGTTTTTAAGGTGTCTTTACACTTTTGGTATTTTTTTTCTCTTATGTTTGCTGTTGACCTGCCTTTTTTCACTTTGCCCTATATTTTAAAATTTTCTTTTGCTTCCCTCTTTTTCATTTTTTATATTTCTTGCATTGGGGTCAACATTACCCCCTTTCTAGTCGAGTGCTTGTCCCATGGCACTTGTGGGCTTTGTTGATGAGGACTCCGGTGGTTGAATGGTTATCATGGAGGTCGATGATGGGGCCTTACAGGGATTAGACGTGGAGAAGAAGCATATCAAAATGTTTTAGATTGTGGAGACCGAGAGTGGATTGAGTGGGTGATGGGGCCCTCAAAGTTGATAGGTTATCACGGTTGGTTGAATTCTCCTAAAAAGGAAAAGAAGGTGCACTACCTAGGGGATGTGTCCACCTTGTCGTGTAGTACATTGTGTTCGTTCCAGTGGAACATTGGGAGTTGGATCAAATCAAAGGAGGTAAGCTTGGGGTGTTGTCCCATACTTGAGGACCCAGTTCGTGTAAAGGGGAGATGCAGTGGGTGTAGCTTAGGGAGACAAGTCTAACCATAGGTGAGTGTGACCTTCCTAGGTGTAGCTTGCCCTTGATGAGCTCTAAGTGTGAAGTGGGGGAACAAAGGGGCTAGGGGTTTGGGCACGAGCCAGGTGATCGAGGCCACCGGACGCACCTAACTTGAGAACCCCTAGGTGCAGTGATTGTGGCACTCTGATGTTATAGTGGACTTCGCTTATTCTTCCTTTTTATTCATTGTGTCTTTTATTTTATTTTCTTCTTTTTTCTTTGTTTTATTTTTCCATTCCATTCCCTTTCTTTTCTTTTTTCTTTTTGGTACAAGTAGGGGGAGACAAGCTAGTGTTATCCTTAGGCTCTTTAGGAGGTTCATGAGGGGGCCTAAGGGATTTGCTAAAAAGAATGCTCGGCTTATCATGTAGCCCTTCTGACTAATCCTTACATTGAGTAGCGTAATAGAGAGAAAATGATGGTTATACTTTGAGAACCTGCTATTGCTCATATCTTCTAAGAGACTCATGCAAAATGCTGGCAAGAGAGCGACCCTTAGCATGAGGTGCATCATTGCACCCACTATCTATTCTGGCATTGATGTCAAAGTAGAGCAGTGGTAGGTTCTCTTCCTGTGGTACTGGCTTATGTTTCAATAGGATTCATAAGAGACAGAGGTAATTACAGGTGGTAAGGAAGGCATGGTTAGGGCATGCTGTGAATTCATCTAGGAAGTGAGTGATGGAAGGTCAGAGGTATTGAGCTTAAAAAATAAGTCACTCTTTAGGGCTGGAGGTGTTGGCATTATATATCAAGAGGAAGTCATACTTGTCATGCTTCCCCTAGTCAAAATCCACACCGTGGCATCTTGGGTAAGCCATATAAGTGGGGCCATTCCTTTTGTATGGGAGAGTATTACAAAAGGCTATCCATGCCTCAAAATTTTTGTCTTGGATCTTCCGATACCATTTAGGCTGGGACTCGTAGCCTTTGACTTTCCTTGGCTCCTCCATCACCTTATCCTCCCAATATCGGGCATGTTCTCTTCTCCACAATATGGGATTTTTGACTCTCTCATCTTGCCACTACTTTCCTAGTCACTTGGAGATTTGTATGGCCCCTTCAATCACTTGCGGAGGTAGCACCTTATTGAGAGCATCATGGTAGAAGAATTTGAATTAAAATGGCGCCCTAGTGATTTGACTCCCATGCCTAGTTGATTGGAAATTGTTCCTCAATTTGTAGCTTTTGGACATTGAGTATTGCTTGTGGCGTGGCATTGAATTTTTTCCTTGTGAGATCGGCCAATTCCTTGCATTTTCTTTTTGCCTTGATTATTCTTTCCAAGGTGGCTGGGTCTTCTTCTTGGCCTTCTGCTTCTGTTGATGGAGGCGAGGGTAACAAAATGACCTTTGGGGTTGTCAAGTTGCTCCAAATCTGGGCCTTCCTTTATTGATGGTTCTGCTTGGGTGGTTGTGGTTGGCTATTCTTGGTGTCCTTGGTCTCGAATTTCTAGCTGCTCTAAGTCTTCTCGAGAGAGCCCTGCTTGCAGCAGTAGAATCTGCCTTTGTTGTTCTAGACTTAGGCTTGAGCTAGTTCTTTTGGGTGTGTCCTTAGAGCCCATACTTTATGGCTCTTCTTCTGATTTCCAGTTTCTTCTTTAGGCCTCCTACATTGTCCTCATCTCTTGCCTGAGTTATATGAAGCACAATATTTAGGAAGGCCTATTATTGAACCTCTAGCCCCACCTCTATTGCTTCGGCCCTTGCCTTTGCCATGATCCTTCCACTTTCCACTAGAATGAGGTAGTTGTCCAGTCTCTGACCCTTCTAATATTTCTCTCTTCCTAGGCCTTGGCCTCTCTTCCATCCTTCCTTGACTATAGCCTAGCTCTCCTAATAATGTCACCATCAATTCTTCTTGTTCTTTCCAACTGTTGTGAAGCATTTTTACATTGTCTTGTTTATGGCAATTCAACTCTTCTTGTAGCCTTTCCCACTCTTGTAGGGTGTTGGTTCTTTTCCTTTAGTAGCTTTTGAGTAGACACCTTGTCCTTTTGTGCATTGGCCTCTTGTAGTTCTTTCAGTAGTGGCTCTTTTTTCCTTTTCTCTTTATGGTATTGTGCATAAGCTTGAGTATTCACTCTTTTCATCTCCTCTGTGAGCTCATCTGCGGTCTTTTTTAGTTGCTCAAGGACCTCTTCCATGTCCTTGTGTCCCTACATGAGGCTTGAAAAATCCATTTCCAAGCTTGTTTCCTCCTCTATCTTCTCCAATTGGAGCTTCTAAGCCTACCTTTCTATCCTTTGCAACTAGAGTTCTTGTGTGCCTTCTTCTTTTCTCACCTCTAGCTCCTTCTTTGCTTCTAACTCCTTCTTTAGGTTGTTCAACTACCTTTGATAAACAGTCACATGCTTTGTCTTCTCAAGGTGATAGGTAGTGAATACCTCTTTTTCAATCTCCAGACCTACCATAGTGGTTTTTCTTTCCTCTTTCATTTTTTCTAGCTATCCTTGGTGCTCCTATACATATTCATCATAATTAGCCACTAGTGGCAAGGCTAGCGGCATGTATATAGTTGATGTTTCTACTTTGGACTTCTTTGGATCCTTTCTAGATTCATCATCCCACCCCTGCGGGGCCAGCAGCCTCTTTGCCCCGAACATAGGAGCTCCACCACTAGGCACTAGGCCTAGTTGCTTTGAGCTCAACAAGTACTGCACCAACACCAGCATGTTGCTTTGGTCCACTTGTACTTTTGAGGTCTCTAGAGTGGTGGCATGTGTGATAGTCAAGGCTAGAGATGGTGGGTGTAGTGGGGCCTTTCCCTTTCCCATCACGATGGGTTGAGCCCTCTCTTTTGCAACGATGCCTGATCTTGGTTCTTCTCTTGGGCTTCTCTTTCTTGGCTCTTGAGGGTAGGAGGCCTCCTTGATTGTTAGTCTAATGGCCAAGGCCAACTACTCATCATCTTCTCTTTTCAACCTCTCCTCCTCCTCTAGCTACTTCCTCCTTTTCTCCTTTGCTTTTCAAGATTATTCTTCAACCACTCATTCTCTTCCTCCAACTTCTTCCTTCTCTCATCCTCCATCTTCTTCGACTCCTCTAGCTGCTTCCTCTTTCTTGTAGCTTGCTTAGTTTCTTCTCTTTGCATCCTTATTGCTTCTTCGTCTCCTAGGTTCCCTGTGGAGAAGGAGACTAAAATCTTCTTTGACTCCTCTAGCTGCTTCCTCTTTCTTGTAGCTTGCTTAGTTTCTTCTCTTTGCACCCTTGTTGCTTCTTCGTCTCCTAGGTTCCCTGTGGAGAAGGAGACTGAAATCTGTACCTATAGTGGTGATTGAGCTGGAGTGCTTTGGAGTCTCTTCCACTACTTCAGGGTTTTCCAGGTCTCCAACAGCCTCTTGGATAATTGTGGTGAGTACACCTTTGAATCCTATGCTTGAGGCCTTGCCTGATGGTTTCTTCTGTGCCTTCCACGCTATGGAAGGTGAGGATTGCCTACTTGATAGTCTTGCATCTTTGACTAGTGCCTTTGCGAAAGCTTCAATGGTTTTTTGCACATAGCTATTCCAATTCACTTCATCTAAGGACTTGGCCGTGAGGTTCTCTAGTAATGGCACTCCAATCCTACTCGTTAAATCATTGTACCTATGATTGGAGAATAGGGCATGGATTGTCTTTGCATGTTGCTTGACCTCAGGCTCTAGAATGTCAGCTAGGTTGACTTTGTCATTGGTGTAGGGCCTTGTCCATTCCTAGCATACTATAGACATCTCTTTTAGGCCGCCTCTCAATTTTGTTGACCAAGCCCAGTGCTCTTTCCACCATTTCGGGGCTCACTTCAACTTTGACCATGTGGGTTTCTTCTCCTTGTCTCACCTTATAGTGTCGTGGTTCCTGTTAGCATCAAAAGTTCATAGGAATTCCACGCAATTGCTATAATCCACGACTTTCTTGACCTTCTCTACATACTTGCTCAAGTTGCATTGGTCAACAATCTACTTCCTAGCCTATTCTTCCATGGCCATGTCTTCTAAGTTTAGGACGTTCCTAAACTTAAATTGGGAAGGCCCTTATTTCTACCGTTAGGTTGTACTTTGCCTGCTCTTCTTTTATGAATGGAATCTTGCTGCCTTTGTCTTGGCCTGCCACGTTAGATTCCTGTCATGACATCACAACTCACAATTAGTTTTCTTGAGACAACTCTTGACAAGATAAGTAGATAATGAATGCAAGTTATGGAAAGGTAAAATGCTTTAGTGTAGAATGAAAACTTTTGCTTCAAGGATCAATCCACACACTCCAACAAAAATTCTTGAATTTTTATTGATCATAAGTTGACCTTCATTTGTCTTTTTAGCTTTTAAAATTTGGTTGAGATTTTAAGACATGTCTTCTTTTCCAGCTTACCTTCTTCCCCCTAGCAGAATGATGTGAAACCTTCCTAGGATTGGAGGATGAAGGGTTAATGGCATTAAGCACATGTTGCGGTGCTTCACTTTTGCATGAGCCACACGTAGAAGTGTAGGTTATGCTCCAATTGAGCATGTCGGTACATGTCATGAGATCGAATGCCTACATGTGTAATCTAGGTTAGGACATTAGTTAGGAAGTCATTGGAGTTCATTTTGCTAGCAATATGCAGTTCTTTCTTAGGATCCAATTGAAATAAGGGTGGGCCATGACATATTCCTTTAAAGGTCATTTGCACATGATGGCTAAGACTCTGAACGAGGTAGGAGCCACATAGGTAGGGTCATACTCAATGGTTTTGATGGAATGTCCTTGCTCGGAATTGGTCATAATTTGGTAGCCCTCTTGTTCCCATTGGAGATGGAGAGCATACCATTTATGTAGAAAGGAAGAGTCAGTGTCTGCCAACTTTTTAAGTTCTTCTAGCTCTTGGCTTGTGGCAGAGACTTTGCTCTTGATATAGGAGGTGATCAACTCTTGGGAAATCTAAGTGGTGATGAGTTCTTTTACTACCAGGGGGACTTTAATAAACATGAACTTAGATTCTTCCTGGGTGCATGGTAGCGTGCATACATCAATTGCCAAAGGCTCTTCTAGGAGACCTAAGTCCAATGGCTCATAGCTTTTAGCAAGCATAGTGAAGGTGGCATCCAAACATCTAATGCAAGTGACCAAGTCATCCCCTTGTGTTCTTAGCTAAATCTGAGGCCAAAGTGAGAATAGATTGATGCTTATAAGAGAGTCTAAGGCCTATGAGAGGTTGGTGTTTGAATGGGCTAGATAACTTAGCAATTGATGCCTGGTGTGTGGATTGGTTATTAGTAGAGTGCTCATCAGAGCAACTTGTGTAAGGGGTTTGTCTTAAGGCTTTGAGCTTGCACTGCTTCTTGCTTGTGGAATAGCAAGGTCATTGGGAGTGTCAGGCTGTGTTGGTTTATGGGCAACAAGTTACATTTTTGGTCAATAGACCCCTTGAGGCTCTATGGGTTTCATGGCCTTTAGTTTAGGCAGCTTGTCAATTTTAGGTGGCTTAGAAGGTTTTAGAGCTGGTCGGCGGGGCTGAGGAGCGTGCAACACCACTCATGATCTTAGGAAACCAAATTTGGTTTTTGCTTTCATAATAGCTTTGAGTACGCAACAGGGCTCTTGAGCTCAACATTGCCAGTTGTTTGACTAATATTGTGGACTTTGAAGGGTCCTAATCCTCTAAATTTCATTTTTTTCTTATGGCCCTTCACATAGTACAACAACATAAGGTCGCCTTACTCGAAGTCATGATGTTTGACATGCTTGTCAAACCAACTCTTGCATCACGCTTTTTCACAAATTATAGCATAGGTAGTTAAGAGCTGGATCCAAGAAAGACGTTCTAGCTCTACTATGCATTCCATCCATGTCTCCTTTCCATTCCATCTCTCTTGTATTGCTACTCTCAAGCTTAGAACAAAAAACTCTACCAGTAGGATGGCTTTAGTCTCGTAGGTTAGCTTGAAGGGTGTTTGCCCCACTTGCCATCTTATAGGCTATTCTATAGGCCCATAGTGCTACCATGAGCTTGTTATCCCAATCGCTATGCAAAGTAGACACCACTTTAGTCAGGGAATTCACTAGGATTTTGTTCATGGATTTCTGACCTTTGGCTTGAGGGTACTAGGGTGATGATTTCCTATGGATGGTCAGGAATGTGGATAGAAAATGCGCAATTACTTCATTAATGAAGTGCATGCCTTGGTTGCTAACTAGCTCAATGGGGTAGCCGAATAGTGAGATCACCTACTCCCAAAGGAATTTTAGCCGTAGTCCTAGCATCATTCTTCCTGGTGGCTCAAGCTTTGGCTCATTTTGTGAGATAGTGGCCACTATGATGTACTTGGATTGAAGTACTACGTTGTGGGATTGATTGGCCCAATGAAGTTGATTCCCCATTTTTCAAAGGATTTTCATGCTATGATCAAGGTCAACTCCAACTTATCTTTATGAACATGGACCTTGGTCCTTTAGCACTGTTCACACACTCATCTTCGCAATAAGCTATCATATCCAAATCTATAAAGCTGGCCTTTTTGATAGTTAGGTCTCTTAGGTAATCCATGCTCCAAGATCTAGACTATGTCATCTACCCAATATGGTGTTAAGTCTGCCCTTGAATAAGTCTTTTTCAATACACATGCTACACATGTACGTATCTCGAGTAGGTCATCTACAATCCCCTGTTCCACAGCAGCTTCTCCTGGGGGTATGCGGGACATGTGATCGGCCATGTAATGTTACTTGCCCTTGTGTACAACCAAAGAGAATTCAAACTCTAAAAGCAAAGCAGCAATCTAGTTATGTGTCCTGTACCATAGGGTTTATTTACAAGATAAAGCAAAGCTGGATGGTCCACAAAGAAGGTGAAAGGTGTAGCCAAAAAAAAAAGCCAAAACTTCTTTACAACAAATACCATGGCTAGGCCTTCCCTCTTTATTGTGGAGTAGCTCATCTTCATATTTGTGAGTTGTCTGCTAGCAAATCTCACCGGATAGTCAAGATTGTGTTCATCGAGCTGGCACAAGAAGACAACTCCCATGGCAAACTTTGGCGCATCAATGTGCATGTGGAATGTTATGCTCCATTTTGGGGCTTACAAAATAGGTGCAATAGTGAGAGCCTTTTTCAATTCCTCATAAGTGTGTTGGCCCTCCTTTGGTCCACTCCTTTGGTCCACTTGAATACAATCAACAGCTTATAAAGTGGTATAGCAATCAATGCATAGTTCAAGACGAAGCGCCAATAGTACCCTATGTATCCCATGAAGCATTGAACTCCCTTATAGTTTGTTGGTAGTGGCAAGTCGACAATAACCCTAATTTTAAAGAAGTCAATGGCAATGCCATTCTTGGATACCATGTGCCCTTAGATACATCAGTGTTTTACTTAAAATTGGCACTTTAAGGGGTTTAAAGAGAGACTATACAATCTACATTTTTCAAAGACTATGCAAAGCTTATCTAGGTGTTCCACCCAATTAGAGTGTATGCATAGGTCATCAATGAACACCTCTAGTTCTTGTCTAAGCATGCCTTTGAAGATGGTGCACATTAGATACTGAAAGGTGGTAGGTGCATTAGTCAACCAAATGGCATGGCTATGTAAGCAAATACACCCCATTTCATAGCGAATGCCGTCTTGTGTCTATCGTTGTTAGGGTGCACTTGAACTTGGTTATAGCACGAGAAGCCATCCAAGAAACTATAGGCTTCTTTTTCCGCTACTCTCTCGAGCATGTGCTCCATGTAGGGCATTGGATAATTGTCTCTCTTAGTTGCGGCATTGGCTTTTTTGTAGTTTACACACACTCAAATTTTTTTGTTCTTTTTTAGGACAATCACGATGGGTGATACCTAGTCTATATGCTCAATCTCATAGATAAATCTGACCCTCAATAGTTTATCGATCTCTTCCTTAATGGCATGAGCATGCTTCAAATTCATCGAGTTACTACTTTACTGGAGTTTCATCTAGAGTCATTGGAATGTTTTGTGTTACGACTCTTGGATCGACTCCTTTGAGTTCAAGCAAACACGCCTATGTACTCTCACAAGAGAGTAATGAGATCAACATCCTCTCACTTGGTCAAGTCTTCAGCTCTATAAACACATGTGATTCTTCTCCCCTTGCCTTATTAAGTTGACTTCCTTGACTTTGGCAGGCCTTTCTATCAGTTCACATGCCTATCTTTGCCTCTTTGCTCCCAAAAAGATCACTACCCTATCTCCCTTTTTGAATTTAGTGAAGCTCTTTGGTAGGTCCTAGGGTTTTCTTTGTTGTTCTCAGCCTCCAACCCCTTTGGTTGCCCTCTCTTTTCCTCCTTCAGCCGTCTATTCCTTAGATGGACCAACAAGTCCCCCTTGATGCATCTGATTTTAGGTGTCAGGGTATCTCTAGATCGCTCTTAGAGAGCTTACTCCCGATTTTGAGTTAAAACTCGCAACCCTCACTAGAGAAGGAAGTCTCCCATGAGTGGTCGTAGCTTTAAGGCTGATTCTATTTTGAGAGGCATGGCACTAGGCTGGACTAGCCCTACTTGCTCATAGTCTATCACACCTATGCTCCAACCAGTGCAATCACATTCAGTTTTGAAGACTCCTCTTTCAATTCTAAAAGTGTTGGCCCTTTGTGGCTTGGAGTATACTCTTATTTGTTTGATCAGTCCGGCTGTCTATGTCATACTCTATCATCTTGGCCTCTTCTTCACTTTTCTCATTCACGTAGTAGCAGTCCTTCTACTTGTCATCCAAATCACTATGTTTGACTACTTGTCATTGTCTAGGACTCTATTCTTAGCCCTTTTTTTATCAATGATTAGTGCCCAATTGTACATAAGGTATAGGCTATGCACCTTGGTCCATTGCCACTTCAGCCCATCCATGAGGTCTTGGAGTGACTTGAGATTGGTGGCTTAAATATTGGCTAGCTCCCTCATCAAGTACTCTTCAAGAATCCCTTGGAGCTCAAGTTTTTTGGAAGGAATATGGAAAGGGGTAGAAGTTCGTCACCTGCTAGGGCTTCTAGCCATCATGAAAAGTGGCACTGAAGGTGGGGTCTTACCCTTCAGTAAGCTGGGATGTGGTGGCTTTATGGGACTCACCTATTGTCCTTGCATCTTGCTTATAATCCTCTTCTTCATTAAAAAATGGTAGGTCGACGGTGACTAGCACATGCATCCAATCCCGTTCATCTTCAGGGGCAAGGAATATACTTTGTTAATGGCCCATAAGAATTCTTGGCTTGTGAGTCTCCCTTCAAGATAGAGGAGATGGCATCCAAGTAGACCGGCACGGTCTTCCAAGTGTCCATCTCAACTCTTATTGCCTCTGACCTATTATCTATTGAGACTGAGTTGAGACTTCAAGATCTTGTGTGTGACCGACAGTGTCTTAGTTGTGTCCAGCTATATCAACATGTGTGGGACATTTAATAAGTCACGTTGGTCAGTGTGACCTAACTAGAGTTAGTCATGGTTAGTTAAAACCTTGTGTATGACTTACACTTGTGTAATGGAATAATGAATAGAAGGATCAGGGCATGACTGAGCTCACTCTTGGCTTTCCTCTATCTGTCTCTCTCTGTCTCTCTTAACATGGTATCAGAGCCATCTTGGATGGGCTCTCTGTAGCTTGACAAAGTGAAGAAGACTTGAAGATTGAAGAGAGAGGATTTTTGTGAAGAGGAGTAGATTGCCATTGTTCATGTTGAGTAAGTGTTAGGCCATTTATGTTTCTCTTTGCTATTGGAGTGTGACTGGGTTCTGTCTAGAGCATTTGGAGGCCTCATTGACCACATTAGAGAGAGCACTGATCATCAGTGTGTTGAAGATTTGTTGGAATACACCTTCAAGCTGCTAGCATGATTGCGCCTTGTATTCCTCATGGATGCTAATCAATAAAATAATCACTACTCAAGTGATCTATAGCTTGCATACACACTTTGGAAGGTACTTGAAGGTCCTGACATGGAAATGGATTGATGGAAGCTCATTTTGAAGGTTATGCATAGGTATATAGACTTGGAATAGAGCATGAACTATTGTAAACAATGAATATACAGCATACACTGGATCTTGGTTGAAGCATTGAAGCTATCTGACATGCATTCTTGGCTCCATTGAATTGTAGATACATCATGAAAGATATATGTATTGTGTCTTATGCATTTCAGTTGCAATTTCTTGGACAAAATACTCAAATTTGAGAGTGTATGACATGTTGAAAACTATCATAAAATTGTGGACATCAAGCACTCATTTGTCCTAAAGCATTACACAACATTGGTTAGCTTATGTCAAATGTATGACATGGCATATGTCTGCTGAATGTCTGGATTATTGAGATGAGCATTGAATGCTCATGAAAGCTGAAGTTTGAAGGTGGAAAAAAATGCATTGATATTATCTTAGCTATGGTTATAAATAGGGAATGCATTCTATGACATTGTCTGTTGAAGACAAAGTATCTATGGTGGTTTGTATGATCATGTATTGACCCCTACACTTGATACCACATGTATGAAGTACTTTGAGGACATTTTGGAGCTAGATAAACCTAGGTTGACTGTGTATTAGCTAACTACAACTTGCAAGCTATTAAGAGATAGACAAATGATGTATGCTCCAAGAAGAGATGACCCGAATCACATATGCACAATCAGGAGAGTGAAACAACTCAACTTCTATAAAGCATTGTACTTGACAATGGAATGAATACAATATCATGATGCTTTGTACTTTCACTTAGTGCCTTGTCAATGTCAATTCATTATACAAGAGTGTCTTTATGAGTCCAAGCTAATCTATCTTGGAACCTAATTCACTTGTGCAACAGTTGGTCTCTCTTTGTCTATGGTTAACATGAGACTTGACTTCATCTTTCATCCTCCATAACTCTTTCCATGCTCTAGATCTTTGTTTTTAACATGGTATCAGAGCTTAATCGGGCATGGCACTAATCCTCTAGCTTCATTTAACTCTTATCTAGCTCAGTCCAGGACAAGTCTAGAACCCCATCTCCTACTCTTTCTTCTGGGAAACTCTTCCTTTGCTCACAGCGCAACTTGCTGTCACATCAAAATGTGACATTGTTCAGTGCGGAGCCTGGCATTATGAGAATTTGACCTTGGTGTCTCTACTATGCCTTGTGGTAGCCACACTTTCAACGTTACCTATGGAGACGGCGATTCGTTGTCCTGCCTATATGGGGCATTCAAACCCTATTCTATAGGCTATCCTCCATCCCATTCTTGGCCCAAATGGATGTGCCTGTCTCCTGTGGCAACCAAAAAATTATGGCTATCTGAAACCCTAAACAATGGAAGCCATAGCCAAAAACTTAAAAATCTTGGAAGGCTTGTCTTCTCTCATTGCCATTATCAATGGTGACTTTGATCACTCTGACATTATCTCTGAAGCCTCTACTATAGATCTAGAAGTGCCCAAGGAAGTTCAAAGATTACCTAGCAACATCTAGCCAAATATCAAGACCTTCAAGACATAGTATCTATTGATACTTAGCTAGTGCTTCTTGGCACTTAGAGCTTTAGCTTAATGAAGAGTAACTCATCTTATGATTTCATTTCAATTGGTTCAAAGCATATTTTGAGTCTGTAATGATTTGAAATTTTGATCCAAGTCTTTGTAAGTCTCAATATCATTGTAAAAGGACAGACGTTGCACGAATGTCATTGCGGTAAGACCTCCTTCTAAGATGATTGAACTGGAGCAGATAGCAAAATTCAATGGTGAAGGCTTCCACGCTTGGAAGGAGAAAACCATGTACCATTTCATGAGGAAAGACCTCTAGATATCTTTGAGGAAGATGATGCAAATGACAAGAAAGAAGATGTTGTTGAAGACCAGCCTAAAACAAAGGCATGGAAGAAGATGAACAACAAAGCTCTAGGCATTATTTCCTGGGGTCTATCAGATGATGTATTACAACACATCTCTGGCATTAGGGATGCAAAGAAGGCATGGAAAGAACATGATAAGATCTTTGGTACACAAGCAAAGAACTCAAAGGTAAAATTACTTATGAAATTTTATAAGTTGTATGTAAAAGATAGTTCATCTATGACTCTACATATCAACAAGTTCAAGAACCTTAAAACTCAACAAGCAACTCTTAAAAAGAACATTGATGAGGATGAGGCAATAGTAGTGGTACTTTCCAATGTTAATCATGAACCATATGAGAACCTTCTTTCAACACTAAGTAATATTCTCAACCTCTCACTTAAAGATATCGAGCACTCTCTTCTTGGCCGAATGTTCACTTTAGATGCTAGAATTCTTGTAATGGATGCTGCTATGTATGCTAAAGGAAAAGGAGTAGTTGCAGATATTGAAATATGGCATAAACATATTGGACATGCAAATGTGCAAAGGCTGAAATTAATGCAATCCAGAGGATTGGTTACAGGGTTGCCTTGCTTTAGAGTTGTAGAATTGCATAAAGTTTGTGAAGCATGCCAGTTTTAGTAAGCAGGAAGGACAACCCTTCTCGCATGATAGAGAAGTGAGTAGCAGTTCAAATCTTTTAAGGCAGCTATTGAAATAGAAACAGGCTTAAAAGTAAAGTACTTGAGATTAGATGGAGGGGGAGAGTACCTTTCTAATGAGTTCAGTGGCTTCTTGAGGACTCATGGGAAAAAGAGGCAATTTACTTGCAGGTATACCCCACAGCAAAATGGTGTTACAGAAAGAAAAAACAGGCATATTACAGAAGTTGCACGGGCATTAGTGGCTGAAAAGAATATGCCTAAACATTTTTGGTCTGAGGCTGTCCATACTGCTATTTACATTATGAACAGAACTCCCACAACTACAGTTCATGGGATGACTCCTGAAGAATGCTTTACTGGCAAGAAGCTTGATGTATCACACTTGAAGATATTTGGCTGTGTTGCATACGTTCATGTCCCAAATGAGCTACGGAAGAAGCTTGATCCAAAGGCAGAAAAATGTATTTTTATTGGATACTCTTTAGAGCAAAAAGGGTATCACTGTTATAACCCTCTCACTCTCACAGGTGAGTTCAGAGTGAGCAGGGATGTTATCTTTGATGAGATAGGAAGTTGGTATACACTTGCTGGTGATGGTTTGGATGATGATAATGATCAGGAGAGCTATGTGCAGAAAGATAAACCAGAATCACGGAGTCTTAGTGGACCATAAACATCATCTGGTACTACACCTATAGTGAGCCCTTGGTCTGGAAGACTAAGGAATAGCCCCACATCTTTGAGTGGATCTATAAGTGTTGTAGGGAAGGACAAAGGAAAGAAGAAAGTATTGGATAGTAATGGTGCATCTACCAGTCATTTGGGATTTGATGGAGATTCTAGTGGTTCGAAGAGTTTGGATGATGAGCTTGGCATTCCTTCAATCAGTACACTAGGTGTACAGAGAGCTCATAGTAATGTAAAGGCTCCCATTGAGTGATCTGGTGGTACACAGATCTAGCAGGGTCAGATACCCTATTAAAAGATTTGGTTTTGAAGGTTATGCAGCTCACCATTATGCTTATATGGTGAAACTAGTTGAGGATGTTGAGCCTACCTGTTTTGAGGATGCTATTGGTCATGCTCATTGGGATGCAGCAATGGATGAGGAGATGGCTGCCCCTTACCTAAGGGTAAGAAAGCTATTGGCTGTAAGTGGGTTTATAAAGTCAAGCATAATGCAGACGATTCAATTAGCAGGTATAAGGCTAGGCTGGTTGAAAAATCCTATGCTCAAACATATGGCATAGATTATGACGAGACATTCAGTCCAGTTGCTAGGATGGCAACTGTGAGGTGTGTGATTGCCTTGGCAGCAGCCAAAGGTTGGAGTTTGCAGCAAACAGATGTTAAGAATGCCTTCTTGCATGGTGAATTGCAAGAAGAAGTGTATATGGAGCAGCCAACAGGTTATGAGTTTTTAGAGCATCCCATATATGTATGCAGGTTAAAGAAGGTGCTCTATGGGCTGAAGCAAGCACCTAGAGCATGGTCTGACAAGATTGGAGAGTATCTTGTCAATATTGGATTTTGTATTTCTGATGCTGATCACTCTCTTTATGTAAGAAAGGGAGATGCAGGGTTGGTCATCATAGGCATCTATGTGGATGACTTGATTATTACAGGTGACAGTGACAATGGGATTACTGAAGTTAAGGACTTCTTGAAGAAGAAGTTTGAGATGAAAGATTTGGGTGAGCTGAGATACTTTCTTGGTATTGAGGTGATCAGATGTGATGATGGTATATGGCTGTCCCAAAGGTAGTATGGCTTGGATATGTTATCCAAGTATGGTATGATAGCATGTAAGCCTCTTTCAGTACCATTGGAGCAAAATGTGAAGCCGAGTGCTGATGTTGGGGATGAGATAGAAGACCCTACTATGTTCATGAGGATAGTAGGGAGTTTGATTTACATGACTATCACAAGGCTAGTCTTGAGCTATGCTGTTGGTCTTATCAGTCAGTTTATGCAGATGCCTAGAAAGCCTCATTTGGATGCAGTTAGACGTATATTGAGGTATGTGAAGTCCACTTTACATTGTGGGCTTTTTTATGAGGCAGGTAAGGATGTACAGGTCTTTGGATACACAGATGCAGATTGGGTTGGTAGCATGTCATACAGAAGATCTACAAGTGGATTCATGTTTTCCCTTGGTAGTGCAGCAGTCACATGGAGCAGCAAAAAGCAACCTACAGTTGCTTTATCGAGTATAGAGGCTGAGTATAGAGGTACTGCTATGGTAGCATGTGAGGTGGTATGGCTGCAAAAGTTATTAGGTGATTTGGACGTGCAAGGAGATGGTCCAGTTGTCATTCATTGTGACAACATGAGCAGCATACAGCTAGCTAGGAATCCAATGTTCCATGCAAGGACAAAACACATTGAGGTACACTACCACTTTGTGAGAGAGAAGGTACTTTGCAGGAGAGATTGACTTGGTATATGTTAGCACACAGGATCAGATAGCTGACATTTTCACAAAGGCATTGGGTGTAGAGAAGCTTCAAAAGTTCCAAAGCTTACTTGGAGTTGCAGATATAGAGTTGAGCTTGAGGGGGAGTGTTGAGATGGCAAGCTCAACATGTGCGGACATTGATGATGGACCACCTGGCTAGATGGGTCCGCACGTCCACACTTAGCATGTTGGTGGTCATTATGATACTCACATGGCCACTGACTTATCACTTATTATATTTAGTTTGTTACACCTAACTACAACTAGCAAAGACATAGCGCGAGTCAATTAGTGTAGTCGGTTATGCACCGTTTGACTTAGTAGGCCACTTTCCTTTATGTTGTATCTTATCTATACTTTGTGTACATTGCATAGTGTGTGGAAGAAGAAAAAAAACTAGAAAGAAAACGTTTTTGGCATCCATCTCTCTTCTTGTGTTCTTGAGTGAGCTTTCTCTTGTGTATACAGTGTGTGTTTGGCACAGCAGCTCAAGCAAGTCCCCCCACCACGCAATTCTTGACAGTATTTGGACACAACCCGGCTTTTGGGACACCTAAACACTTTATTCTTTATTTAAGCAAAAGGAAACACATCAGTCAAAAGCATGCTAATTATAAATTGGGTGATTTTTGAGCTTGGAGATTAATAAATTTATAAATACATGCCTTGTGAAGCGCTCACACAAGCCATGGGAAAAGATTGCACCCAATTTGTCTTTTTGTCTCATGTCATGCAAACCTTTCTTCTTGCTTTATGAGATTTTGTAGAGTTATTTATTCTTAGGGACCTTCCAACGTTCACTACATGTGCGTACAATATCTGATTTGCGTACCAGTGGTATCAAAGCGGAGCTAAGATCAAGGGCTTCCAATCGCTTACCATCTCACGCAAAGGTGAAGCTCCTGGAACGAACAGGATCTATAGGCAGTCTCATGATGAACCATCAATACCAACGTGTTCCTGGTAGTGAAGAACCCCTTGCTGTGCTGTCAGATCGTGAAGAAGGACCTCACCTAGGAAGCGAAGAACCACCTCTAAAGATTCTTTGTAAGTCTTTTGTGACATAGAAATAGAGAAGAAAATTTCAATTAGTTTGGAGCTTAATAAGCTTAAGAAAAAGTCTAAGCTCTTCAAATTTCAACGTCGACGGTGATAGCATGTACTCGGGGTCGTTGAATCTGCCTAGAACATGCCGCCATCTGGTCAATTTTTTTAAAAAATCACTAAGATTTCAACGTCGACGGTGATAGCATGTACTCGGGGTCGTTGAATCTGCCCAGAACGTGCCGCCATCTTGTTGATTTCAAAAAAAAAATCACTAAGATTTTACAAAGCTTAAGGTTTTTAAGCTTAAGGCTTAAAAATTTCAATCCTAAATCTCCTATCTAGCAGGTGTTCACACCAAGCTATTCCCGAATTAGTTTGAAAACTCCATCAAGCCTCTGTTCACACCTGCACTTTGACAGAGTTGATTTCCAGTAAGCACGCTATCATACACAGTCTATTTTTTGCTTGGAAGAAGATTGTCATCAATTGCCATACACGCAAAAGAAGCATGGTCAAAAAAGCCATTTTATAAAAAAAAGCTAGCCTTGTAAATCCAAATTTGAGCTACGCTCATCCTTCTAATGAGATTTCAAGTGTGTGAGGTTGTTTGAGATTTTTGCAGGATGTCTAATCAAAACATGGAAGATTTTATGGCCAAAGGTGATTTGCCAAAGCTGACGTTGGAGTAAAAATTGCACCTAATCATGATGCAACTTCAAGAAGAGCGAAGAGTACGTCAAAATTTGCAAGCACAATTGGCTACACTTCAACGATCCAGTATCGATCAAGATGGAGTGCAACCTGAAGATGTTATTCGACGTACAATTGACGCGACACTCGAAGCATAGTCTCTCAGCAGGAAAGAAACCAAGATAAGTAAAAGAAATTTCAAATTCCATTCTTTTAATGGGCAATGTGACGGGAAAATTATTCTTGCTTTCATCAAGTAGTTTGATGATTATTTCCATAAAGAGCAATATGCTGAAAAATATAAACTTAAGTGTGTCACTAACCATCTAGCAAATAGAGCATCGTTATGGTGGACTGTTGTCCACAAGAGTGTTTATTGTCCCTCTACTTGGGAGGCCTTTCAAAAGATTTGCAGAATTTTCTTCCACCTCAATTCCATGCAAAAGCAATCAAACAGTGGGATCTTTTGCAACAAAGAGAACATAAATCCATCCTACAATACACTCAGCGTTTCTGGAGTGCCTTACTTCAACTTCTTATGCTTGAAGATGTTCTTGAGGTGATCCACAAGTGCAAGTATATGTCCGGTTTGCTTGGTCACTTCTATGCAGAAGTGAATATGTTCAATCCAAAGACTTTGGAGGATGCGATTTCTTTAGCCCATGATGTTGAAGAAAAAATTCATGGATGACAAAAGTGACCGCAACAATTTCCAACTAAGGGTAACTTTGGTACAAAGCAATTCAATTCTAACTTTCAAACATTCAATCAAAATCACTTTGTTCCTTCTTCTTTCCGTAAACCCTGGACTCGACCTCCTACTTTACCATTAAACACAAATTCAAATCCTAAACCTTCTCTCCAGCCAAATCCCAACATACATAAATTTCCAACCATTACCAATAATGTTTCCAAAGCAAAGCCTATAGTTTGCTACAAGTGTCAAGGACGTGGACACTTAGCAGTGAATTGTCAATCCAAGAAGCAAGATGTTCAAATCAATCACTTGGGAGTGACTGAAGACGAAGACCATGAAGATATCACTGAAGATGATGATGATATCGACGATGCTTTAGATACTTTGCTAGGCATGCAAAATCCTCATTCATTATTAACAATGAAATATTTTGTGCATGGTCAAGATAAGATTGTTTTGCATGATGATGGAAACACGTATGATTTCATTCCCGCAAAGTTGGTAAAATAATTGAATTTATCTATTGTTTCAACTCATTATTGCATAAAGACTGCATTCTTAGGCACTAGATACAATGGTACTCAAGAAGTTCATAATTTAGAAATTAAAATTGGTGATTATGTTGAGCGCATAAATTTCTTGGTTGTGCGTTGCAAGCTAGTGATATTATTTTAGAAATGTCTTGGCATCACAAATATAATCCCGACATAGATTATTCCACACATTCCATGAAAATTCATCTTAACGGAAAACAAATCACATTACATGGAAGGCACACCATTGATAATTTTCCCCTAGTTAGTCACACACGTGCTAAATGTGTATTGAGAAAACGTAGCAAATCATACTTAGAATGGGTGAATGAAATTGAAGCTAAGGAAAATCAGATGCATCCTAGGCATGCACAATTTCTTTCACAATTTAAAGATTGTTTTACTGCTGATTTACCCCCTAGTTTACCAACTACACATCCTAAAGATCATAAAATAGACTTAATCCCAGGTTCTCAACCAACATGTAAAGCACCTTATAGACACAATCAGATTGAATAGAAAGAAATCCAAGCACAAGTTGATGAACTGAGGACTTATTAGGCCCAGTAGTTCTCCTTTTGGTGCACTTGTCCTATTAGTTAAGAAGAAAAATAATACCTATAGGATGTGCATTGACTATCATGCCACCCTAAACAAGATCACTGTTAAGAATAGATATCCGATCCCTAGGGTAGACGACCTCATGGATAAACTAGAAGAAGCTACTATTTTTAGTAAGATAGATCTCAAATTTGGATATCATCAGGTATGATTGGATACACCTGACATTTTCAAGATTGCATTTAGAACTCAATTTGGTCATAATGAATTTCTTGTTATGCCTTTTGGTTTGGCTAATGCACTAGCTACATTTAGTCGTATGATAAATCATATATTTTTGAAGTATCAAAATTGTGCAATTGTTTTCTTTGATGATATATTGGTTTTCAGTAAGAATGAGAATGAGCATTATGAACATCTATCTTTGGTTTTCAAATTGTTGAAAGAGAATCAATTATATGCTAACCTTGACAAGAGTGAATCTTTCCAAACCCAAATTGAATACTTACGTCACATTGTTTCTTCTAATGGTATTCGTGTTGATCCTAAAAACACAAAGGCAATTTTGAATTGGTCAATCCCTAAAAATGTGCATGAGTTACATTCTTTCTTAGGACTTGCCAGCTTTTATAGAAAATTTGTGAGAAATGTTTCATTGTTTGCATTGCCTTAGACGAAATTGTTAAAGAAAGATGTTGTGTATCATTGGTCTGATAACCAAAAAAAGCCTTTTGATTTGTTAAAACACGCTTTAACACATGCATCTATTTTATAATTACCTAATTTTAATCAACCATTCTTTCTAGTAGTCACTGATGCTAGCGGATTAGGAATAGGAGTTGTCCTCATGCAAGATTCACATCCCATAGCCTATTCTAGTTGCAAACTTAAACCCTCTAAACTGAAGTATTCTACCTATGATTAAGAATTATTAGCTATAGTTCAAGCCTTACATCAATGGAAACACTACCTAATGGGATCTGAATTTATGATCAAAACTGACCAACAAAGTATCAAATATCTCCTTAGTCAGCCACAAATTTCTGACCGTCATATGAAATGGGTTGCTTTCATTCAAAGTTTTCATCCACTTATCCAATATCAACCCGGAAGAGAGAATGTTTTTGCCGATGCATTGAGTAGAAGACCAAATATTCATAATATTTATGTTCTATCTTTTGAATCCCTTATTCCTATGAAGGATACCTATGACCATGATCCCAGTTTTCAAGCTGATTGGAACAAATTAGTTACTAATAACTGGATTCCAATTGATTCTTTGTCTTATTCCGATGGATTTATATTTTATGAGAAAAGATTGTGTGTCACTGTTCAATTTAGATAATTTGTGTTGCACGAAATTCATTGTCCTCCATATCAAGGCCATAAAGGCATTATTTCCACTTTAAGAACATTGGTAGAAGATTTTTACTGGCCATAAATTGTAACGTACCCGCCTCTCAAATTGCAGGACATGCCTTAGCAGCCCATTGAGAGATCAATCTAGAAAATGCCGCCCGACACTCCCAAGGAATGACACGAGGTTTACCAACTAGGGTCTCTCGAGTTTGTCTCGCAACGGAACTTATTCGGCCGTTCCCACTAGGATCGAGCGTCGACAGCCGCTCCACTTTGCGTAGATACAACTGGACCCAAGCAGACTCATACCGCACTTGGTTCAAAGAGAATGGAAGTATTTTTATAGGCTCCAATCCTTTTCATGAAAATAATGCAAGATTCTAGCTCTTTCTAAATGCAAACTAAGGTAATCCATTCAGTGTATAATACAAAAATATCTTCTATTATTAACCAGTAGAATGTTCTTCATGCAAGTGTTTGTGTCAGGAATTTCGGCATCTTATAATGTGTTTTCCTTAATCAAATTTACCTATCATTTCATTGACCATAAACATGAAATATCTTATGATTATTACAACTATCATAACTAGATTCATGCCTAGGTTCTTTACCTATCAAACCATGCAATATGAATTTTATTATGATCCCCTATCCTCATGAGATAAGCAAGACATCAAAGTAGTACCTGATTGTGGGGAGAAACTTTAGTGTTTACCCTTGGCAGTGTGTTTGCATGAGTGGTGGCATCTTGACCGGAATCTCCGTCCACGGTTGTGGGATTTCCATTCACTTGGGAAGATCTCCGCTTTAGGGCCATCCTCAATTATGAGACTCTCTGAGTCATGGAGAGAAAGTCCGTAAGAACCTTGGCCAAGAGACAATGCACGAATAGGGAGTGCCTATTGGGAACCGTGTATCTCATACATGAACTTCGATAGAGAGCTTTAATGGGATGCGTCTTCTTGTGCAGGGATTGCAGAACTCTAGCACTCCAATGCCACCTGAGCATATCCTGATGATGAAGATATACTCCCAAAGGCACAAAAAGGGAGCTTGGGAGGGAAGGTTGGAAAAGTTCTAGAACCTTCTCTCTCTCTCTCTCTCTCTCTCTCTCTCTCTCTCTCTCTCTCTCTCTCTCTCTCTCTCTCTCTCTCTCTTCTGCTCCTTCTCCTCCTCCTTCTCTCTCTCCCTTCCTCTTCTTCTTCTTCTTCTACCCTTCTTCTCCTTCTCTTTCTCTCCTCTTCCTCTTCTTCTTCTTCTTCTTCTTTTCTTCTCTCCTTCTCCTACTCTCTCTCTCCCTCTTCTTGTTCTTCTTGTCTTCTTCTTCTCCTTCTCTCTCTCCCTTCTCCTTCTCTTCTTCTCTCTCTCTCCTCTTCCTCTCCTTCCCCCTCTCCCTCCTTCTTCCTCTTCCTCTTCTTCCTCTTATTCTCTTCTCTCCTCTTCTTCTCCTTCCCTCTCTCCCTCTTCTCCTTCTTCTTCTTCTTCTCCTCTCTCTCCCTCTTCCTCTTCTTCTTCACCTCCTTCTTCTCTTCTTCTCTCTCTCTCTCTTCTTCTCCTTCTTCGTCTCCTTCTTCTTCTTCTACTCTCTCTCCCTCACAATGATCACATGGGGGGGCTGCTGATCGGATGCCGAGGTGGGGGGGAGGGGGGGTGGGGGTGCGCTGTACCCCAGACGGAGGGGGGGCGGGAGCGTACTGCAGAACCGGAGGGGAGGGCGCTATTTCTACTGGGGCCAGCTGGAGGGGGGCCATTGCCTGGCGAGGCTGGAGGGGGGCACCTGCATAGAAGATGGAGGGCGGCCATTCTGACAGTCGATGAGGGAGGGGGAGGAGCCTCCCCTTTTATAGGAGGGGGAGGAGGTGGGCATGGCCGCCACCCCTCCCACCTGGGGGCTGCATGCCCCCCATTACCAACCACATCACTTCCTCTCTCTCTCTCCCCGACGTGCTGTCAGCGGGGAGAGAGAGAGGGAAAAAATTTTGCATTAATAATAACTTTTTTTTCCCATTAAAAGGGGGGGAAGTTCCTATGCGGGGGGGAAAGAAAGGCATGGGCATATTACATAAATGGAATCTAATGTTTCTAACTTTGTTTCTGAGTATTTAATTTGTCAAAGAGTCAAGTGACACCATAGTAAGCAATATGTCTTGTTAATGCCTTTACAATTTCTTGAACGTCCATGGAAACAAACATATTTCAAAGGATTTTATAACTGGTTTGCCTAACACACAAGCTAATCATGATATGATTTGGACTATAGTAGATTGATTTAGAAAACAAGCATATTTCCTACCATGCAAGAAAACATTAACTGCATCTCAAGATGCACAATTGTTTTTGAAGACTACTTTCACTGACCATGGTTTGCCAAAAATCATTATTTTTTATCATGATTCTAGGTTTTGTAACAATTTTTAGACTACTTTGTTTGCTAATTTAGGTACTAAGATTGATTTCTCATCTGCATTCTATCCTGAAATCAATGGGCAAACAGAAGCTACAAACAGTACAATTCTAGATCTTTTGCATGCATACACAATTTCAAAACCACAAACATGGGATACACACTTGCATCTACTTCAATTTCTATACTATTTAATACACCACACATAGCTACACATAAAGCATCTTTTGAAATCATTTATGGATATAGATTGCCTACACTTGTTACATCATTGTTGAACAAAGTTAAAGTTGCTGATGATATTGCTAATACTCATGCTACTATTTTTGCTCAAGTCAAAGACATGATTGTGAAAGCCCAGTGATCATACATTAAACAAGCTAATAAGAAAAGAAAAGCTATGAGTTTCAATGTTGATGATTATGTTTGGTTACTCATTGAAAAGAGAAGATTAAAAAGTGTTGAGAAACACCATGTTGTTAAATTAGCATCTAGATTTTATGGACCTTTCAAAATAATTCACAAGATCAATGACAATGCATTTAAAATAGAACTACCCCAACACTGGAAGATACATATGTAACGTGGCCCTGTCTAGGCATGTTTTTAGCAGTCCATCAAGAGACAAGTCTAAGCGACACCACCCGACACTCCCATAGAATGTCACGGGGTTTGTTGCCTAAGGTTTCCCAAGTCCGCCTCGCAACAGAAGCGCCCATGGCCGAGAACCCACTAGGATCCACCTAAAATTTGGGTTCATAATAGACAAGGTCTCCTAACAACATTCTAGCATCGGGTTTTTGACATCCTACTTTACGTAGAGATACCCAATCCAAAGCAGATCCATACTGCACTTGGTTCAAAGAGAATGGGAAATGAGAGGGATGTGCTACTCAACCTCTTTGCCCATAGGGCATAGTCCCATTCTGGTCCCCTAAAACAACATGAATAAGGGTTCAAACCTAACAATTCCTAAAGGTCAAACGTCAGTAAAACCTTGTGAGAAGCCTCCCAAATTTTCAGGACCACCCTGACGAGTCTGTAGGACCCTTCAGAGATTCCGCCCACCCGCTTCCCTTAATAGCTTTAGCTTTCTAAATAGGTCCTACCACATTTATATGCGACATTTAAAATTAACTTCATTAATTAAGCCTTTTAGGGAACAGGGTTCGTTCGCATAATTTACAACACAGACATGAAAATAAAACAAGCAGTCCTTTTGACAAACAAGTTTCTTAACTTATCTTTAAGTTAATCTTTGTCTCTTGCCCATACAAGAGAATTATGTATCCCTTCTATCCAACAAAAGTACCCGGTTCAAATCACATGGCACCAAAATTTCCATCCTTTATCTAGAATAGGATGTTCCAATGCCCTAGATGTTGGGCTCACAGAAGTCTACAACTCTGTTCCAAACTCGGCAACAAGGGGTGTCCAGAGCTCCATTGACCCCGAGTGACCTAGGAGTGAGACACACTTTCAGTGGTTGGCCTTTTCACCACTCGACCTTCGGCCCATGAATCAAGTAGTGCCCTCTCGGGGTAATCTGCAGTGCGATCTTGGAGATGATCCACCCATGTAAAATATCCTTCCTTAACTAATCGAATTAAGAATCAAGCACGATTAAGGCAATCAGCCTAATATCATCTTCCAGTGAAACATTCCTTTATTTCCCATGGCTACTTGTCATTATTGACCCTTGCCATGCTTTTACCATCAAACATAATCACTTGGAATATTTATCCAAATCACAAATGCAACAATCAATTGATTGAAAAAAAACATTTAGGATGTTGTTCAATCAACCAACAAAACTAAATGTATTTTTCCCAAACAATACAAGAATAGACGCGATAATAATTCCATCACATATTCGCTCTCCCCCTTGGGATTAAAGAGTGATTCTATGCGAAATTTACTTAATACTTGTATGCACAATTCCTAATGCTATTCTTATTATAATTATGCTATTCATAACCCCCAACTGATTGCTCTATCAACAAATAAGCCATACACAACTAAGTGCAATTAACTTCCCTTAATACATGCACTTTTCAAACTCCATCTTTCAAATATTTGAGAAGAGGTCTATCCCTTCCCATGACCTATTCTTGTACATCATAGTATGGAGCCTAATGTATCTCATACGAGAATCAAAGCAAGCATCTAACAATTTAGAAATACATTACTTACGAACGGAACCATAGTTGGATTCATAGTGATGCCTTTGCCCGAAGCTTCATTGCTAGTTGTAGAATTGCCACCTGCATGCAACATTCTTTGCTTGGAGGCCATCGTCCGCAAGTAGACTCAAGAGATTAAGAAGGCGGAATAGATTCAAGATGGGAGAGTGTAAGAGAAGATGGCTAAGTCGTAGATCGAGATAAAGGGAATTGAACTAACTCTCTTCCTTGGAGCCTCTCGGGGTAACTATTCTCTCTCTCTCTCTACACACACACACACACACACACACACACACACACACACACACACACACACACACACACACACACACACACACACACACACACACACACACACACAATCTCTTGGAGGGGTATCCTTTTCTCTACCTCTCTCTCGCAGCCTCTCAAGGTCTCCTTATGCTCCCTTGTGCCTCCCCATGCCCCATATTTATAATGAATTAGAGAAGAGGGGATGAGGCTGACACTTGATTGGAAAGCTTTCAGATCACTCCTTCTTTCTCTCCCTATTCGAAGTGATGTCTACTGCCTGTAGACTGCGATCACGGTGCATGCGATTTCGCCAAAACATCACTTGTCTTTTCTTTTAAATGACATCCGGTTCTAGAAATCTCCATATCTTTTTAGGATAATATCTAAAATATTTAAAATATGCTAGTTTTGCCCAAAATCTAATATTTTTGGACCATCCAAACTATACACATTAATACTAGTGATTAATATGGTTCATAAGTCTCCTTCACATTGTAACTTCCGTGAAGGGTGGCTACAGTCCTTGTCAATCCGAGAAAAATATTGGATTTACGACTTGTTTTATATATATATATATATATATAAAATTAAATAAAATTTGTTAACTATTAACGTTAGTTAGTTTTTACCTTAGTTAGTATTTAGTTAGTAATCTTACTAATTAACTGACTAACTAACTTTCAAACTAACCCACTAACTTTTATTGCGTGGAAATATTACAACATAATACTTTTCATATCAGTTTATTACGACCTTTTAGAGGCCAATTACATGTCCACCTTGTCTATGAAAACCCTCCTTTGTGTTGAAATATTTGCAATCACACCTACTTTAGTCCCTTTGTGAGGGGCAGCGAGGGCTCATGACCAAAATCCGATATGCACAGTAGGAGAAAGTACCACCACTCAAATCCTATAAAGCATTGTACTTGCACTCTTTTTCTAATGCAATGATAGTACTCTTTTCTTTCTAGTAAAGTGTCATGTCACTGTCAATACATAAGATTGTGTTTATGAGTCCAAGTCTCAATCTTGGAACCTAATTCACTGTGTAACAATTTGTCCTTGTCAGGATCAATGTCTTCATGAGTTTCCTTTTCTCTTTCAACCTCCATAGCTTCCGCATCTGGCATGCTCTAGATCCTGCATATTTTAACATGGTATCAGAGCTTACTCAGGCATGGCACTGCTCCTCCACCTTCATTCTACTCTCATCTAGCTCAACTTGAGCTCAGTCCAGCTCAGGACAAGTCTAAGACCTCATCTCCCACTCCTTCACTTGACCTTGTGGCAGCCATAGCTAGCAGTACCCTGCCTGCTCGAAGCTCTCATAACTTCCTCTACCAGCCAAATCTTACTGATTTTCGTTCGAGAGAAGTGTTATCCCGCTACTAATGGTTCTCTGTATCACATAAGATCCTGACATTGCCCTACCTGGAGCTCAGCATTGTCACTTCTGTCAATTGTTGCCATAACCTCAGTTTGTGGCCTGTAGGACATACCCACCTTGGAGGAGATGGATCTCTAAATATAGAGCATATCTTTATGAACCTTCTTCTAAACATATATTTCCCCCACTTATGGCGCTCCCTTCTGGCCCATAACTCAATGACATTAGCAATCTATAGTCTCAGCATTGTAGAAAACGACGAAATATGTCAAAAACTACACATGCTGCTGTCGTCCACCCTGCGTGCCTGAATCTGCCAGCGATCTGGTTGATTAGCACAGGATTTTGATAGAGCTTGAAGAGAGCTACATTTCCATAAAAAAACTTGTGAAAATGATCCACTGTAGCTCCTGAAATCAATAAAAAACCAGGCTTGGGTCAGAAACCCTATTTTAGAAGCCATAGCCAAACCTCACTGAAGCTAAAAAATCTCATCATTTTCTCTCTCTTGCCACTTGGAACAAACCACTGCCACTCCAATCTACTATCCCAGCATCAAATCAAGGAGAAGAAGAACCTCGATACTTGGATTAAGACGGAAGAGCAACGACCCTGAACTACGAAGATTTGAGTTTCAGACAGAGTTGTCACCCGACTGGTTTTCGGGTTGCTACAACTTGTACGTAAGATTATTCTGCGAGATATTTCGTGTAGGAGAAGATTATGTCTAGGCCTTCCAAATCCCTAAGCCCACAGAGTGAATCGTGCTACGCACAGAGAGAATCGATGGCACAAATAGTGACAGGTGCAAAACAGGACAACGAAAGGAAATTTTTGTAATGTCAGAGCATACGATGATTAATGTTGCACTTTGAGATGCCAAGAAACAATGCCCTGAGTAGAGGAGCAACCTCCAGAACATGGAAGAGACTTGACACTTTGTTTGGTGCACAATCTAAATCATCAAAGTATGGTCTCCTAATAGAGTTTTTCAGGCTTGAAATGAAGTCTAGCACATCACTTGCCACTCATCTAAATTACATGGAAGGACTTCTAATCCAACTTGCAAGAATCAACATTAAAATGGAAGAAGATGTTTGCATTGGTGTTCTACTTAAGAGTTTGCCTCATGAATATAATAATGTATCAACAACTCTAATTAATATGCAAAACCCTGAACTTGTTGATATCCATGCATCATTGTTAGAGGAGGAAAAGAAGCTAAAAACTAAGTAAGAACCAAGCACCTCTAGAGATAAACATGCATTATATGTTGGCAACAGGTACAAAGGCAAGAAGGATAAGCTCTTCTATGACTTCTGCAAAAGGACCGGACACACCTAGAAGTTTTGCCACGCCAGAAAGAGATCCCAAAAGGCCTATCTATTTGTAGTCAAAGAAAAAGAAGAAAATGGAGCAAAGAAAGAAGAAGAAGAAGAAGAAGACCGCCAGGAGAAGGACAAACCTCATCAGTCCATCTATTCAGATAGACTTTTTTAGTTTTGTATTTACTAGCCCTAATGTATCAAATATAAACTTGTAAACTCCTCAGTTAGCATTGTACTACAGCCTTTGTACACTTTGTGAGGCCCTTGCTACAGCCTCTAGATGTCCATCATGTTTGTGGTACCCACACTTAGCCTTTTTCTGCAACAGCCTCTGGTGTTTTGCCATGTTTATGGTGTGCCCACACTTTGCAGGTCTTGGTTTCACTAAAGCCCCTATACTCTTTGTACTTCTGGTTGTGATTGAGGAGGGGTGTTGAAATATTTGCAATCACACCTACTTTAGTCCCTTTGTGAGGGGCAGTGAGGGCTCAGGACCAGAATCCCATATGCACAGTAGGAGAAAGTACCACCACTCAAATCCTATCAAGCATTGTACTTGCACTCTTTTTCTAATGCAATGATAGTACTCTTTTCTTTCCAGTAAAGTGTCATGTCACTGTCAATACACAAGATTGTGTTTATGAGTCCAAGTCTCAATCTTGGAACCTAATTCACTTGTGTAACAATTTGTCCTTGTCAGGATCAGTCTTCATGAGTTTCCTTTTCCTCTTTCAACCTCCATAGCTTCCGCATCTTCCATGCTCTAGATCTCGCATATTTTAACACTTTGTTACAAGAAGAAACTGAAATCCTTGAACTTGAAACTATTCTAGACATAGACTTTATGACCACTAGAATTGGCCATAGATATTCTAGATATTTGGTTAAGTTTAAAAATCATCATGTTGAAGAAGCCCAATGGATGCACGCCCGCGACATAAGTGCTTACCCCTCACTGCTCACTCCACATTGAGCTAATAGCAATTGAGGACAATTTGCTATCCCACCCCGGGGGTATGATGCTAGGAGGCATATTCCACAATGGATTTCATAAAACTAGAGGCATATTCCATGGTGGATTTCGTGAGATTTTTCGATGGATTCTGTAAAACTACATGTATTTGCCGAGACTCATACACAAGGTGGATTCCTTGTGCGAGAAGTTGACAGGGATGCATGTCCTTTTTGGGCATTATATTAATTTAATGTGCACACGGGTGATTTCATAAAATACATATTTAAATTAATAGATGTTTATGAGTTTAGAGTACACTCGTATTAAATTAAGGTTAGGATAGAATTTCAACATATTTATTTATTTTCTAGTTGAAGAGTGCTAGGTATTCACTTTTGCGAGTTTTATCTTATTATTTTCTAACAATTGTGAATGCTTCAATTGATGTGTAGAGTAGGCAGTGGTGGCGTTGGGAAGCATTAGGTGATAGTGTGTATTTAGATTATCTAGAAGAATTATTATTTTTGATGGGCATGCATCTCATCACTAAAGGTGTGACATCAATATTTATTTAGGAGTGCTTATTTATTAAAGTGCTTGATAAATATTTATTATTTTGTATGCGCATAGGTGCTCGGTTTTAATACTTCATTATTGGACATTGTATTTTGGCACATCCCGACTTTTGGGACACCCGAATGCTTTTTTCTTTATTTGGGCAAAAGTAAACACATCGGGCAATGGGGAAGATTTGACCCAATTTGTCTTTTTGTCTCATCTTGTGCAAACCTTTCTTCTTGCTTTATGAGCTTTTGTAGAGTTCCTTGTTCTTGGGGACCTTCTCACGTTCACTATCGTGCATACATCATCCAATTTGCACACCAAGGAAACTCTTCCTTTGCTCCCAGCGCATCAAAGTGTGACATTGTTCACTGTGGAGTTTGCATTATGAGAATTCGACCTTGCCATCTTTGTTGTGCCCTGTGACGGTCGTATTGTCTGCATTACCTGTGGAGGCCGCAATTTGTCGTCTTGCCTATATGGGGCATTCAAAGCCTATACTATAGGCTATCCTCCATCCCATTCTTGGCCCAAATGGTTGTGCCTGTCTCCTACGGCAACAAAAAAATTAGGGCTGTTTGAAACCCTAAACAGTGGAAGCCATAGCCAGAAACTTAAAAATCTTGGAAACCTTGTCTTCTCTCATTTCCATTATCAATGGTGACTTTGATCACTCTGACATTATCTTTGAAGCCTCTACTGCAGATCTGGAAGTGCCCAAGGAAGTTCAAAGATTACCTAACAACATCCAGCCAAATATCAAGATCTTCAAGACATAGTATCTATTGATACTCAACTAGTCCTTCTTGTCACTTAGTGCTTCTTGTCACTTAGTGCTTCTTGGCACTTAGGGCTTTAGCTTAATCAAGAGTAACTCATCTTATGATTTCATTTCAGCTAGTTCAAAGCCTATTCTGAGTCTGTAATGATTTGAAATTTTGATCCACGTCTTTGTAAGTCTCAATCTCATTGTAAAAGGATAGACGCTGCCCGAATGTCCTCGTGGTAAGACCTCCTTCTAAGATGACTGAACTGGAGTAGATAACAAAGTTTAATGGTGAAGGCTTCCACACCTGGAAGGAGAAAACCATGCACCATCTCATGAGGAAAGACCTCTGGATCTCTTTGAGGAAGCTGATGAAGATGACAAGAAAGAAGATGCTAAAGAGGAAGATGCTGCAGAAGACCAAACTAAAACAAAGGCATGGAAGAAGATGAACAACAAAGCTTTAGGCATTATTGCATGGGGTCTATCAGATGATCTATTACACCACATCTTTGGCATAAGGGATGCAAAGAAGGCATGGGAAGAACTTGACAAGATGTTTGGTACACAAGCAAAGAACTCAAAGGTAAAATTACTTATGCAATTTTATAAGTTGGATGTAAAAGAGAGTTCATCTATGATTGTACACATCAACAAGTTCAAGAGACTTAAAATTCAGCTAGCAACTTTTAAAAAGAACATTGATGAGGATAAGACAATAGTAGTGCTACTTTCCAGTGTTAATCATGAACCATATGAGAAACTTGTTTCAACACTAAGTAATGTTCCCAACCTCTCACTTAAAGATCGAGCACCCTCTTCTTGTAACGTGTCCACCTGTTCACTTGCAGGACACGTCTTAGCAGCCCATCAGGAAGAGAGTCTAGAAAGCACCGCTTGGCACTCCCAGGGAATGTCACGGGGTTTGTGATCTAGGTCCTCCCAAGTCTGCTACGAAGCGGAAGCATTCCAGCCGTTCCCACTTAGGACCGACTTGAATCAAGGTTTTCCTAATGGTCAAATTCCTAGAATGACAGCTAGTGACGAACTACTTTATGCAGAAACGTCAGGGTCGAAGGGGATCCATGCTGCACTTGGTTCAAGGAGAATGGGAAACGAGAGGGATGCAAAGCTCGACCTCTCTGCCCATAAGGCATAGTCCCATTTTGTTCCCCTAAAATAGCACAAATCGGGATTCTAGCATCCTAGATTCTAGGTCAACGTTCCTTGCTGTCAATTTCCTTCAAGAAAAGTTCAATTTCCTTGCTGTCAATTTCCTTCGAGAAAAGTTTCCGGCCAACCGGGACCACCCATCAGGACGGACCCATGGCCACATCCACCGCACTTTCCTTGGGGTTGCTTTAGTTGTCTAATTACGTACCACATTTAGTTTGCCACACAAAAGCAGCTTCCTTAATTAGCCAGCCAGTTCCTTCACATAATCTTAGCACTGACATAGAAAAACAATGTCAAACAAGTTCTTTTACAACAATTGATCTTTATTTATCTTTGGAATACATCATATAATCCAGCACGCAGGCTAATCCATAATCCACCCGAAGGCAATCCAGCAATCCTCAGGGATTACTAATCCAAGTTTTTGCCTGTAGACTAGTATATGTCGGCCTCTTGTGCAGGACCCGAAAGGCAAGGGATTTATGGCCAGAGCCCCCCCTGGCACCCAAGCGTCCTCCTGCTCCAAGTAGCGCCCAACGGAGAGACCTCTCGCGACCGGTTCGGTCCACATTCTTGGTGCGACTAACAACCCCCTTGGTTAGGATTAGGCAGACAGTCAGGGGTAACTGATGCTGCCTCTCCCTCCAGGCCTTCGACTTGAAGAATTAATTATTTTTCCATCTTTAGTTCTTTGAGCAAAGCAATACAAACAGTGCTCCTAAACTGTACAAACACAATCAAACCAGTGGTCGTTTATTTAGCCAACTGCTAAGGAGTGAATCCTTCTCTTCGAACGCATCTAGCATTCAATTTGGGATCAATAACGACTTGGCAAGATCCCCAAGGGTTTCGTTGTTTGAGTACCCTTGTATCCTTGGGTTAGGGTTATACCCTCTTAACCCAAATTAACCAATACATTAGGTTTCTTAAACTAAGATAATAGATCCTGGGCAACCTTGTCGCCCTAACTTGATTGGTCAATTGCTTGTTACCCTAACTTGGCAATTCAGTTAGCAGGATGACTACTCATCCTCTTGCAAATTAAGCTTGTACTTGGAACCTGCCAACCTTGTTCCAAGGCGTGGAAAATCTATATTGTGATTTAACACAAAATCATGTGACGTTGCAACTTGTTGCATATGAGTCACATCTGACTTGCGAGATCATTTCTCCCATCAAACGACGTTTCTTGGTCAAGAAATATGTTTAGTCAAGATGTAGGATTTGGGAGTCCTCTTGACCCAACCCAATCCCTAACCTTACTAGGCTAATAACGTTTGGCCCTAGGGATTCTAAAATTAATCGGAAGCTTAGTATTAGGTCGATCGATCCTTAGGGTAAAACCCTAGATCGTTATTGTATGGGCGTCCAATTAACCCAAACATTCAGTGAATGTGGGTAGGACCTTTAGGTTTGAAATTCTCGACTTGGCGTCCCAAGTGCGATACTAGGTAGAATTTTTATCGTGCTAAACCCTACCTAGCACTTTGAAGTGTTCATCGTACCAACTAGTTATGCTTTTACGAATCCCTTGAGGGTTATACCATTACAAGTGATCTATCTAAACGACCTAATTGTCTCGCGGCGAGAATGATCTTCGCTTAGAAGAGATGCAAATACTTTTCCTAAGAGATGCAAATAAATAGATTCAAGATGCAACATTCCATGCAAGTATGCGAATCATAGACTTTTACTTCTATGCAACTATGAGGTTTGCAATGACTATTTTCTTTCCTTATAATGATTGACAATTTTGGGGATAACCCGCATAAAACCTATATAGATTTACATTAAGAACTTTGCTTACAACCTTTCGTTTAATGCAATGACATGCAACCTTTTCTAGATACAACTTCAATAAATGAAGTTCATGCATGATGAATATATGACATGCAACCTTTTCTAGATACAACTTTGATAAATGAAGTTCATGCATGACAAATGTCATAAGACTATTGTTGACTTAATCCATTCAGCGGCACTTAACCCGTCTTAAAATGCAAGCATCTTTGTGTGCACAGGCAAGTTCATGGTTTCATTTCCATGCAATGCGACTACTTGGACAATATTCTAACGGATGACAACGATTATTTCCTACGAATCATATCTAGGAAATCATTGCCTAGATGCATTATGCGCTTTTTCTTTCATGCGAGGAAGACAAGGATGCATTTAAACAAATCTTCATCCTTTTAACCTATGCAATATGCAATTGGGATTGTCACTTTAGAAATGCAGGCAAAGAGCAACATGCAATTTAAAACTCGTAAGACGAATGAGTAATTTGTATTCATAACTTCCTCATGAAATTTAAACGTGCCCAATGCATTCCTTTAATGCGGAATTAATCTTTTAAGACCCTCGGCTTGAGAATTTGTAGGGATGTCCACGTATATGCTCATGGTAGAAACTCCTGCGTGAGCATCTCTCGCCATTTTCTTGGGAGCCATTGATGAGTCGAATTCTAGTTCAACAATTCCTCTTTGGCTCTTTCGCGTATCGAATCCCTTTCTACCCGAGATCTTCTATTCTACGCGGGACACGGCCCTTACAGAATGTGGTTTTAGGCAAAACCCCCAGTGGTGAGGATGAACAAGGCTTATAGAAGCCTTGTTTTTAGAAGCTTCTAAGAATCTTCTATGTTTCTGTGTTATAGGATGACATGGGAGGAGGGAATGATTGGGAAAGGGAAAGATGACGAAGAAGATGATAATTATGAGGGCGATGATGATGGCGATCGTGGCGTTGAAGGCGGCAGCCTGGCGGGCTGCGTGGCGTTGATGCAGGGCGACAACAACAGCTGCACGACAGGTAGAATCTCCCTCTTCTCACTCTTCATGCCTCCCCCCAATCTTAAGGGGGAGGTTATATAGGCTAAGGGGGGGAGAATAGCCACCCCCACGGCATGATTGCATGCCTTCTCCTCTACATGCTTCTCCACTTAACTCACTCCCTCTCACACTTCCTCTCCCCCTACCATGTTTCGGCTGAGGGGAGGGGATAATTAATAAAAAAATTTACCTAAATTTTTACCATTATCCTCTTTTCCCCTTTTGGAGAGGTGTTCCCATGCGGCTTGCGGTCTTCAAGCCCCGGCCTCTATTGCACGACACGGAGCGGGAATTTAACATTGTGCACGGAGGGAACACTTAGCTACTAACATTAATTGACGTGGGAGATTATTTTGCACTGCTTTTGCGCAAGATATGCGGGTTTTTCTTAAATATTGATTAATATTGAGAGCGGAATTTTGGTGCTAAGAACTGCTTAAAAGTAGCTAAAAATTATGAATATCAAGGGAAAAATATTCAACGTCAAAGGCGGCGGCTCGCGATCTAGGACGATTTTAAGCACCAAAGTGCTTTAAAGGCGCCTGAGCGGCACTTGTTGATTTTTCATAAATTTTCAGATAGTCATGCGGGTTGATACGAGTTACTGGTCAATGCGGGATGCCGAGCCGGATGCCCAGGATTTTTTAGAGCTCAATTCTGAGTCCGGACGGGGAAATGGCCAAGAATTGGTCAAGATTTGAAGAGGTGGACATGAGTTGGGCCAAGTGGTAAGTGACCCTTGGGGTCTTGGAAGCATTTTATGCCAAACAAAATCGTGGCATGAAAGATGAGTGAAAAAATGTGGAGAAAACGTGGAGGAAGATGACGCCCAAAAAATGCGCCATGAATGGATGAGAGGCATCATGGGTGCTACAAACAACCCCCCCAATTGATCATGGGGCTTGAATCCCCTCTGTCTGTGGACTCTATCGCCGTGCTTTGCTCCTCCAATGGCAGTCTCTATGAAGAATTCTGATTTCAGTATTTCTCTCTCCTCCCTCTCTCTCCCCTAAAGGCAGATTCATGTGGTGAAGAGGAAGAAGAAGAATGGATGATGGATGCTTGCCCGATGAAGACCGGGTTGCTCCACGGTGTAAGAAGATTGAAGATTGCTAAATGTGGACTGTCATGAGCAGTAATGGTGGCTGGAAATCAGTCCCGAGATATGGCAAATAAAAACCCGCAACCCGCAAAAGAACAGTAATCTCATTTTTATGAAGGAAAATGGTGTTTTTATGCAATTTGCTTGATGCATTCTTGTTCCCATGAGATGATAATGTATTGTAATGTTGTCTTCAATGTCCTTCAATTGCTTATGCTCAGAAAATTAGAGAATCATAAGTGTTGTGGATGAAATTAGTAGTGGAAAATCCATAAATATGCAAAATATGGGAAAATTGGGTGTTTTTGAGATATCAATGAAAAATATCATAAGACACACCAACTAAACTTGTCTTTTTGCTGCAAATGAACTTAAGGGCCACAACCCATAACCCATTTTGAATTTTCAATCATCAAATATTGAAAAAAATAAGAGGAAAATAGGAAAAATAAGGGAAAAATAGGGAAAAAATGGATTTTGAGTGCCAAAAATTAAGTAAAAATAAGAACCATGTTTGTGGATGTATGGGGGGTCTGAAGTATGAGGTTTAGCCTTAGTTCAGCCCTATCTCTATGTTTCAGTGAGTTTTTATGGCTTTTTATGCAATAAAAATGTGGAAAATGAACCCTAAACCTATGCACCATGCACAACCTAAACGGGTGAGGGGGTTGGAGTGTATAAAAAGCGTGTAAATGTTGAAGGAAATGATGAAAAGCTTGCTGGTTTTTTATGCATACCATATAGATTGGACGATATTTAAAGATTAAGAACCTAGTAGCATGAGGGTTTCTTGGTGCTAGGTTCATGCAATGCCGCATACGAGTGATAGAGAAATCCATTGAAAGAAATGTTTTCCACATGTGCACCAATGCTGATTTCCTTAATTGTTTGAGCACGTGGACATTCACAATTTGCATGAAGCATGAAAGTTAAAAAGTATCAGACAATACCTCCTGGATGCATGGCAATTGCTTTCTAGAGACATAACCAACGTTGAGTGAGTAAGGTTGTCCAAGCTGTAGGCTAGGCGTTGGGTCTAAGGGAAAGAAAGTGAGGAAGCATGGTATATCTCCTGGAAATACGCAAATCATAAAAGAGAGAAGTTTGTGTTCGTATGTTATATATGTTTAGTGATGCATCGAGGGGCCAATCCCCAAGGTGTAGGAGAGTCGCAGTGAGGTAGCGGCATTCAGCCATTGGAGGACCTCCTATGTTTGTGCTTCGCGCTATTTGGCAATGCGCTGGGACTCCCTCTAAGGAGTGTTGATTGGGTTAGAGTTGGACTACAAGACGTGATACAAACGCAAGATGTTTAGGAAGATGATGTATGTGTCATCCACGCTCCTGGCCGCGAGGCCGTGGGGTTGTCGAGCGCATGATAGAGGTCTGGCTAGTGCATGAGCCAGTGCCGGCCCGTTTTAGGTCCCATCAATGGTGCGTCTGCCGGGAGCTGCTTAGAAGTGGCGGTCCTCGAATCGTGGTTGTCTAGGGACCAGTTAGTAGTTTATGCCAAAGGATACTGAGATTGACCCGTTATTCATCGATAAGCATCGTCTAGCAAAAATCCAAAAGCAAGAGAGAGACGAAAGAGCTAGGCGACGTGCTGAAATTTTTAGGAGGTATTCCCCTAAACGTAGCGGTGCTGAACCCTTCCGAGGGAGTGGATCTAGTGGTCTTGGTGCCACAAGCAGTAAGTTAGGAGAAGGTGGAAGCTCTAGTGCTCCCCTTCCTTCCATAAGTCAGTCTACATCAAGTGCGGGAGGTGTAACCCCACCGTCCCCTATTCCTAGTGCAAATCCAATTTCCCTCATGGCGCAGCCTATTGCAATTCCTGCAGGAACGACGGATTTGCCGGCTCTAGGTTACCCGCTACCCATTTTTAATGGGCTAGTTGAGGAAGATTCGGAACTCCATATCAAGGAGTTCCAAAAGCTGATGTTTAACTGTCGCATCCAAGAAGAAGGACATTTAATAATGTTCTTCAACATGACTCTCAAAGGAAGAGCTGCCATATGGTATCATGGTTTAGAAGCCGAAACCATATTGAATATTGATTCATTTTATAGAGCTTTTTGAAGGGAGTTTGCCCCTGAACGGGGTGGGCAATATTGGTTGCGTGTACTCAACGTAAACCACCAAGAACCACACGAGGATATTTGTGCTTATGCGAAGAAAATAAAAGAGGTTTTCCGTAAGTTGGACACCTCTATTCCTATCCCCGTAGCTGCCCAATTGCAATATTTCCTACATGGTTTGGACTTTAACATCCAATTGCAGTTGAGTAGTGTCCCTTTGGGGGATATAGATACTGCCATTACACGAGCACAAGAGGTGGAATCCCGACTACAAGCAGCCTATGCTTCTCGAGGCAATTCGAATATGGGTCTAGCATTGGGAAACAATATGGCGACGACCAATGGCAGTGGTAGCCAAGGGATAGCGATGGCTAATCCTAGTGGGAGAGGGAACATGATGCAGAATGTGCCTTTATTACCAGCTCCCCCTAGCATGTCGATGCCTACGGACAGTCAAATGGCTCCAAATGGTGGAGGCCAGGCGGTTAATTCTAATACCATGCCTGTGGCTCAACAACCAGTGCCTAATCAAATTGTTAGGCCGATGGAACGACAGGGTAATGATCAAGGCTACGGGTTGAGCGCTTCCAATGTTCTTGGCGAGGTTAAGGACATGATGAAGCATTATACCGACATGATTATGGAGCAGTATCGACAAATAGCCGTTGATGTCAACTTTCTTAAAAAACAACAAAATTTGATAGGAAGTAGATACCCAGATGAGGGTGCACCTTCACGGTTTAGTTGAAATGGTGTGGCGGGCAACACTATCCAAGAAATTGCCCAAATGTCAAGTGCAACATCTGTGGAAAATTAGGCCATTTAGCAGCCACTTAATGGAGTAAGATCAGTTTCCTCCAGCGAGGTAGTCGGCAACCAGGGCCTGTTAATCATCGTGTGCAAGGAAATGATTCCCAGCGAGAAGGCGGGCCTAAACAAATACTCCAATGACCAAAGACTACAGTGGAGGAGCTGCCTAGTGGTAGTGGGGTTAGTTTGATTGAGGCTGTGTGCGTTAATGACGCTGAAACCTCTAATCTGCGAGCTGTCCTTACAAGAGGTCAAAAGGGTAGAGAGACCGACAAGGATAAGCATGTCTCGACGGAAACCCTAAACAACGCGACAAAGGAACATAAGTTTTGGATCCTGCCATGGAAGGGGGACCTTTGAAGCCCGTGGAGAGTAAAGCCGATGTTAAGAAGGGTAAGGAACCACCAAAGAAGAAGGTGAAAGTTAAAAAAGAGGCAATAAAGCCGGTTCAGCGACCTAAAGAGCGGATGGTTTGGCGTGAAAAGCGAACTCTATCGAACTATCATGAATTCGATTTGGCGAGCTCTCTTTGCGAAGTCAAGTCGGATGTGAATCTTTACAGCTTATTAAGCTTTCCCTAGGAGTACGCAAGGAATTTAGAAAGATCTTGCATACCGGGTATATCGTAGAACCTTTGGGTATTGCGCGAGTTGGTGATGACTGGTTCGAGCATACTGAGAAGCATTGCCCAAGGGTTGTAGCCTATGTCAATGGGATATTAGTAGATTATGCCATTGTCGACACGGGATCATCTGTTAACATTATGAGTTCTGAACTGATGGAAAGGTTGGGTCTTGCGATCCAGAAAGATACCTCCATAATTCTCAGAATGGCAGATGATAGTTTGAGGCAGCCGGAAGGCTGCATTACTAAGGTCCATGTCACTGTTGCAAATGTAGAATGTGTGTTGGACTTTAGGGTGATTCGTTTTGCAGGGTGTCCAAGTTACCAAGTATTACTTGGATGACCTTGGATCTTGCAAGCGGACTGCCAAGTGGATATACTCGCCGGTCGGCTGATATTTGGTAGAGGTGCCCAGTGTGTAGTGGTTGATGCTTATCCTGAGTCCTCGCAAAGTGAGAGATCTCCTCTATCTTGAATTGGAGACATTGGAGGATTTATCCGCCAGTGAGACATCATCGAGTGATGAGTCCAAAGAGGGATCCACCACGGAAGACATCTATCAGATCACTTTGAATGAGCCGATAGAGGCCCAAGATCATATAAGAGATGCAGATGTTATCGAGCTAGACCTTGGTACGCCTGAGGAGTTGCGACCAATCAAATTAGGTTCTATGCTCAGCACAGCAGAAATGGAGGACTATGTGTCCTTGATTCAAGAATTCCACGATATCTTTGCCTGGAGTTATGACAAGCTGAGAGGCATTCCTCCTAGTCTTGTTGTTCATACAATTCCGTTGAAAGAGGGTAGTCGTCCTGTATGACAGAAAGTAAGGTGTATGCCTTTCGAACTGAGGGACGGGCTGTTTGAAGAGTTACAGAAGCTTCGGAAAGTGGGCTTGATTTTTCTTGTGCAACACATGGAATGGTGTTCACCAGTTGTGATTAGAAAGAAGAAGAATAATCAAATCCGATTATGTGTAGACTTTAGGGAGTTGAATAAGCAGACAGTTAAGGATTACTACCCGTTGCCATTTATTGACCAGATTTTGGATCAATTAGTGGGTAGGGAGATATATTCGTTTATGGATTGCTTTGCAGGATATAACCAGATGGCAATTGCAGAAGAGGACAAGTTGAAAACAACTTTTATTACTGTCTTTGGTACTTTTGCGTACCATGTGATGGCCTTTGGTTTATGCAATGCGCCTGGTTCGTGGCAACGAACAGCAAATAAGACATTCAGTGACATATCCCCTGAAGAGTTGAAGGTGTTCATTGATGACTTAGGGGCCGCCACTGTGAGAGAAAGGCAGTTGGTCATTTTAAGAAAATGCTTTGAGCGTTGTAGACAATTTTGCATCGCCCTAAACCCACGGAAGTGTGTTTTTGGTGTACCTTATGGCCTATTGCTGGGCCATGTGGTCAGTTCGGTAGGAATTGCGACAGATCCCAAGAAGGTCAAAGACATAGTTGCCATGGGTCCACCACGCACTCCGAAAGAAGTTCATAGCTTTCTGTCTTCGGTTGGTTATTACCGTAGATTTATAAACGCCTTGGCAGAAAGAACGTTGCTGCTGAAAAATCTATTGTCCTTTAGCTGTTTGTTTGTATGGAGCGACCCTTGTAAGGTAGCATTCGAGGATGTGAAGCAAGAGCTAGTAAAAGCACCTAAAAGAGGTGAGGTGTTCTATATATTTTCAGCAGCCACGATGCATAGTATTAGCTGCTGCTGTTTAGCCCAAATTTGGGAAGAGAAGTGGTATCATCCGATAGCCTTTGCTAGTCGGAAATTGGGCATTTCAGAGATCAATTAAATACCTACATGGAGAAGTTGTGTTTGGCAATGGTCTTTGGGACCAAGAAATTTAGGCATTATATTCTCTATGAGAAAGTCGTGCTTTATACGAAGGCCTGCCATCTTCCAGGATGCATTTGCGTATGTTAAGAGATGCGATATTTTTCAACGACATGATAGTCGAGAGAATAGGAAAAGACCACTCACCCCTATTATGGCGATACTTCCATTTGAGAAGTGGGGAATAGACTTTGTGGATCCTATTACTTCGTCGTCGACTGCGCAAAAGAGGTATATCATTGTAGCAACTGACTACTTCACAAAGTGGTCAGAAGCACGTGCAACAAGGAAAGATGATGCTAAAGAAACTGCTAGTTTCCTTTTAGAGTAGATAATATGCCGTTTTGGTCCCCCGAAAGAATTAGTGTCGGACCGCGGAACCCATTTCCTGAATAAGGTGATCAAAAGCTTGACAGAGGCTTGGCAGATCAAGCACAACAAAACGACTCCTTATAATCCGCAGGCGAATGGGCAGGTTGAAAGTACCAACAAGTAGCTTGTGGGTATCCTATCGAAAGTCGTATCTGAAAAGAAACGCGACTGGGATAAGAAGCTATATGTGGCAGTATGGGCATATAATACCACGTTCAAGCGAGCCACTGGCCACACGCCGTTCAAACTAGTTTATGGTGAAGAGTGCGTTTTACCCTTGGAAATTGAGTTGCCGACCATTAGATTTGCAATAAACCATTCTTTGGGTAATGAGGATGCCCTATTAGAGCGATTTACGACCTTAGCACACCTGGATGAGATTAAGTTGCAAAGCCTGTTACATCAAGAGGTGGCTAAACGTCGCATGAAACAGTTGCATGATCTAAAAGCAAAGAAGTGCACCTTTAAGAAGGGACAACTGGTTTTATATTATGATGTGCGTAGGGAGCTTTTCCCAGGAAAATTGGAGCCTAAATGGGATGGACCCTACAAAATTGTTAGGTTAGGGAAGAATAAGTCTACAGTCCTATTAGCTGATTTACAGGGAGTGGAGTTTAAGAATAAGGTTAATCTTAATAAGATTAAACCTTACTATTTCTAAGTCTGCTAATATAAAGGAAATGCATTGCAGGTCCATGCTAGGAATGATTTGAGACCTGCGGATGAGCTTAAAGTCGGTTAATTTGATGGGTCGGTTAATCCCATATTTGGAGCACCCATAGAGGATGAAACTTTTGTGTGGGAGATCCAAGTCTTGTGCCATCACTGTCTGCGACTGTTGACGAGTATCCCTGTTGAGTTCAATGAAGAAGATGGGATGGAGCCGTCAGTTCATCCTCTCAACATGCTAAACTTTGATTATCATAACTACGAATAGAGGAGTTTGTGATGGCCGGTTGTGTAAACCCATTGTGGACGTATACATTATATTTTGACGGAGCATCCAGGGGCCCTAATAGAAAAGGAAGTGTGGGAGTAGTAATCCAGACCTTCGACGAAGAGTTACGATGAAGTTAGCTGCTTATCTCGGGGTAGGATTCACTAACAATATGGCGGAGTATAAAGCCTTGATTATGGGACTGTATATTGCCAAGCAAGGTGGTATTCGTCGATTGTTAGTAAAAGGGGATTCCCAATTGATCTTGAATCAGCTAGATGGGAAATACACAGTGCGGAATCCCATTCTTTGTATGTATCATCGGACTGCGATGACCCTACTTGAGGAGTTTGAGAGAGTGTCTTTTCAGCTGATACCACGTTACTGGAATCAGTTTGCGAATTCATTAGAAAATCTTGCTTATGAGAAAGACCTCTTCTTTAATTGTGGTCCTAGTTTGGATATTATGAACAATGATGAAACAGGACCCGGTCGCTTGTGGGGGATGTTATCAGAACATGCAATATATGGCAGACGATGGTTGATATGGGTGATGCAAAGAGTAGCCGAGACCAATCTACAATTATTATCTGGGACCCATAGGTTGATTAGACATCATATTATGCGTACGCCTCTTGCTATCTATGCAGGAGAGATGGGTCATAACCTCATGCATTTAGTTTAGGGCTATGAGCCTGTTTTTCCTCCTTGGAAAGGAGCTTATGATTGTATATTTGTGTTATTCCGAGGAAGGATGTGTAGGTGTTACTTTGTTTATTTCGTTAGGCCAAGAGGGCCGATTCAGTTTTGTAGTGAAGTGTTTTATTTCATTAGGCCAAGAGGGCCAGTTGTCTGTTTAGTGCGGGTGCAGTTAATGGTATCTTGTTTGAGTTCTGTGCTAGACAGGTTTGAAGGCAAGCTTGGAGGGAGCCTTTGTCGCGGCATCGATGCTTCTCGTGGCCCTATCCAGGTGATATCTATCCTCTATGAGTACTGTGGTTGTTTGTTATATGTGGTTGAGTACTTGTTAAGGGGTTTTTCGTTTCTTGTTGGGGACCGGCGTCCAAGGCATGAAGTCCCGAGGTTTAGGTTCAGTATGTTTGCAGGAGGTCTGAGTAGTTGTTGCCTCCTGTAAAGACATTGTCAGGCATCGAAAGACCTGTTTTAGAAGGGGGTCCTAGTGACCCTGTTCTGCTAGACTTCTAGGTAGCCGTTCCAGGAGTTCCTGTTAGTTGTGAGGCGGTTAGAGAAGCCTGCCGAAAAAAGGAAAAATGAGGATAAAGGGAAAAAACCCTGAATATCTGACAAGATAATAAATATATACGAAGGTGTGTAAAAAGGGGTTCTAACCCCTATAAAAAAAAGACAAGAAAAGAAAGAAGAAGTTATAAGCAATTGATCATTGCCTAGTGAAGGCCTGGTAGGTTCCTGGGTGTCAAGAATCGCGTGTGGAGGGGGTTGCTCAAGATGCTGCACCGAACACACACAGAATGCACAAGGAGAAGCTCACTCAAGAGACAAGAAGAGAGATGGAGGCCAAAACGTTTTCTTGCTGATTTCTTCTTCTTCTTCACACTCTTTACAATGTACACAAAGTATAGATAAGATACAACATAAAAGGAAAGTGGCCTACTAAGTCAAACAATGCATAACCGACTACACTAGTCGACTGGCGCTATAACTATGCCAGCTGTAAATAGGTGTAACAACCTGAATATAATAAGTAATGAGTCAGTGGCCATGTGAGAGTCATAATGACCACCGACGTGCTAAGTGTAGACGTGTGGACCCATCTAACCAGGCGGTCCATCATCCATGTCCACATGTGTTGAGCTTGTCATCTCAACACTCCCCCTCAAGCTCAACTGCATCTCTGTAACTCCAAGTAAGCTTCGAAACTTTTGAAGCTTCTCTGTACCCAATGCCTTCGTGAAGATGTCAGCTATCTGATCCTGTGTGCTGACATACACCAAGTCAATCTCACCTCCTAGTACCTTCTCTCTCACAAAGTGGTAGTGTACCTCAATATGTTTTGTCCTGGCATGGACCACAGGGTTCCTAGCCAACTGTATACTGCTCATGTTGTCACAATAAATGACAACTGGACCTTCCACCTGGACATCCAAATCAGCCAATAGCTTTTGCAGCCATACTACCTCACATGCTGCAACAGCAACACCTCTATACTCAGCCTCTGTACTCAACAAAGCAACTGTAGATTGCTTTTTGCTGCTCCATGCAACTGCTGCACTACCAAGAGAGAACATGTATCTGCTGGTAGATCTTCTATCACACATACTACCAGCCCAATCTGCATCTGTGTATCCAAACACCTATACATCTGTACCTGCCTCATAGAAAATTCCATAATGTAATGTGGACTTCACATATCTCAATATGCGTCTGACTGCATCCAAATGTGGCTTTTTAGGTACTTGCATAAACTGACTTACAAGACCAACAGCGTAGCTCAAGTCTGGTCTTGTAATAGTCATGTAAATCAAACTCCCCACTATCCTCCTGAACATAGTAGGGTCTTCTATCTCATCTCCAACATCAGCACTTAGCTTTACATTCTGCTCCAATGGGACTGAAAGTGGTTTGCATGCTGTCATACCATACTTGGACAACATATCCAAGCCATACTGTCTTTGGGATAGCCATATACCATCATCACATCTGACCACCTCAATGCCAAGGAAGTACCTTAGCTCACCTAGATCCTTCATCTCAAACTTCATCTTCAACCAGCCCTTAACTTCAGCAATCCCAGTATCACTATCACCTGTAATAATCAAGTCATCCACATAGATGACTATGATGACCAAACCTGCATCTCCCTTTCTCACATAAAGTGAGTGATCAGCATCAGAAACATAAAAACCAATATTGACAAGATACTCTCTAATCTTGTCAGACCATGCTCTAGGTGCTTGCTTGAGCCCATAGAGTGCCTTCTTCAACCTGCACACATACGTGGGATGCTCTAAATCTCCATAACCTGCTGGCTGATCCATATACACTTCTTCCTGCAAATCACCATGCAAGAAGACATTCTTTACATCCATTTGCTGCAACCCCCAACCTTTGGCTGCTGCCAAAGCAATCACACATCTGACAGTTGCCATCCTAGCAACTGGACTAAAGGTTTCATCATAATCTATGCCATATGTTTGAGCATAGCCTTTTGCAACCAGCCTAGCTTTGTACCTGCTAATAGAACCATCTGCGTTGTGCTTAATCTTATAAACCCATTTACATCCAATAGCTTTCTTTCCCTTTGGAAATGATACTAGATCCCAAGTCTTATTGGCCTCTAATGCAGCCATCTCCTCATCCATTGCTGCATCCCAATGAGCATGACCAACAGCCTCCTCAAAACATGTAGGCTAAACATCCTCAACTAGTTTCACCATATAAGCATAATGGTGAGCTGCATAACCTTCAAAACCAAATCTTTTAACAGGGTATCTCACCTTGCTAGACCTGCGTACCACTGGATCACTCAATGGAGTCTTTGCATCAGCACGTGCTCTCTGCACACCTGGAGTCCTCACTGAAGGAATGCCAAGCTCATCATCTAAGCTCTCTGAGCCACTGGAGTCTCCATCAAGAACTGCATCAATGCCTTTTGACACTTTATTCTTTCCTTTGTCTTTACCTGTAGTGCTACTAGATGCACCTGAAGATGTAGAGGTACTCCTTAGTCTCCCAGACCAAGGACTACCAGATGATGTATCTGGTCCACTAAGAGTCCGTGATTCTTGCCTTTCAGCCTGCACATGAGTGTCATGATCATCATCAACATCCAATGCATCACCACTAGATGCATACCAACTGCTCATTTAATCAAAGATGACATCCCTGCTCACTCTGAACTTACATGTGACAGGGTTGTAACAGCGATACCCTTTTTGCTCTAAAGAGTATCCAATAAAGACACACTTTTCAGCCTTTGGATCCAGTTTCTTCCACAACTCATCTGGCACATGAACATACGCAATGCAGCCAAACACTTTCAAGTGTGAAACATCAGGCTTTTTACCTGTAAAACATTCTTCGGGGGTCATACCATGAACTGCAGCTGTGGGAGTTCTGTTCATAATATAAACAGCAGTATGAACAGCCTCAGACCAAAAATGCTTAGGCATATTCTTTTTAGCCATCAAGGCATGTGCAACTTCTGCAATATGCCTGTTTTTCCTTTCTGCAACCCCATTTTGCTGTGGGGTATACCTGCATGTGAACTGTCTCTTTATCCCATGAGACCTCAGAAAATCACTGAACTCATTGGAGAGGTACTCTCCCCCTCCATCTGACCTCAAGCACTTTATTTTCAAGCCTGTTTCTCTTTCAACTGCAGCCTTGAAAGTTCTAAAGTGCTCAAAAGCTTCACTCTTTTCCTTCATAAAATATACCCACAGCTTTCTAGAACAATCATCAATGAATGTGACGAAGTATGAACTACCTCCAAGAGATACATTTTGTGTAGGCCCCCAAATGTCTGTATGAACAACATCAAGGATATTTCTGCTTACATCTCTGTCATGTGAAAAGGGTTGCCTTGACTGCTTACCAAACTGACATGCTTCACATACCTTTTGAAATTCTGCAACTCTAAATGTAGGCAAACCTGTAACCAACCCTTTGGACTGCATTAGTTTCAGCCTTTGTACATTTGCATGTCCAATGCGTTTGTGCCAAATTTCAATGTCTGCAACAACACCTTTTCCTTTGGCATACATAGCAGCATTCATAGTAGGAATTCCAGCATCTAGAGTGAACATACGTCCAACTCTACTTCCCTTTGCTACCAACCTGCACTTGTCATTGAAGTCTTCTACAAAGCAGCCCTTTGCATTAAATCTGACTTGTAGCCCTTGCTCTACCATTTGACCGACTGACACCAAGTTCTTTGTAATAGATGGCACATGTAATACATCTGAAAGACTCTTTGTCTTACCATCATGCAAGGACAAGGGAACTTTTCCAATGTGTGAAATTGGGTGGCATGAGTCATCACCCGTCTGCACGTAACTTGCATTCTGCAAATCCTGCATCTCTCCAAACCATTTTGCATGGCTGGTCATATGATTGGATGCACCTGAATCAACATACCAAACATCTTCATGTGTTCCCTTTCCTGTAATAGCATTCAGCATATGCTGCATAACGAACAAACGTTCATTTTTGTCTTCATTCTGTCGTGAAGACGATGCATAGTTTCCTTGCTGCAACTTACCACTGCAGATATCATCTCTCTTAGCATAACATTGGGCTGCAATATGACCTGTTTTGCCACAGTAGTGGCACACAATACCAGAGTTGTTAGAACCTCTGTTCTGCCATCCACCTCTTCCTCTAAAGCTCCCCCTACCTCTAAAGTTACCACGACCTCCTGAAACCTGCATATTGCCAAATTGCTGATTCAATCTGTTTTGCTGGTTGTCACTACCATGTCCTGTACCACGGCCTCTTGAAGAGAACCTGCCATGTCCCCTTCCTGAACTGGAGTAGAAAGCTTGGACCTGTTCACCACTTCTTTCAGATGTCTCACTCTGCATGTTGATCTCTTCAGTGATCATAAGGGAGACCAACTCATCGAAATCTGGAAATGGCTTTCTGACATATACAGAAGTTACAAAAGACTTCCAAGCCTTTTCATTGTTAAGTCCACCCAAGGTAGACGACACCAAATCATCATCATCAGGCATTGCATCAATCGCTGCCAATGCATCTGCAATGCTTCTTACCTTCAGTGCATACTCATTTATAGACATCTTCTCTTTCTTTAATGTATTCAACTCTTGCTTGAGTTGAATCTTCCGTGCCTTTGTATTTACAGAAAACATACTTTCAAGTATGGTCCAAGCTGCATATGCATTCTCTGCATTTCTAATGTGTCCCAGCATATTATTGTCAATTACTGCAGACAACCAATACATAACCTTTTTATCCTTTGCATTCCATTCCTTTCATGCCTTTATCTCTTCTGCAGTTGGAGGATCACTCACCTCCGGCTCCTTTTCTTCACCTGAAACGAACTCGTAGAGGCCTTTTCCAATAAGAAAGTTCGTGACACGGAACTTCCATGAAGGGTAGTTGTTCTTGTCGAGCTTCTCAATGATGGGGCTTCCACTATTCTCTGCCATTATCACAGGAATAATACCAAACAGCAAGCAAATCTTCTGCAATCCTCGACCTGTAGTGCACGGCAATACACTAGACAACCTTTTTCACTATGTGCTCAACAATACATGCAATCTGCAACCTGTTTGCAGATAAACCTCGTGTTTACTCACTGGTAAACACCTTTAATCTTACAGTTTTGAAATCTGTAACCTGCGCACCTACTGTCGGTCGATACAGCTGAAGTCACAGCGAACCCTGAAACTGATGTCCGCAACTTGCGGCTCTAAAACGGGCCCTGAAACGGCCTCAAATGCCCAAAATAACTGCGGGAGAGCCCTAAAGGGCGTATCTACAGAATACACAGTGCTCTTTGCACACACCAAATCTCACTGCAATTTGAGATTTTTGCTTTGCTCTACTTCGGGTGCCTCCACAAGCACTATCCAAGAGAAGGAGTGGAGGAATGGGAGAGATTCTTACCCGTAGCTTGCTTGCTCGAACCTTGCTTCTTCTCCTTCACTTCAACCTTCGAAATCAGCCTCTCTCAATGGTGCGGCTCTGATACCATGTCAAGAATCGCGTGGTGGAGGGGGTTGCTCAAGATGCTGCGCCGAACACACACAGAATGCACAAGGAGAAGCTCACTCAAGAGACAAGAAGAGAGATGGAGGCCAAAACGTTTTCTTGTTGATTTCTTCTTCTTCTTCACACTCTTTACAATGTACACAAAGTATAGATAAGATACAACATAAAAGGAAAGTGGCCTACTAAGTCAAACAATGCATAACCGACTACACTAGTCGACTAGCGCTATAATTATGCCAACTGTAAATAGGTGTAACAACCTGAATATAATAAGTAATGAGTCAGTGGCCATGTGAGAGTCATAATGACCACCGACGTGCTAAGTGTAGACGTGTGGACCCATCTAACCAGGCGGTCCATCATCCATGTCCACATGTGTTGAGCTTGTCATCTCAATACTGGGGACGAATCAGACTCGGGGCTGATGCCTTGTCTTCCTAGGGGTGGCATCTTGCTGGAAAAGAAAAAATAAAGAAGGTTGGAGCGAAAATAAAAGTGAGCGTTAGAAAAGGATTAAGTGTTGCCTTGCGAGGGCTTGGTAGGTTCTTGGGTACCGAGACAGGTCCTAAGGCCGATGCCCTGTTCTCCTTGGGTCACTACGCTCAACTCCCTCCTTTTTACATGCCCAATTATGTTAATAAAATAAGAACCCTAAAAGAAGAAATGTACTGAAAGAAAATACTTCTTGATCAGGCTATAGGAGTCCTCGCCTAGTAGGAGCTCCTAGTTGTGTTGTCTTTAGTTGGTAGGTAGTTCAGACCACCACTTAGGGCAACCTCTTTGACAGTTTTTTTTAGTTTGGCCGTGTTGGAGCAGTTGGTTAGTGACTCGCTTCGGATCTTCTCTTAGATGATGCAAGGCCTACTCCTTGTGGATGTCATGCCTTGGTTTGTCAGGGGGTAGGGGGAGCATTGTGCTGAGTTTTATCGCCTATTTGTTTTGTATCAGCTTGATGCTTCTTTGGTTGTTTATGTGCAGATATGTTCGTGAATTCAACGGACTGAGTCGCCCTATCCCATGGTCGCCAATGAGAGTGGAATTTTGGTGCCAAGAAGTGCTTAAAAATAGCTAAAAATTATGAATATCAAGGAAAAAATATTCAACGTCAAAGGTGGCGGCTCGATCTAGGACGATTTTAAGCACCAAAGTGCTTTAAAGGCGCCCAAGCGGCACTTGTTGATTTTTCATAATTTTCCAAACAGTCGTGCGGGTTGATACGAGTTACTGGTCAATGCGAGATGCCGAGCCGGATGCCTAGGATTTTTCAGAGCTCAATTCCGAGTCCGGACGGGGAAATGGCCAAGAATTGGTCAAGATTTGAAGAGGTGGACATGAGTTGGGCCAAGTGGTAAGTGACCCTTGGGGTCTTGGAAGCATTTTATGCCAAACAAAATCGTGGCATGAAAGATGAGTGAAAAAACGTGGAGAAAACGTGGAGGAAGATGATGCCCGAAAAATGCGCCATGAATGGATAAGAGGCATCATGGTTGTTGCAAACAACCTCCCCAATTGATCATGGGGCTTGAATCCCCTCTGTCTGTGGACTCTATCGCCATGCTTCGCTCCTCCAATGGCGGTCTCTATGAAGAATTCTGATTTCAGTCTTTCTCTCTCCTCCCTCTCTCTCCCCTAAAGGTAGATTCATGTGGTGAAGAGGAAGAAGAAGAATGGATGATGGATGCTTGCCCAATGAAGACCGGGTTGCTCCATGGTGTAAGAAGATTGAAGATTGCTGAATGTGGACTATCATGAGCAGTAATGGTGGCTGGAAATCAGTCCCGAGATATGGCAAATAAAAACCCGCAACCCGCAAAAGAACGGTAATCTCATTTTTATGAAGGAAAATGGTGTTTTTATGCAATTTGCTTGATGTATTCTTGTTCCCATGAGATGATAATGTTTTAAAATGTTGTCTTGAATGTCTTTCAACTGTTAATGCTCAGAAAATCAGAGAATCATAAGTGTTGTGGATGAAATTAGTAGTGGAAAACCCCGTAAATATGCAAAATATGGGAAAATTAGGTGTTTTTGAGATATCAATGAAAAATATCATAAGACACACCAACTAAACTTGTCTTTTTGCTGCAAATGAACCTAAGCGCCACAGCCCATAACCCATTTTGAATTTTCAGTCATTAAATATTGGAAAAAATAAGAGGAAAATAGGAAAAATAAGAGAAAAATAGGGAAAAAATAGATTTTGAGTGCCGAAAATTAAGAAAAAATAAGAACCATGTTTGTGGATATATGGGGGGTCTGAAGTATGAGGTTTAGCCTCAGTTCAGCCCTACCTCTATGTTTTAGTGAGTTTTATGGCTTTTTATACAATAAAAATGTGGAAAATGAACCCTAAACCTGTGCACCATGCACAACCTAAACGGGTGAGGAGGTTGGAGTGTATAAAAAGCATGTAAATGTTGAAGGAAATGATGAAAAGCTTGCTGGTTTTTTATGCATACCATATAGATTGGACGATATTTAAAGATTAAGAACCTAGTAGCACGAGGGTTTCTCGGTGCTAGGTTCATGCAACGCCGCATACGAGTGATAGAGAAATCCATTGAAAGAAATGTTTTCCACATGTGCACCAATGCTTATTTCCTTAATTGTTTGAGCACATGGACATTCACAATTTGCATGAAGCATGAAAGTTAAAAAGTATCAGACAATACCTCCTAGATGCATGGCAATTGCTTTCTAGAGACATGACCAACGTTGAGTGAGTAAGGTTGTCCAAGCTGTAGGCTAGGCATTGGGTCTAAGGGAAAGAAAGTGAGGAAGCATGGTATATCTCCTGGAAATACGCGAATCATAAAAGAGAGAAGTTTGTGTTCGTATGTTATATATGTTTAGCGACGCATCGAGGGGCCAATTCCCAAGGTGTAGGAGAGTTGCAGTGAGGTAGCGGCATTCAGCCGTTGGAGGATCTCCTATGTTTGTGCTTCATGCTATTTGGCAATGTGCTGGGACTCCCTCTGAGGAGTATTGATTGGGTTAGAGTTGGACTACAAGACGTGATACAAACGCAAGATGTTTAGGAAGATGATGTATGTGTCATCCACGCTCCTGGCCGCGAGGCCGTGGGGTTGTCGAGTGCATGATAGAGGTCCGACTAGTGCATGAGCCAGTGCCGGCCCGCTTTAGGTCCCATCAAATATTTTAGGTGGAAATATTACATTCGCTCCCCTTTGGAGGAATCGAGATGTCCTCATCTTGAGAAGAACTGGGGGTATTGTTGGTTGAGAGTAGTTTCATCCATCCAAGTGGCATCCTCTTTGGGATAATCTTTCCACTAGATGAGATATTCTCTCAAGGTTCTAGATCTCAAATGTCTCTCCCTAACATCTAAGATCCTGTCAGGCCGTAGCTCAAGGACTCCTTGGCTAGGCATTACAACTTGTTGATCATCAAGCATGTGGCTAGGGTTAGGTACATACTTCTTCAGTAGGCTGATATGGAATACATTATGAACTTTTAGGTTCTCGGGGAGTTTTAGTCTATAAGCATTAGGTCCTAAGCACTTGAGAATCTTGTAGGGTCCACAATAACTTGGAATACATTATGAACTTTTAGGTTCTCGGGGAGTTGTAGTCTATAAGCATTAGGCCCTAAGCACTTGAGAATCTTGTAGGGTCCACAATACCTTGGACTTAGCTTCTTGCATTCACCTAAGGATAGGGAACTCTTCTTTGGGTGTACGCGAATGAAGACCATATCCCCTTCGGGGAAGGATCTATCTTTACATTTCAAGTCCTCGTATGCCTTCTGTCTATCCTTGGCGGCTTGGATGTCCTGTCTTATTGACTTCATTTGGTCATCCATATCTTCCGGCATTTGTTTTGAGGCTTCAACCCTCAGGGTTGGATCTGAGAAGTTTAAATGACTTCGAAAGTCGTGCCCGTACAATGCTTGAGAAGGGGTCATCTGAATGCTTTGTTGATAAGAAGCATTGTAGGCAAACTCAACTAGTGGAAAATATTGAATCCACTTTCTGGGCTTGCGACAACAGTGTGCCCTTAGCATATCCTCAATGACTTGGTTGACTCGCTCCGTTTGACCATCAGTTTGGGGATAGTAAGCTGTACTAAAACAGAGTTGAGTCCCAATGGCTTCGAAGATAGCTCTCCAGAAGTGTGATGTGAAGAGTGAGTCACGATCACTAATGATTCTTCTAGGTAACCCATGCAGTTTGAATATCTCCTTGATAAATAATCTTGCGATGTCCGAGGCTTTATAGTTTGTCTTAACAGGGATAAGATGTGCAACTTTGGTAAGCATATCAACCACAACCATGATGGAGTTGTATCCTCCCTGAACTTGGGATAGGCCAACAACAAAGTCCATACTGATGAATTCCCATTTCATTTGGGAAATGTCAAGTGGTTGCAACTTCCCTGGCATTTTGACATGTTCGGCCTTAATGCGTTGACAAGACAAATACTCTGTGACATATTTGAGAATGTTACCTTTAAGCCTCTCCCAATAATAGCTCTTTCTGACTACATTGAGGGTCTTGGCATAGCCAGGATGTCTTGAAAAAGGGGAGTCATGAGCTTCCCAAAGTATTTTCTGCTTAAGTGACTGGCTTGCTGGTATACATAATCTCATTCTATAGTAGATAAGTCCACTATTGATAGAGAATTCTAGATACTTTGCCTATAGCTTTGGGTCTTGATCCTTGATAGGGATCCCCCTTAGCATCTTCTGGTAGGTTGGATCATGGCATGCCTCTTCTCTAACTAGCTCAAGTATTGGATTGTTTGGCATGGATACCTTTGTGGCTAGAGATCTATCTGTTGATGGATCTTGCAAGATTAGAGAATTTAGAAATGCCTTACGATTGAGTGCATCAGCAACTACATTCTCCTTTCCATGCCAGTATTTGATTTCAAAGTCATATTCCTCTAGCACTTCAATCCATCAATGTTGCCTCATGTTGAGCTCATTCTGGGTAAAGATCCACTTAAGACTTTTATGATCCGTCACTAGGGTAAACTTGTTACCCAATAGGTAGTGTATCCAGAGCTTGAGAGCATGGATGACAGCTAACAGCTCTAGATCGTGGGTAGCATAGTTAATCTCATGGCTCTTCAGTTTCCTTGAAGAGTATGCTATAGGATGACCTTCTTGCATAAGCACACATCCTAAGGCAAGTGTGCTAGCATCAGCTATCACTTCAAACTCCTTACCAAGGTCCAAAAGTTTCAGGATAGGTGCTGATACCAAGCTTTGCTTTAGTTTATCAAAGCTAGATTGTTCAGTAGTTGACCATACAATTGATGTTTGTTTCTTCAGTAGATCGGTCAGAGGTGCTACAATCAAAGCATAGTTTTTTATAAAGACCATGTACCATCCTGTCAATCCAAGAAAGCTACGTATTTCTTTGATAGTTGTTGGTGTTGGCCACTCCAGAACGTCTTTGACCTTGGCCAGGTCTACTGAAATTCCTTCTGCTGATACAATGAATCCCAGATATTCAATCTGTCGCTTGAAGAATGCACACTTCTTCTTTTTGGCATAAAGCTTGTGTGCCCTCATTGTTTCAATAACAATGTGAAGCTAGGGTTCATGATCTTCTTCCTGTTTGGAGTAGACTAAGGTATCGTCAAAGAAGACGAGTATGAAATCATCAAGATATGGCCTAAAGATATCCTGCATTAACCTATTGAAGGTGGCAGGTGCATTCGTCGGCCCGAATGACATGACCAGGTACTCAAAATGTCCATATCTTGTGCTAAATGTCGTCTTTGGGATATCTTCTTCCTTGATTCTTATCTGGTAATATCTAGACCTGAGATCAATCTTGGAGAAGATCTTCACACCTTGAAGACGGTCAAGAAGTTCATCTATTCTTGGAATGGGGTATTTGTTCTTAATGGTTGATTGATTCAACCCTCTATAATCAATACACAGCCGAAGCATTCCATCTTTCTTCTTCTGGAATAGGATTGGAGCTCCCCATGGCGAACTACTGGGACGGATGTAGCCCTGATCTAATAGTTGCTTGAGTTGCTCCTTCAGCTTAATCGCTTCGGGGATGGACATTCTATATGGCCTCTTTGCAAACAAATGGTGCAGCTCCTGGCGCTAGCTTGATTTCATGATCAACTTCCCTTTGAGGAGGAAGTTTTGTCAGCTCCTCAGGAAATACATCTGCGTACTCCTTTAGCCATGAAGGTTCTTCACTAGACTCTTGATTCAGATCTAGCTTATTTAGCTTAATCAAATAGACAGGTAGCCCCTTTCTAACTCCTTTTATTATCTGAGATGCTTTAGCCAGTTGAATTTTTGGCTTACCAGCCTCTCCTTGAGTTGTGACCAATTCCCCTTCAGAATTTTGAAAGGAAACTTGGCCCTTTCCACAATGAATGTGGGCATCATTAGGTTTTAGCTAATCCATTTCGAGCAAACACTCATGGATACCTAGGTTCATAACCCTGAATCTGATCGAAGTCGACTTTCCACCCAACAAGAATTCCACCTTAGCAGTTTGCCTGGTACAAGTGACCTCATGACCATTTGCTAATTCCACAAGCAAGGTAGGTGCATCTTTTGTGGCTATTCCTAATCTTATTACACAAGCTGGTGAAATAAAGGAATGCGTACTGTCACAATCAATCAAGCTTTTGAAGACTTTACCTTGATAATGCAATGGAGTCTAAATCACCGAAAATTGGTGATTTGGGCCTTTCTTGTGAAGGGCGGCATGGACTGTTGCCCTCTCAAAGTCTGCTTCCATGGTCGGGTCTTCTTCATCGCACATCTCCCTGTTGGCAACACAGGCGATTCTTCCTCTGCCCCGGGTGGCGGCTCCTTGGCCACAAGCGGTTCCTTGGAATGGTCCTTGACGTTGTCCTCCGCCAAGCTTGGGACATTGCCTTTTGAAATGACCATGCTCGTTGCAATGGAAGCAATGGAGGTTGCAGCCATTATCTTGGATAGGAATAAAATTATTGACATTGTTGGTCCTAGCTTTCTTCCTTTGTCCTTGGTTTTAACCTTGAACTCTCCTCGCCTGGGACCTATACACTCCCTTGTTCTGATCCTTATAAGACCAAGTCTTGTTATTTCTTATCTTGGTCTGCACCTCCTAAATTATGGGCACAGCTCGAATGAGTGTGTCCTGAAGGTCTATTAGACGCATTGATTCGAGGCGAGTGTTTACAGGTGGGTTTAATCTGGCACAAAACTTCGACACCTGTTGTGTCATATCCATTTGTGGCATATACTTCAAAAGAGAGACGAACTTTGAGTAGTATGCATGAAGAGATAGACCAAGTTGTTTCAGCTCATAGAACTCGTTCATCTTCTGCATGCGATAGGCAAGTGGTAAGTATCTTCCTCACACAGCTCTTTTCATCTTCTAAGATCCCTTGGTCTCTGCACCTTTGCTTCCACCAAAGTCTTGCTTCGCCAATAACCTTCAACTTGGCAAGCATTGCTTGGTTGGCGGGTGCAATATCTACCGCTTCAAAATAATCTTCCATGGACTCGATCCAGATTTTGGCATCACTTTGGATGGTCCTTCCTTTGCCATCAAATTCTGGTGGCTTGATCTGCTTGAGAAGAAACTTCTTCTTCTTAATCATGGTCGTACTTGGAGTAGGGGTTGGACTAGGGATATGCACTTGGAGGTTGTGCCTGGGCATTAAAATTCTTTACGTTAAAAATTTGCTAAACGTTTTTCTCATGTTACATTTCATGCCCAATTTAGCTTTCAGTTAAGAGACCTAATCACTTAACTTTTTTATCAATACTCACAATCAAGACAATCATTGATAGAAAAAGTCTTATTTCATTCATATGGGCATAACCCTTTCGGAGTACAATTATTCTTGGGGAGATGGAACAAGCTGATACATTAATTCGGGGAGAATAAGATTGTGTTACATTCAGCTATGGAAACTGAGTAATAGTATGGATTGGGGTCATGGATTTTCAGGAATCGATAGGTCATTGGAACATTAGGGTATCATTTCCTTTGGTACCGGTTCTTCTCGTAACATCCCAACACCTTGATTCTATCGGTAGGGATTATTCGGGTCACTTCCTCGTACACATACATGTTCTGCTTGACCTTTCGACCGTCGACATGTAGGGTTGTGTTTGCGTGAGCTTCCACAAGGATGAACAGCTTCACGATCTTTAAGTCCTCCAACCACTTGATTCTCTTTAAGTTGGTTCAAAGGTACGCAAATCAGTGGGGCAACTATGTAATAAATTCCTAAATCATCCGTCCATCTCCGTTCCACGTACAGGGGTGAAGGATTGTAGATGCGGTCTAGGATATTCATCATATCAATCCTCCGTCGATAATCCGAGACATGCATCGTGGTCATAAACATAACTTGGAACACCAAGAATCTGTTCCATGCTTCGTGACTCTGCAAGAAAGCATCGATAAGTAAGGAAATGTTCTTAAAAACAACATTTTCTCTGCTTTTCCTCATTAAGTTTCCTTGTAAAAGATAGATCCTTCGTTGGTTCACTCTGATACCAACTATAACATGTTCACCTGTTCACTTGTAGGATACTCTTAGCAGCCCATCCGGAAGAGAGTCTAGAAAGCGCTACTCGGCACTCCCACGGAATGTCTCGGGGTTTGCGATCTAGGTCCTTCCGAGTCTGCCACGAAGCAGAAGCATTCCAGCCGTTCCCACTTAGGACCGACCTGAATCAGGTTTTCCTAATGGTCAAATTCCTAGATCGACAGCTAGCGTCGAGCCCCAGACGAACTACTTTACACAGAAACGTCAGGGTCAAAGCGGATCCATGCTACACTTGGTTCAAGGAGAATGGAAAACAAGAGGGATGCAAAGCTTGACCTCTCTGCCCATAAGGCATAGTCCCATTCCATTCCCCTAAAACAGCACAAATTGGGATTCTAGCATCCTAGATTTTAGGTTAACATTCTTGCTGTCAATTTCCTTCGAGAAAAGTTCTCGGCCAATCGGGACCACCCATCTGTAGGACTGACCCATGGCCACATCCACCGCACTTTCCTCGGGGTTGCTTTAGTTGTCTAATTACCTACCACATTTAGTTTGACATGCAAAAGCAGCTTCCTTAATTAGCTAGTTAATCACCGGTTTCTTCACGTAATCTTAGCACTGACATAGAAAAAAAATGTCAAACAAGTTCTTTTACAACAATTGATCTTTATTTATCTTTGGAATACATCATATAATCCAGCCTGTAGGCTAATCCATAATCCACCCGCAATCCT